>NW_026294402.1:9150094-9683458 GCF_007827085.1 Peromyscus californicus insignis
TATGAAAAGAACCTAAGTATCCACTGATGAACAGAGATGGATAAAGAAATAACATAAACATATGAACAATAAAAATTATTCCAATTTTAAAAGGAGGTCCTAACATTTGTGACAATATCAATGAAGTTAGATAACATTTTATGCTAACAAGATAGAGCAGAGAATGAAAATGCTTCTGATTTCACATACAGGAAAAATTCTTTTGAAAATCTGATACAATATAATTTCATTCTTTGTGTATGGATTAGTCTCTTATATTTTCACTTATCTTTGTGAATGGATTATTCCTTATTCACTTTCCTATTGATAAACAGTGGACTTGATTCTATAACTTGGCTATTGTGACAAGGGCTGTGATCATGGATGTGACACATTTCTGTAGTATGTTGACTTAGATTACATTGGGTATATTCCCAGGAGTAGTATGGATAGATTTCATGGTATTTCTGTTTTCAGTATGGGAAGAAAGCCTGTACTGTTTTCCACAGTGTAACTAATTTACCTTTTATCCAGCAGTGTAGAATTCCTTTCCCCTCATATCATCACAAACATTGGCTTTGTATAATTTTCTTGTTGGCAGCTGTGCTGACTGGAGATGAAATCTCAATGTGGTTTTCATTTGCATTTTCATATGTGTGATGTCCAAAGAGGTTAAACATTTTGGCTGTATTTATCAACCACTTCTACTTCTTTTGAAGGTGTCCATCTCATTTTTATTTAGTTATTGGACTTTTGATCCTTTGGTGTTTAATTTATTGAGTTCTCCATATAGTATTGATATCAACCCCAGTTGTATGATGAGTAGCTGGCAAAGATTTTTCTCCATTCTGAAATGTCTTCACACCCTTGATAGTTTAGTTTTTGTTATTGTTTTTCGTTGTTTGGTTCAATTTGCTTTGGCTTTGCTGTGCAAAAGCTTTGGGGTTCAAAACAAACGCTATTGCCAAATTTTGTTGTAATTCTCTGAACTCTTTGAGTCCTATCTATGAAGTCAGTGTCTGCCTCATCAAGTGTTATCAGTTTCAAAATTACAGCTGGTGCATGAATGTCTGATGCATTTTGACTTGAATTTTGTCCAGTTGTGAGAGTAGAGACCTAATTACAGTCTGCTATAATCACCACAATTCAAGGAGGTTTTTCTCCTAAATGGTGCCTATGGCTGTACCTGTGTGAGCTGAATACAGACCTTTTATGCTATTCCACAGGTCTATATGACTGCCTTTGGGCCAGCACTGTGTTCTTTTGGTTTCATGTGCTCCATAGTATAGTTGGAACTATACTACACTAATCAGGTAGTGTGATTCTTCTCATGTTGTTCCTTTTCCACAGGTGACTTTGAATATTTTGTGTCTCTAAATGAGTATTAGAATTATCATTCCTATTTATGTGAATAATGCCACTGATATTCTTGTGGGGATTCATTGAACCTGCAGCCACTATAATAACATTAATTCTTCCAATACATGAACATAGGAGGTCTTTCTTTTTCCTAGTGCCCTCCACAATTTCTTTCTTCAGTATTTGGCAGTTTTTATTTCAGAGGTATTTAACACCTTTTCAGTTTAAGAACATGTAAGATTTTACTCTGTTATGAATGATGATATTTCCTGACATGATTTCAATTATTTCATTGCTAGTATAGAAAAGTTACTGCTTTTGTATGCTTATGTTGGATCCTGTTGTTTTCCCTGAGTAATTATCATATCTAAGAGTATCTTAGCATTGAGTCACTTGAATATAAAATAATATAATCTATAAGTGGGTATAGATTGAATTATTTATTTCTTGTTTATTTCTTTATTTTTCTCAGTTGCATTGGTTAAGCACAATACTGAATAAAATTTGAAAGAGTAGACATATTGTCTTGTTCATGACCCAAGTGAATAATTTCCATTTCATCCCACCTTGTAAAATCTTGGTTGTCATTTTGTAAGTTAAAGCCTTGACAATGTTAATATATCATTCTTGTGTTATTATTTTCCTGAGTTTTTATAATAAAAGGATTTTGAATTTTGTTCAAGATTTTCTATATTTATTCAAGTGATTATGTGATTTTTATGTTGCTGGTTCTATTTATATTCTGTATTAAATTTATTTAAACATATTGAAAAATATTTGCATTGGTGTGAAAACATCTCCATTATGACATGTGAACTGCTTGATGTGTTGACAAATTTGGTCTATAAAGACTGCATTGAGAATTTTTGCATCTTTGTCAATGAGCTGATACACAGGTGGTGTGTATATGCATATGCATATATACATATGTACATATGTGTTGTATGTTTGCTTTCCTCGGACCTGAAAGTGATTGATGGCCAATTTAAATTCAACATCTCTGATATTTTTAATGTAAGCATTCCATCTTAGAATTGTCTTTGCAGTTTTAGTGAGCAGTGGTTTCATTTTTATTTCACCGTAAGAAGTTGTTAAATACATCTCCAATTTCTTCAATGACCCAGTGAACATGGTCATGATCTGATAAGCCTAATGAATTCTTTCATGTTTTGTATCTATTAAGACTTCTTTTATGACAAAAATACAATTTATCTTGTAGAAAGTTCCATAGAATTTTTTTTTATTTTTATTTTGCAATACAATTCAGTTCTACGTATCAGTCACGGATTCCCTTGTTCTCCCCCCTCTGTCCCCCCTCACCTTCCCCCCAGCCCGCCCCCCATTCCCATCTCCTCCAGGGCAAAGCCTTCCCCGCAGACTGAGATCAACCTGGTAGACTTAGTCCAGGTAGGTTCAGTCCCCTCCTCCCAGGCCGAGCCAAGTGATCCTGCATAGGCCCCAGGTTTCAAACAGCCAACTCATGCAATGAGCACAGGACCCGGTCCCACTGCCTGGATGCCTCCCAAACAGATCAAGCCAATCAGCTGTCTCACCCACTCAGAGGGCCTGATCCAGTTGGGGGCCCCTCAGCCATTGGTTCATAGCTCATGTGTTTCCGTTCGTTTGGCTATTTGTCCCTGTGCTTTATCCAACCTTGGTCTCAACAATTCTCGATCATATAAATCCTCCTCATTCTCGCTAATTGGACTCCCAGAGATCCACCCGGGGCCTAGTCATGGATCTCTGCATCCAGATCCCTCAGTAGTTGGATGAGGTTTCTAACACGACAATTAGGGTGTTTGGCCATCCCATCTCCAGAGTAGGTCAGTTCGGGCTGTCTTTCCACCATTGCCAGCAGTCTGTTGTAGGGGTATCTTTGTGGATTTCTGTGGGCCTCTCTAGCACTTTGCTTCTTCCTATTCTCATGTGGTCTTCATTTACCATGGTCTCCTATAAATCATCCTGAGTGAGGTAACCCAGACTCAGAAAGACAAACATGGTATGTACTCACTCATAGCGGGATACTAGATGTGGAACAAGGATGACTGGACTGCTACTCACATCACCAAGGAGGCTACCTGGAAAACAGGACCCCAAGAAAGACACGGGGATCGCCCAATGACAGAGAAATGGATGAGATCTACATGAACAGCCTGGACATGAGTGGGGGAAATGAAGGGCGAGGGTCGAGGGAAAGAGAGCTTGGGGGAGCGGGAGATCCCAGCTGGATCAACAACAGAGAGGGAGAACAAGGAATAGTTCCATAGAATTTTGAGAAGCATAAAAACATTCAGAGCTTTTGGATAGATACCCTGTCTGTGTATGTTAAGTCCACTTAATATATGGTGAAATTTAACTCTGTGGTGTTATTATTAATATTTTCCTCTGTATTTCCTTTGAGGTGAAAAGAGTTGAATAATGAAATATTTCCATGTTTGTGATATCTGAACCTATCTGATCTTTGTGCTCAGTGATGTTTGTTGAACAAACTAGATACACATAGATGCACGCATGTGTGCATGCACATTCACACGCACACTCCAACTTCATGCATTCTTCATTATTAGTACATAACAACTGTTGAGCTCCTTGATCTGAGTTTATATATGTGATTCTGCTTGTTTTTGTGTTCTATTTGCATGATACACCATTGTTCTTTTTTCTTTAGATCTTTGTTATTGGGGCTTCTTGATGTCAACTAATAGATCTTGCAGACTGTTCCAACCAGCCAGTCTGCATCTTTTATTTAGATACTTTGTGACCATTGACACTTAAGGTTACTAAGAGGTATATGATAATTCTTTTAATTTCCTAGTTGTTTACTTGATTGGTTCAAATACTATTTGTTCTTTTCTTTCTCTGTCATCTTATATGTTTGCTGATTTACTGAGTTGAACATGACTGATTATTTTTAATTGTCATTTGTTCCTCTATTCCTCTCCTGAAACTCATGCTTTCCAAGGTTCTTATGATGGTGTCTACCTTCATTCCTTTTCTGGATATAAAATTCTTTACAGTATCTTCCAAGGTTCTGGGTTAATTGTCATGAATTATTTTGATCTGTGTTGATCTTACAAGGTCTTTAATTTCCCAAAGATTTAAATAATAATTTGCTAATTGTAATTATGGTTGGCAGTTGTTTTGTTTCTGGAAGTCGTTTTGTTTCAGAGTTTTGTGTTTCCTTTCTTGGATTTTAGGATTTCTATTGAGAAACCTAATGTAGTTCTTAGCTTGACTACTTAAGTTTGCATTTGTCTCTTGTAGCATTCAGTATTCTCTCCCTGTTCTTTAAATTTAGCAGCTTAACCACAATGTGAAACTGATGATTCTTCTATGATCACATCTATTTGGGTATCTAGATGCCTCCTATGCTTGAATATACCTGCTTTTCCCTCGGTTTGGAGGATTTTGTACTACAATTTTAATGAAGTGGTTTTCCCTGCAGTGAGTTTGTATCTGAATGTATATCTGCACTGAGGGGATTCTTAAGTTTGTATCTGAATGTATATCTGCACTGAGGGGATTCTTAGGTTTGTATCTGAGTGTATATCTGCACTGAGGAGATTCTTAGGTCTGTATCTCTGAGTGTATATCTGCACTGAGGGGATTCTTAGGCTTGTATCTCTGAGTGTATATCTGCACTGAGGGGATTCTTAGGTTTGTATCTCTGAGTGTATATCTGCACTGAGGGGATTCTTAGGTTTGTATCTCTGAGTGTATATCTGCACTGAGGGGATTCTTAGGTTTGTATCTCTGAGTGTATGTATGTACTGAGGGGATTCTTAGGTTTGTATCTCTGAATGTATATCTGCACTGAGGGGATTCTTAGGTTTGGTTGTCTCATCCCATCATTCTTGAAGTTGCCATCATGACTGCATATATTCTGATTGCTGGCATGTGAGTCAAGCAAGTCTTAGGCCTTGTTTTTGATATCTGATATTCTTCTATTTCCTGTAGCCAATTAGTCATGTTTAACATTGAGTTTCTTTGATTTATTGATGTATTTTCCAAGATTTTAAAATATTTATGCATTTTTATAATTATGCATTCCTTGATCGATTTCTTATTTAAGCTATTGAATTTATTTTCTAAGTTTTAATGTCCTTACTTCACTAATTTGTTTACTTCTGGTTCCTTGTAGGGCAATGACCATTATTAAAACTAGACTTTTTAATTCTCAGTCCAAAATTTCAACTGTCTCAATATTTCAGCTACTGAGAGATTATGAAAATTTGGAGGAACCTTAGTTTTTTACATTTCCTATGCTGCAATCTGTGCAGATTGGGACCAATACCTCTTCCAGTTTTTAATGAGGTTCTTTTAGTGGGCAACCTTCTTTTATTTTTGCAATCATGTTCAACACTCAAAAGAGAGAAAGCCTACAGCAGTAATAAAAAACAATTCAAAATAAAATGATTTTTTTTTGTTTTTTTGAGACAGGGTTTCTCTGTGTAGTTTTGGTGGTGCCTGTCTTGGATTTCACTCTGTAGACCAGTCTAGACTTGAACTCATAGAGATCCTCCTGGCTCTGCCTCTGGAGTGCTGGGGTTAAAGGCGTGCGCCACACCGCCCAGCCAAGACTAGGTATTTAAACATAGTTGAAAACTATCAGCTTTATTCACAGCAAGGTTTAGTGCAAAGGAGTGGGTTTGCTTATGGAATCAGCAGGAGTTTAAAAATTATCAAAGTTTCTATTCTCTCATACAACGAATTTATATATAAAAGTAAGAAAGACGTACAAGAAGAGAAGAAACTATTTATGGGGAGGAGATAGACAATTGAGATTGAGGAAGAGAGATGAGAGAAGATAACAGAAGGTGGATATGAGCAAAGTTCAACGCTATTGATATGAAAATGTCATAGCAAAACCCATTACATTTTATGCTTACTTAAAAAGTTAAAGTAATAGAATTAAAATTATAAATAATAAAAGTATTAATAGTTAAGTGATAAAATGAGGTTGGAAAAGGAAAGAGAGAAGAAGCAAGACTGGAAATACATATGAAGTTACAAAAGCAGAACGCAGATGAAGGTAAAAAAATCATTTTGAGGGTCTGCAAAATAAAACAATACAAAATAAGGCAAATCCAAAGGCTGGTTAGTGTTTGTTCTTTTCTGAGGAGATAAAATCAGGAGTCTCCAGGTTCTTCTCATTGTATTTAGTTACTTAGAGTGAAGGTGGAGTGGGAGGAGACTAAGCCACTTTCTGTCTGGAAGTCTAAGTAGATTAGGCTAGAAAAGGGCTCTTTGGAAGGTGAGCTTCACCCTGATTTTCCATGCATGCACATTACTATGAGCACACTGAGCTGGGTTTCTACTGGTGCTTCTGTATCCAGGTATAATGTAGGGGAATCAGAGACCACCCTATTCGTTCTCACAAGCTGAATCTGAGGATCCCCAAACTGGATGCCTATCACACAATGTGAGTATGACCATGAGAAATATCCTCAATACCAAATGTCTTTGATGTTCTGAGAAAGTAGCATTTAAACCAAAGCAAGCTGCACTGGTAGGTGAGGAGATGGGCATTAACTGACTCTCCATGGCCTGGATGTGCTCCATACTCACACATAGATGTTCTCCCCAGAGATCAGGCTGAAGTTCTGCAAATACAGCATCTCTCGGTTATCCTTTGTACTGCAGTCTCCCCATACTCCATCTAAACCAACCTGTGCTGAGGAGCATCAGTGTCTCAGTCACTACCAGGTTTCTTGGCTCTGATTGGTTTCTGTCATGAACACTTGCTAAGCTACTGGAGATGAGGACATCTGGAACTTGGAGAAATAAAATGTGATAAGGGTCTTCTGTTCTCACAGCTGAAAGTCTTGATGATAAAACTCTTCCAATATGATTTTTCCATAGCAGTACCATTAAGTGTGTGCTTTCATAGTGCTACACTGTTGATGGAGTTCATCTAGGCAGCATTTCTCTTTGTTAAGTCCTGCTATGAAGAGACCATTCTCATTTTTCCCCAAACATTTTCTATAGTATCTTAGGTTAGGGTCTTCTGAGTTCTTTTGATATTGCTTATATGAATATGAATATACAAATATGTAACAATAATAATTATATATGAATTTGAGGAGGGGGAAGATATGGGAGGAATTAGAAATGGGGAGGGAGGAGTGGAAATGATGTAAATGCAACACTCAGGAAATTCTCAATAATAATTTAAAGGAAAAAAAGAAAAGAAAAAACGGAATATTAATACAACTGTCCTTGATTTGAATGCTGTCATTGTGCTGAATATATTGTCATTTGTAGCAGAAAGTAAGTTGATCTTTATTTTTATTCTTCAAAAGATTATACTAACCATGCTTCAAACCACAAAGAATTATAGTTCATAATACCCAATTTTTAACTTGTTTTATAGTCCATCAAGATGGGAATATCACCTTAGGGTACAATTTATTTTCCTTATCATAAAATTCTGCCACCATTAGAAACTTCATATAAATAAAAAAATGAGCTCCCTGCAGAGGTAATGAGAGCAAACTTGTTCAATCTTCCTTCTGATGTGTCATTTTGGCTTTTTTGACAGTTGAAGATACTAAATTGCAATCAAATGCCTTTAGCACAGTAGTGAAAAATGCAAGCATTAAGCAAATTTCTTCACATGAAATAATTAACAGTGTGCAAAGATTCGACTCAGTGGTTTATAAAATGTAAGAATCTGATCTAAAAAAAATAGAATTACAAAGCATGAGAAGCATATGTCATTAGGCTGACTGGGGAAATGGACTCACATATTCTCTGGTTTGTTTGTCTTATCTGAATTCATTTACTTTTAAAGGAAATAAAATTGCATCTAGAAAGATAGCTAGGTGGTTAACTGCACCTTGTGCTCTTCAAGAGGACCAGACTTCACTTCCTAGCACCTAGAATGGGCAGCTCACAACTGCAGATCACTCCAACTCCAGGGAATCCAACATCCTCTTCCACTTTCAGAGAACAGCCACACACACGCCAGACATTAATTTCTACAGATACACACATGCCAGCAAAATAAATAAATAGATAAATAAATCTTGTTTATCAAGAAATCAAAACACAAAGCACATTATTCTTCTCTGGTGATTTGTAGAAATGACAACCTTGTTCTCCAGGCATAAGTGACTTTGTCTGTAAGAAGCAGGAGGCCAAAAGGGAAAAGTATTACAAAGATATAGAGTGATTATTAACTGAACCACTGAATTCAGTTCAGCCAGTTCTGAAGATGTTTTAATTAAAATTCAGCACAAAAGCATTGCAACACAAATGTGTAAATGAAAAGGTGATTTTAATGTAGGTATTTTCTTAAAGTTTATTTTAATCTGACACTATTGGATTTGTTAAATATACAGATAGAATTGAAACTGAGTATTGAAGAAGAATTATTCCCTATTTTGTTGTTGTTGTTATATGTCTGTGTATGTGGTGGGGAGGTACATTCAAAGGCAAAAGGCAACCTTGGGTGACATCCACCTTGTATTTTTAAAACATCTAGAACTCACTGGTCTACAACTTATAGTAGGTTAATGCAACTAGCTGTGCCCAGGGATCTGTCTATCTCCACTTAACCAATGATGAGATTACAAGTATGTGCACAATATCTGAATTTTTTATATGTTGGTTCTAGACATCAATCTCAGATCTCCATGCTTATGCATCAAGCACTTTACCAACATCCCCCAGCAACAATAGTTGTTTGCAATAAGGCACTCAACAACAGTAATACCCCTTAAATTGGCTCCTTTAAGCATCGTCTCTGGGAAAAAATGGTTACACTTTGGGATTTTAAAGACAAGACATAAAATTTTACTCTAGGCAGAATGGTCTATCATAGACCAATAGAACTACTTCTCTCTTTCCAAAATTGCACTTACTATTAACAAGAGAAAAAAATCACCAGAACTGATAAAATGTTGTAACCCCACACATTTTACAGGAATAAAAGAAAGTATGCATACTACACAGTGTGCTTTAAATGTACAAAAAAATCAAAATTATTACTTTATTTGCAACAGAAGGAAAGCATAAAACCTAAGTGTTTTTATATTTTACTGTGGAAAAAATGGCAGGTGGTCCACAGGAATCCCATGTGGTCCTTCCCAATCACCCTCCATCTGCACCACTTTTCCTTGTTGCCATCCATGTCCATGACTCATATGTCTGGAGACTAAGTTTTCATTGGAGCAAATTTCTCAAGATGTCTACAACCTTAAATCTCCTGACTTACTGTCTTGTGCTCCATTGGTATGTCAATAGCTCCTGATTAATTTCATTACATGGCCCAAGGGTGAAGCAGATGTTTTTGTTGATTTTATTTATTTGCTTTCATCTTAGTGCCTTCTGTGATGCAATTCACAACCATGGAATGTTGCAAATGCTTGCTTATCATTATGAGCAAAGAGTTTTTAAATAGGATTTTACTTTAGTATCTTATAACTTCTGAAAATACATCTTTAGTAACACTAAAGATCTAGTAATTTATATGAATTATGTTTCACTAAGCGTAGTGACGCAGCACAGTTTTGATTTTATATTTAATCTATAGATTGTGAAATTTAATGTGCATGAGGCTAAGAACTACTTCACATTCTCTTGAAAGGGAAGACAGGAGCCAGGTCACAGTCCAGATGTGCCAAGCTCTAAAGATTCTGTGTCTAACCCAAGTACCATCATACCAAAAAAAAAGGAAACACACAATTGCCATTTCATGGGTAGAAAAAATGTTCAGTGAACATCCTAAAGGAGCGCCTTTAAGAAGTCACTAGGTTTAGGAGAGGTCACAAGAATGAAATTTACATGATGTCATGAAACCCTTAAATCCGTCCCCTCCTCTGTCCTCTGTAAACACTTACCAGAGAAAAACATGTGAGGAAATAACCCAGAAGAGAATCCTCACCAGAAATATAACTGTGCTGCCCACCCCATCTTGGACATCTCATCTCCTGAGCAAGTAGGGATAAATGTTGGTTGCTTAAGCCACCTAATCTATGGTAATATATTAGGGCAGCTTAAAGTAGCTAAGATGTGGGTGTTTAATTAGTTTTTGTTAGGTTCAAGAATGAGATGCCAATTTGTTCACAAAAGAATGGTTAAAAACTAACATCTGAGAATATCAGAAGTTTAAAGTAAGTCAGTTATCAGAAATTCTCATGTATCAACAGAAGGAATATAAATTGATATAAGGTTTTAGAAGATGAATTTCTTGCCATCAACTATAATACAATGTGTACTTACCCTAAGATCCAGTTACATTATAACAGCGTTATAACCATTCCAATTTTACAATTTACAGTAATTTCTGGACTGTGACAAAGATATGCAAAAGAATATTAATAGCAGTGTTCTTAACAGAGAATTAGAATAAGTTGTATGCTGCTGTTTTCCAGTGCTTGGGATTAACCCAAGATCTGAATTCTAGGTATTTCTACCATTAAGCCATACTCCCAGTCCTTACAATGAACATTTTTTAGGTTGAGTTACTCTACAAATAGCATGCATTATTGACAACCTGTCAAATGTATCTATTCTTTTTCCTCATGTATCTAGTAAGAAATAAATAGCACAACTTAAATGTATGAGTTACCTCAGGATTTGAGGGGTGCTTCCTCACTAACCCACACAATGAGTCAGTCGGATCACCGTGTCCATATCTGCCAATACTGTGGTCAACCAGTCCAAGCCCATGTTATTAACAAGCTAATGCTGTAAAGTTTGAGTCAGCAAGGAAAGATAAGAGGACTGTGAGTCACAAATTAATAAATGCAATCACAGGAGGATGGATTGCATTGTCCGAAGACAGCATCAGTAGATGTCACAGTCAAAATTTCAATATGCTTTCTCTTGCCCTAAATTTGTTCTTCTTACAAACCAGTAACAAACAAAATAAATACTTTAGCAACAGCAAAATAAATCCTTAGAGAAACAAAGAATAAAAGTAATGAAATAATGAGTTTCAAACACCAGTGTTTCCATATAACAGAAGCCAAATCAGAATGGAGAATCCATCATGACAGCTTGTGATATGTCCTGGAGGTATCCACAAAAAATGAGGATGGAGATGTGACTTTTCTTCGCAGGAAGGTGGTAATACTTATGCAATATTAACTATTTTTAATTATGGAATTATGTTCAAATAACCAAAATTTTTAAAGGTTAAAGCTAAAAATAATTATAGTGTTAAAGAAAATGATGTAACTGTGCTTCTTATGTTTGTCTAATTCTAAATGTAACATAAAGTGGTATTATTTGGTTATAAAGGTCATTCAAGAATTAGAGGCTTGAGTTGAAATTCAAAGGTTTCTTCCAGTACCAACTCCAAGAATTTAATTATTTCTTCCTAGAGCATTAGATTAGGACTGCTAATTTGGTCCAAAACATCGCAGCTGGGGAGACTGGCATTCATAGAACGACACATAATGGTATTTTGTTAAGATTCTTTGAAAAAGATCAGTTGGCATTTCTAGAAGGTTCCAAATCATATGGCCCTCAAAGATGATGAAATGTACTATGTTGAGGTGACATTACAGCAGAGAAGTGACAATAAGTGGAAAATAGAAAATTATAAAATATTCCTGGCACCTTAAAACCATAGCCTTCTCTTACCTACTTCTGTGGATTTAGACAAGTTCCCTTAAATTCATTGGCTTCTCTTTTCTCATGCATGAAACTGAAATGGCAAATCACTGTCTCATCTACAACAAAGCTTTGCTAGTAGGATTGAAATAGTTACTATCTATCAGTAATTTTTGTTTCTCTTAAATCTTTCATTAGACATTGAAAATAATATGGATGGCTGCTCTTCCAGGGATGGTGCTTAGTGGCACTCAAAATGGTCCAGTATTTGACATACCATCATTGGCTTTCCTACAATACAGCCTCTCACAAAACCAGGCTGTCTCTAATCCCTCACAACAGGACTGTTGACCTTTATACCAAGAAGGTTGGGAGAGCACCTAAATCTGCATGTGGTGTGTGCCTAGGCAGACTCTGGGGACCGTGCTGGGAGACCTAAGGTCCTTATGAGATTGTCTAAGATAAAGAATCATGTCATCAGGGCCTGTGTGGTTCCATGTGTGCCAAATGTGTCTGTGATAGGATCAAGAAGGCTTCCTTATTGAGGAGTAGAAAATTGTTGTGAACATGTTGAAGGCATAAACAGAGTCAGAAAGAGAAATAAATATAGAGCTTTAAGTAATAAAAATAAATGCTTGGCCTATGAAAAATATATAATATGGAAGATTTACTTCACCAGATTCCCCCCATATTTTAAATAGTTAACATATGTACAATATATTAGAAATGTGTCCAATCGACAACTATTGCTGACATACTGAATAGTATGTCAAATGTTATGTTAGACACTGGCAATACATAGGTCAGGAAAGCCTGTTTTTTCAAGTCTAGCATGAGTGAGAAACAGACAAGCAGATATGTGATAAGAACCATTGATTAGATGGACTAATCACTACAAAAGAGAGTAACAACAGAGAAAAGTCACTCAAAAGGGTGATGACCGGTTTGTGTCTGTATGGTGTTTAAGCAGCCAAGGAAATAGAAAAGGAAAGCAGCTTGATGAAAGTGTGTAAGAAGTAAGATGTGGCATCTTCTAAAGAAGCTCTGGGAAGCTGAGTGAAGGGTGGGAAGAAAATAAGCAATAAGCCTTGATACATCATCTTGTCACAACACTTAGCAGTGAAATAATGGCCTGATACAAAACAAATTCTAAGTCTGGTGCACAGGAGAGAAGGCCTTTGCCAGCTACATCAAACGGAACATATAGATAACTGAGAAAATGTCGAAAATCAGATAATCCATATTATAAATGGGCAAACAAAATGAGTCAACAGTTTCAATAATAAAAATATGCATGACTCATAATTATAGGAAAATAGATTCAATATCATTAGTTAAACAGAGAAATGAACATCAATACTGTACTGAAGTTCCATCTCACCCCAGTCAAAATGACTATCATTAAGAAAACAAACAATAAATTTTGGCAAGGATATGGGGGAAGAGGAAACCTTATGTACTTCTGGTAAGAATATAGATTGATACAGTAATTATGAAGACTCATGTAGAGGTTACCCAGGAAGCTAAAAATAGAACTACCTCAGGACCTAGCTATGCCCATCCTGTATATATACCTGGAGTAATTCAGCATGCCACAGAGATACTCATCCATCTGCGATTTGCAATAGCTAATGCAACTGGTGTACACATCCATGGGCACATGCACACACACACACACACACACACACACACATATATATACATATATATATATATATATATATATATATATATATATATATATATATATATATATGACAGCAGCAAGGACTCTTTGTAACAGGTATGTGAATATAAATAAAAATACTGTGAAATAAATGTATGAAAATATAACAAACCCCATTGTTTTGTACACTAATTTAAAAATAGTGTGTTTGTGTTTTAGTAATGGCCCTCTGCAGCCAGCTGTATGCAGTGGAATGGTTCAGTGGCATATCAAAAAGTCAGAACCCAAAGCCCATCTGTGACAGCTTTGATAAGCATAATGAGGACCAGAGCCAAAGCATCAGCACTGAGAGCAAAGCGAAGGGCTAAGGTCACAGAGACAGTAGGAAAAAGAATCGATGATAACTAAGTGGATTGAGGAAAAAGAAAATCACAGGTGACATCAACACAACAGAGAAGCCAATATTAATGATTGGATCTATCTGATGGAATGAACTATGCTTAATGCGTTATCCGTGTAAAACATCAACACAGCTATGCACATACTTATAATGACCATATACTTTGTCATGATGGTATCTATGTTGTCCTGACTTATAGTTTACCCCAATGCATTAAATTCTATTCTCCTTTATACAGTACTTCCCTATTCAACTCAGGGTAGGTGTTCTTTCCTGAACCTTTTCTTCTGGTTCATTTCTGAATTTCTAAAAATATTACTGTGCAATTCCCATGTTGGATGGTGTCCTTGAGACACAGGGTGTGGAGGAGTGCTGGGAAATGCTGTTTTCTGGATGTAAAACAGCTATTACACTAATGAACTATTCATATCAACTGTGGTTACCCACACAAGCACAAGACTTGTACAAGATCAAGCCAGCCAAAATTCCAGGGAGACGAGAGGGTTTGCTCCTGACCTCACACATTAATAAAGAGGAGCTATCAGCACTGACACCTGCTAAGGATGGGCTAGTCATTCTTTAGATGGTGTTCCTACTGGTAGGTTTTGAGATCACTGGTAAAAGTCTCACACCAACACACATATAGGCAATACAAAATGGACCTAGTGGGCTATTAAAAACATGGGCAAGGGAGATGAAGTTGGAAGGGACATACTGGAACATGGGAATTGGATGAAGGAGATGGTGGATAGATACGATCATATTTTATTGTATACTTGCATGAAATAAAGAGAATTTATAATTTTAAAATGTCATTTTACTGTATTTTCTTTCAATTGCCAATACACAAATCCAAATGAAGTTAGAAAATATTTTCTTTCCATGTATCAGATTTGTTCTCTTTGGCATACAGTACCTCTCTCTTTGGAAAAGATTTCCTTTCTCGGTGGGTTGGCATAAGAAAATTTCTACTTGAATTTGACCTTTCCAAATTTCTGCCACTGCACCAACACATCACATCTTAACCAAAAAAGCTCATCTAAATTCTTTTCCCAGATTTAAACCTTTATAATTTAAGAACCTCAAGTTACCAACATTAACAATATCATTTACTGTGACTAGTTTCTGGCACTTAAATATATCTCATGTAGCATTTTGGTTACTTTTTTAAACTAGTGTCAAAGCTTGACAACATGACTGCTATATATCATGATAAATGCATATTGACTAATTCTTAAATATTTGTCAATATTGTAAAATAGTTGTTATTCAACAATTGTTCATTCAAATACATTGATGTAGCTTCAGATGGTACTGCATCAGTGCAGTTTTTAAATCTGGGACATAGCTCTTGCTTACACATAGTAGAAGGCAACCCAGTCTTGAACAGTATTCAAAGTCAAGGGTGGGCTTGGCAAAGAACACAAGTTCTGGGGTGAGCAGTAGACACCAGCCTCATGGCTGTCCTCCACACTGTGCAGTAGACATCAGCCTCATGGCTGTCCTCCACACTGTGCAGTAGACACCAGCCTCATGGCTGTCCTCCACACTGTACAGTGGACACCAGCCTCCTGGCTGTCCTCCACACTGTGCAGTAGACACCAGCCTCATGGCTGTCCTCCACACTGTGCAGTAGACACCAGCCTCATGGCTGTCCTCCACACTGTACAGTGAACACCAGCCTCCTGGCTGTCCTCCACTCCACACTGTGCAGTAGACACCAGCCTCATGGCTGTCCTCCACACTGTGCAGTAGACACCAGCCTCATGGCTGTCCTCCACACTGTGCAGTAGACATCAGCCTCATGGCTGTCCTCCACACTGTGCAGTAGACACCAGCCTCATGGCTGTCCTCCACACTGTACAGTGGACACCAGCCTCCTGGCTGTCCTCCACACTGTGCAGTAGACACCAGCCTCATGGCTGTCCTCCACACTGTACAGTGAACACCAGCCTCCTGGCTGTCCTCCACTCCACACTGTGCAGTAGACACCAGCCTCATGGCTGTCCTCCACACTGTGCAGTAGACACCAGCCTCATGGCTGTCCTCCACACTGTGCAGTAGACACCAGCCTCATGGCTGTCCTCCACACTGTGCAGTAGACACCAGCCTCATGGCTGTCCTCCACACTGTACAGTGGACATCAGCCTCCTGGCTGTCCTCCACTCCACACTGTGCAGTAGACACCAGCCTCATGGCTGTCCTCCACATTGTACAGTGGACACCAGCCTCCTGGCTGTCCTCCACTCCACACTGTGCAGTAGACACCAGCCTCCTGGCTGTCCTCCACTCCACACTGTGCAGTAGACACCAGTCTCATGGCTGTCCTCCACTCCACACTGTGCATCGCTGCTCTTGCCACTGGTGCCGTGTACAGAGCTATCTCCTGCTGCTACCCACTAACTACACTCAATTTCTCCCACTTTGTCCTCTTCATTTTCTTCGCTAGAGTTCTAGTGAAAAGCCTCCCAGGAAAAAGTAAAAGGAGCCAAGCATAGGTCCTATGCCAAACCTCAGGGAATAGGTTACTTTTCTGGTTCTTACCAAAAACACCTGACAAAAGCTACTTTAGGAAGGAAGGTCTGATTTTCACTTAGTTTCTGTGGATACGGTCTATCATGGGAGGAAAGTGTGGCATCAGGAGCAGGAGGCGGTTCATCGAAGTACCCTCAGTCAGGAAACCGAGCCAGGAAATCATGTGCACAGCTTGCCCTCTCCTTTTCATTTAGTCAGGAAACTTCCCATGGAGTAACACCATCCACAAAAAGGGCAGGGCTTCCCTCCTTAGTGAATGTAGAGTACAAAATCCCTCACAAACCCAGAGACGTGTTTCAATAGTGCTCCTCAATCCTGTCAAGTTTACAGGATTTGTTCTTTCGGGTACAATCATGGAGGTTGGAGGGCTGGGTGGTGCTGGGGTGAGATGATGTATTTCATGTGAGCTGCACAGTAGAGACATCATCATAAATGAGGAAAAAACAGTATTTCAGGGCGCAATAGATAATTTTAGTACTGCATGGAGTCCTAGAGAAGTAAAGGTAGAATTTTAAGTTATTCACAGTGTATTCACAGAGCTCTAAGTCACCACTACAATGTACTGCTCTTACTACACTGACCTGAGGACCTTGTGTGTCAAACTGAAGCAGCAAATGTTGCAGGAAACAAAAGAAACAGTCAAGTTTCTAGATGCCTACAACAGTTACTTTTCTATTTCTTTGATAAAAAATCATGACCCAGGCGACTTACACAAGGAAGGGTTTCTTTGCCACTAAGGATTAGAGTCCAGAACGATAGGATCATCATGGCAGCAGGCTGCAGACATAGTGGCTGGGGCAGCAGTGAGTCCTAGTTTATGCCTCAAACCATAAACATCAAGCAGGGACAGCAAACATAAAATGGCACAAACCTTTAAGCTCCCAGTGCTATCTCTGTGCACATGATTTCCTGGCTCGGTTTCCTGACTGAGGGTACTTCGATGAACCGCCTCCTGCTCCTGATGCCACACTTTCCTCCCATGATAGACCGTATCCACAGAAACTAAGTGAAAATCAGACCTTCCTTCCTAAAGTAGCTTTTGTCAGGTGTTTTTGGTAAGAACCAGAAAAGTACCCCCACCAGGGCTGTACCTCCTTCCACAACAGGACCACCACGACAAAAACCGCCACAGCACTCCAAGACAATATTCAGGTAGCTGTACTTCTTGCAGAAAGTCAGGGATCCATGAGGAACTGGTAAGGACTAATGACCAGCAAGATGGTAATGGACTGTCCTGAAGTCCTGTTATGCCTTCAGTGTACTGCATTAGCAAGTAAGATCCAGGGGAAGCTGTGTTGTGAATTCAGGCACATTTCACATTTGTACAGAACAGTGCATGTGTCTCTTATCTTCCCCCTTTCAGATAAAGCATAAATATTTAAATTCTGTCACCTAAAATAGCATGAACCTCTTCAGTACTAGCTACTCCAGCTGTCTGTTTGGGTTGTTTGGCCTCATATATCCAAAATATCTTTAGACTTGCTATGAAGTTGAGGATGGCCTTGAACTCCTGATTGTCCTGCCAGCATCTCCCTAATGCTGAGAGATAGTCATACAGCAACATGCCTGGTTTTCACTGCACATCTTTTCATTGCGGCTGTGCATCTGAACAGCTTACATTCATGTCAAAACCAGCCTGTGTCTGCTTCCTCTCCCACATGAGCAGATAGACCCGTCCAGCCAGTGACAGTGACACATGTCATCATACGTCATACTGATAAGCCTTCAATGTTATGTTTGCCTCCTCAAGTGAGTTCCCAAGGTCAGGGAAGGTACATTGATTCTTTAATACATAATATTAACACTAATAATAATTATCAATAGAACAAGCATTTTCTCCTAAAGATTATTATATTTATCCCATTTAAATGGAAGTTCATGTATATATGACTTAAGATGTCCTTTTGACATTTCTTTTTTAAATATTTTTTGAGATTCTATAAAATCTCCTAGTCTGAAAGGGCCTAAGAATATTAAACAATGGTTTTATTTTATTCATTCCTAATAATCTATATCCCCAAATACCTTTGGGTCATAAAAAAGCTCAAGCTGGTCTTTTCCAATTGTCTTCTTTGTTGTTGTTATTTTAATAGAAATGTCCTTACCTCTTCATAAATTGTGGTTTTATAATTGTGGTTGTTTGAAAAGGAACCGTTGGACTCAAGTCATATATGAAAGCTGTATGTAAGTTCAGACAAAAATTCAATTATGTAAATTCAAAAACAAATGTCGGAGAAGAGAAGGCTGGCTGCTTCGGCGCTCCCTAACTCTGGGAGGCAGCAGAGCAAGGGTCTAAAGCAGGGGAGAAAGCAAGTGTTCTGGGGCAGCAGAGGCGTCTACGTTCAGTCTTGTTCTGGGTAAAGCCCTAGCTCTGTCACAGGGTGGGAGGACTGCTCAGCCCTACCTCTGTCACGGGGTGGAAGCTCCCTCAGCCCTACCTCTATCACAGGGTGAGAGGGCCACTCAGTCCTACCTCTGTCACGGGGTGGGAGGGCCACTCAGCCCTACCTCTGTCACGGGGTGGGAGGGCCACTCAGCCCTACCTCTGTCACGGGGTGGAAGCTCCCTCAGCCCTACCTCTATCACAGGGTGAGAGGGCCACTCAGTCCTACCTCTGTCACGGGGTGGGAGGGCCACTCAGCCCTACCTCTGTCACGGGGTGGGAGGGCCACTCAGCCCTACCTCTGTCACGGGGTGGGAGGGCCTCTCAGCCCTACCTCTGTCATGGGGTGGAAGCTCCCTCAGCCCTACCTCTATCACAAGGTGAGAGGGCCACTCAGCCCTACCTCTGTCACGGGGTGGGAGGGCCACTCAGCCCTACCTCTGTCATGGAATGGGAGGACTACTCTGTGAATGCTCATTTTCACTTGAAAAGATTATGGAAAAATTGGTTTTGGATGGAATCTGATGTAACTATTTTTTATTTTTTATTTTAATGCTGCTTTGGTAGATTCTATAATATTCTATAAATGTATATCAGGAGGTATACCCAGTGATGAAAACAAAGTACACTTGATTGGGAGATGCTTCTCACCTGACTTTAGGCAGCACAGCTTTTCTTAAGTCTGTTAAATGCATCATTTCTCCTTAACTGTGAAATGGTTCCTCTACACAACTACAATTTTTTTAAATCAGTTTTAGTTAATGCAAGTATTTCATTTTAGAATTGAAAGAGGCTGAGAAGTTTAAGACCAAGCTAGCACACCTGACATCAGCAGAGGGAGAACTAAGTCTAGCACTCTCCTCCCAACCCACGCTCTTGCCATGGTTTTTCATTCAATTCACAAAAATCTAGGCTTTTTGTGTTTTATATCCAAATAAAATAGTCCCAGCACACAAATACTAGAAAGATATTTGAGCTCAGTTATTAATGATTTATATAAGACCATAATTGATAACTATTTAATTATTAGTAAATTGCAAAAGGCAGTGATATGTATGAAACCCTTCTGTTGAAATAAGTGCCAGTGACAGGTAAATTTTGTGAGTGACACTACAATGAGAGCTATATCAAAAATGAAATGTGTAGTGGGGAGCTGCCTCAGTGGATACAGTGCTTGCTGTATAGCATTGTCGAAAAATGTACATAGATCCATATCTATCCCCATGCACAAAACTCAAGTACAAATGGATCAAAGACCTCAACATAAATCCAGTTACACTGAACCTCATAGAAGAGAAAGTGAGAAGTAGCCTCAAACCCATTGACACAGGAGACTACTTTCTAAATATAACACCAGTAGCACAGACACTGAGAGCAACAATTAATAAATGGGACCTCATGAAACTGGGAAGCTTCTGTAAGGCAGAGGACACAGTCAATAAGACAAAACGACAGCCTACAGAATGGGAAAAGATCATCACCAACCCCACATCTGACAGAGGGCTGATTTCTAAAATATATAAAGAACTCAAGAAACTAGACATCAAAATACCAAATAATCTAATTTAAAAATAGGCTACGGAGAATTCTCAACAGAAGAATCTCAAATGGCCAAGAGACATTTAAGGAAGTGCTCAACATCCTTAGCCATCAGGGAAATGTAAATCAAAATGACTCTGAGATACCTGTCAGAATGGTTAAGATCAAAAACACTGAGGACACCTTATGTTGGAGAGGATGTGGAGAAAAGCAAACACTCCTCCACTGTTGGTGGGAGTGCAAACTGGTACAGCCACTCTAGAAATTAGTATGGTGGCTTATCAGAAAATTGGGAATCAACCTACCTGAAGACCCAGCTACACCACTCTTGGGCATATACCCAAGGGATGCTCAATCTTACCACAAGGACACATGTTCACCCATGTTCATAGCAGCATTATTCGTAATAGCCAGAACCTGGAAACAGCCTAGATGATTGGTAAGGAAAATGTGGTACATTTACATAATGGTGTATTACTCAACTGTAAAAAACAATGACATTATGAAATTCGCAAACAAATAGATGGAATTAGAAAAAATAAACATCCTGAGGTAACCCAGGCCAAGAAAGACAAACATGGTATGAACTCACTCTTAAATAGATATTAGATGCAAAGCAAAGGATAACCAGGCTATAATCCACAGCCCCAGAGAAGCTGGTAAAAGGAGGACTCTAAGAGGGACACACATGGAGGCTTCCAGGAAGGGAAAATAGTTAAGATCTCCTGGGTAAATTGGGAGGGGGGAAGGTAGAAGGGAAGGGATGGGGATAGGAACAGGAGGGACTGAGATGGCTGAGTGGAGGGAGGGATAGAGAGGGAGAGCAATGAAAGAGATATCTTGGTAAAGGGAACAATTAAGGTGCTAGGGAAATCCCCAGGAATCCACAAGGATGACACCAGCTAAGACTCCTGGCAATAATGGAGAGGGTGCCTTAACTTACCTTCTCCTATAATAAGATTAGTAATTACCCTAATTGTCATCATAGAACCTACATCCTGTAACTGATGGAAGCAGATGCAATGATCTACAACCAAGCACTGAGCTGAGCTCCTAGACTTCAGTTGAAGAGAAGGGAGAGGGATCACAGGAGCAAGTGAGGCCAAGATCATGGTGGGGGAGGGGGAACCAGAGAGATGGCTGACCCAAGCCGGTGGGAGCTCATGGACTCTGGCCTGTCAGCTGGGGAGCATGCATGGAACTGAACTAGGCCCTCTGAATGTGGGTGACAGTAATGTGGCTAGATCTGTTTGGGGAGCACCTGGCAGTGGGACCAGGACTTATCCCCAGTGCATGAAATGGCTTTTTGGAACACATTTCCAGGGTGGGATACCTTGCTCCGCCTGACACCTTGGGGAGGGACTTGGTCCTGCCTCAACTTAGTATGCCAGACTTTGTTGACTCCCCAAGGGAGGCCTTACCCCTCTGAGGAGTGGATGGGGGTTGGGATGGGGGGAGGTAGGGGGTGGGAGAAAGGAAGGGATGGGGAACAGGGATTGGTATGTAAAATGAAAAAAAAAATGTTTTTTAAAAAATAAAAAAAGTAGAAAACAATCCTCCAGAACCCACACAAGAGCAGAGCAGGCAGGTGCAGTCACCTAGCACTCTGAAGGCAGAGATGGGAAACCCCAAGACCAGGGCAAACTGTCTAGTCAGTCTACCCAGGATTGGTGAATTCTGGATTCAGTGAGAGATCTTGCCTCAATAAGTGAAAAAATGCAGAGTGAGCAAGGAAGACATCCACCATCAATTTTTGGTCTCCACAAACATGCACGCGCACGCACACACACACTGCATGTGAATGTGAATTGTATATGTATTTGTGCACAAATGCCACACAATGCAGATACATGCAAACAAAGACAATAAAATGTTTCCAAATATAACAGAGAAGCAAAGGAAGGGCATTGCAGCCCAAGTAGAGAGATAGCAACTACAGTTCATGAGATGACAGCTCATGTTGGAGAGGATGTGGAGCAAGGGGAACACTCCTCCACTGTTGGTGGGAGTGCAAAATTGTACAGCCACTTTGGAAATCAGTATGGAGATCTCTCAGAAAAGTGGGAATCAATCTACCTCAAGACCCAAGGACACCACTCTTAGGCATATACCCAAGGGATGCTCAATTATACCATAAGAATGCTTACTCAACTATGTTCATAGCAGCATTATTTGTAATAGCCAGAACTTGGAAACAACCTAGATGCCCCTCAAATGAAGAATGGATAAAGAAAATGTGGTGCACATACATAATGGAGTATTACTCAGCAGTAAAAAACAATAACATCATGAAATTTGAAGGCAAATAGATGGAACTAGAAAATATTATCCTGAGTGAGGCAACCCAGACTCAGAAAGACAAACATGGTATGTACTCAGTCCTAAGTGGATACTAGATATAAAGCAAAAGATCATCAGACTGCAATCCACAGCTCTAGAGAAGCTAGAAAACAAGGAAGACCCTAAGAGGGATGATTGGATCACTTTGGAAAGGGGAAACAGAGGAGATCTCCATGAGTAAACTGGGGATGGATGGGAATAGAGGGGAGGGGATGGGAGATGAGAACATGAGGGAATGAGATGGTTGAGCTGGGGGAGGAATGGAATGGGAGAGCAATGAAAGAGATATCTTAATAGACGGGGCTATTGTGGGGTTAGGGAGAAACCTGGTACTAGAGAAATTCCCAGGAATCCACAAGGATGGTCCCAGATTAGACTACTAGCAATAGTGGAGAGGGTGCCTGAACTGGTCTACTCTGGTAATCAGATTAGTGACTACCCTAACTGTCATGATAGAGCCTTCATCCAGTAATTGATGGAAGCAGATGCAGAGATCCACAACCAAGCACCAGGCCAACCCCCGGGAGCCTAGTCAAAGAGAGGGAAGAGGAATTATATGAGCAAGGAGGGTCAAGATCATGATGGGGAAATCTACAGAGAAAACTGAACCAAGCTCGTGGGAACTCATGAACTTTAGACGGACAGCTGTAGAACCTGCATGGGACCGGACTAGACCCTCTGCATATAGAAGACAGTTGTGTAGCTGGATCTGTTTGAAGGGCTCCTGGCAGTGTGATTAGGATCTATTCCTTGTGCATGAACTGGCTTTCAGGAGCCTATTACCTATGGTTGGACACTTTGCTTACCCTTGATGCAGGGAAGAGGGGTTTGGTCCTACCTTAACTGACTGTACCAGGCTTGGCTGTCCCCCCATGTGAGAACTTAACCTTTTGGAGGAGGGGATGTGGTATGGATTGGAAGAGAAGGCGAGGGGGTGGAGAGCAGGAGGAGGGATGAGAGGGGAATCTCTTGTTGGTATGTAAAACGAATTTTAAAAAATTTTAAATAAAAAAATAAGTTCTCACTTTGAAAAAAATAATCAGTGCATTAGTATATGTAAAGATGATAAAAAATAATTGTCTTCAGTAAGTGAGAAAAGCATGGTACATATGAGGTACTAGTGTGGCACCATACAAAGGCAGACAGGAAAAAATAGCAAACCCTCAGAAGGCATTTTGTCTCTCACCTAATACCTGCAGTCTTCCTTTAGAAGAAAAAAATGTAAGCAAGTGTTTTGAAAGAATTAATTTTTTTACTGTGTTCATAATGACTCCAACCATCTTTCACCATTGAGGATTGTGTATTCCTCCACCCTTCCTTTCTGTAGTGGATATTTCACTGCAAGCTCCAGCCAGTGATTTCTCTAAACAACTTATATGCCTCTGAGCCCACAAATTATGCAAAAAAAACCCAAACAAACGGTTTGTAGTTGATCGGGTTCCATTTTTCATTTGATTTTCAGGTCACATTTGTTTTATTTAAAACAGCTGTGTTGAATCAGCTTCAACGCAAACTGTTGAGTAGAAGAGTCTTAAGCATATGACCAGAACCTTGAATAAATCACTCTGCCTACAAATTCTGATATAAGACACTGAACATTTACACAAATCTGGCCTACAAACAGCTCAGAAGCACCAGTCTCAGAGAGAATAGTTTTCTTAGTTCATAACTAGCTTGGCACTTACTTCTGAAAAAGTTAAAGCCTTAAAAACATTTCTGATGCTTTATCACAGATCCACTATTATTTAGGTAAATAATGATTAGCTTAAAAAATAGGTCCACCTAATATCTGAAGAAGAAATGAGGGAGGTCATTTTGGGGCTCCATTTTTACCCACTATAACATTATTAAGTTGAATAAAGAATAATCTAAAAATAACTGGGGTAATAAGCATAAAAAGTCATGGGCTATAAAAATATTCTGGCAGTTCAGTATCTAGAAATTGCTTAAATTATTCACATATGCTCATCTGGAGACCATATATTGAAAATGTAAACTATTGTCATAACTTGGATAGTTGAAAAATAACAAAATTTTTAAGATCTGCATGATACTTTTTTTTGATAAATCCATTGCAATTGTTGACATTCTGATATAATTCTAGGCTCCTACAGCAGGAGCATGGTGGTGGCACTGTCAAATGGAAACTCTCCTAAAGTGTAGGTGGTCCCAAGGCAGAAGACTAACAGCAAAATAATTCAGTTGAAGCCAAGAGAAAGAATGGCGGCTGGGGGCAGTGGTAAATTTGATGAATGTCTCAAAGACAGAGATAAGAGGGGACTATGTGGTATCTCAGCACTCAGTTATTGATCTGCTTGCTGGGCTATTTAATGTGCCTGGTAATAAGAAATTATTTCCCCAGCTTCAGACTTAAAATGTGATAGTAAAAATTAATAGAGTAAAGGCTATTTTTTCTCCTTCCTTCGTGCATTTTTACGATGCTACATTTGTCATGGGAATAGTAAGAAGATACACACATTGAACAGCTCTCTTATCAGCTGTGATGATTAGCAGTTTGAACATCAGCAAAGGTATGGATAACCCTGAAGGCCACCATATCACTCTTGTGGATTCTCAGCACCCTCAGCTTCCCAAATTTGTAGCATGAGCATGGTCTATGGAGCCAGAGAGAAGACCCTTAGGCAAATTACTCGACCTTAGTAAGCTTACTATAAAATCGGAATGATCAGGCATAACTCGTAGAGTTAGTAGGAGGCTTATAATAATGAATGTCACAGAGAAGGTGTGTGCCTACCATGAAATAGTAACCATCATTATTTCTCAAAGAAACAGAATGTAAAGAACACATATGTATAAACTAGAGTTCCCAATTCTGGCTGCTTCCAAATCATCCATAGAGCTACATTACAGTAGAGATGCTAAACTCTGTCCCCCAAAAGATATTTATTTAGTAGTCACCGTGGAATCATTTCCATGTTGCAAAGAGTCCAGGCTTGATTCTTATATCCATATATAAAAGAATTTTTCTTCACCAAAGAACTAAAAGGATTTAAAAATGAAAAGGGCCTTGAAGAGTGCAACAAGTCTACCTTTCTATCACTGCTACCCACTGCCCTACACCATACACACACACACACACACACACACACACACACACACACACACACACATACACACACACAAAGAGCTATAGATGGCTTATAAGTAGACTGGGAGCCACACAAGCTCAAGGATGTGATTTAAACTTGCAGAGTCCACATAAAAACAGGTTGGATGATTTGTGCTTGCCACCCCAGCACTGAGAAGGCAGAGACAACAGAATCCCTGGAGCTTGTTAGCCAGTAGCCTTTCTCAGTCAGTGAGTGGCAAGTCCAGTGAGAGGCTCTGTCTCAAAAAGTACTGTGGAGATAGGTTAAAGAAGATCCTAAATTTTCACACATGCTCCTGGTCAGACATATGCACTAACACACACACACACACACACACACACACACACACACACACACACACATACAGAGAGAGAGAGAGAGAGAGAGAGAGAGAGAATGTATCTACAGAGAGATGCTGACTATAACTCTATAATTGATATACTGAATCAGAACTACATGAAACAAAGGTGGTATCTCTACAGAGATTATTTGAATGAAGTACTAGCCAGCTTAGCAGATTCATCTCTGTCACTCAGAGCTAAGCAAGCTCTATTTAGACTCTGGTCCAAAATACAAAAACAGGGGCCTGAACTTAGACCATCTGGCCTATGCTTCTGCTTTGGATTCAAGAACTGTAAAATCTGATGGGTGCAAATTATTCATGCACTCCCAACATGCACTGAGTCCCTCCTCCATCTCAGCCCTCCAATTATGTTCCGGAACAGCAGCTGGAGCCTCATCAAGTTCAGAGCCATCATCCCAGTAAAGAGAAGTCAAAACTGAAACCAAACCAGTGTGAATGAATATTTAGCTCAACAATGTCATGCCTCTCAGAGTACAACAGTGAAATCCCAAAATATAAAGGGTGTGATGGTGAATTGTGCACAAGGCATCTCAGAGCAACTGAGATAAAGGCTATGATCCAAACCTGAAAAGTGAGATTCAAAGAGATCCAAGATAAAGACAAGAATAAAGAAAGGTTCGAACAGATTAGGGTAATATTTCTGGGTAGTGTTTGTTTGTTCCTTTTATTCTTCTGTGTATTTCTTTTTTCCAAATAAAATGAAAGAAACATTTCAATTCATTAAACATTATCCTCTTTGGATGCTGTTATAAGCAAGGTTTGATTAAACCACTATCATAAACATGTCAAAACAAACCTGTCAGAGCCTCATGAATGTTCTCCATCCAATCATTAATAATAAAAAAACAGCTGCCATTGATTGTACAATGCTGACTATTGCCAAATGCAGTTCTGACTGTTAACTGTGTATTTACTCCTTTAATCTTAACAATTACCACAGAAAGGAAGCAATTTTGTGCTGCTGGGTAATTTCTTACCCAGTTTCTCAAGGAGGGATGGACTTATTCACACAACACTGAGAGTGATGCTGAAATATATACCAGTTTCCAGAATGATGGATCAGGTAATGCTGATTCAAGAGGACTTTAGGGGTGGAAATAAATGTTGATACTCTTGTACCCAGCTGGGAAAACTCTGCAAGCTTATTGACCTAGTGATCTCTAGGTCACTCCCTGAAGTTGTTTGAGGATTCCCTTATGATTTTATGCAAGTTCAGCCTTCTCAGTGCCTACTCATTCTGTTACCTTTCTCATTCCAAGAGCACATCATACAACATAAAAAAAATCCTACACCCCTAACTCTTCATCTTATGTTCATGAAGTCCAATCTTGACAGGCACTGACATGATTCTAATCATCTTGGCAGCTCTCAGAATCAGGTGTCAGACACTAATACAACAATGACATGCAGCAATGATGCTAAAGCACACACCACTCAGTAGATTTTGTCCTTCCCCACCCCAGATGAGCAAGCTACTGTAAGCACATTCACTCATCTCCCACCACATCTGCTTCTATTGGTCTCATTTTCAGATCTCTTAAGACCGATCTGGAACTCGGTATAAACTTGATTGGATCTAGAGTCTTCTGCTGACAAGGTGACTAAAGCAAACATCTGGGAATGTTTGTGAGGGCCTCAGAGAAGGTCACATGGAGGGGAAAGACTGAACTCGAACGTGTGTCGACACCATCAAATGGGCTGTTCACTCTGATAGGAAGAGGATAAACAAAGTTGGCAGAGTGCCTGCAATCCCTGTTCTCTGTTCCCTGATACGCAATGACAAGAACTGTTCTACAGTGCTCGGACAGGACATACTCATCTGCATCCTGGTGGACTGAAACTGAAAAAAGTACATATCAAAACAAACTTTCCTCCCATAGACTGTGACTTCCTTTGATCACACAAGTGGAAAACAAGCAGTACAGAAAATCAGGATCACCACTGTATTTCAACCTGACCCCACGGTTCCCAGACCATTAGAACTGTCTTGTGTGAGGAATAAGACATTAGAGATACAGGCTATAGAAATCCAATGATGCTGTAAGCAGAGCTTCATGGGTGGTGCGGTTTGGTTCTGAAAAGATGAGAATGGAGGCTGGCAAGATGGCTCCATGGGTAAAGCCAGGCCTACCTGTCTGAGTTCAGTCTCCAGAAGTTCCATACGATGGAAGGAAAGAACCCACTCCAAAAGTTGTTCTCTAACTTCTGCACGTGTGTGACAGCATTCACATGGTCACGCACACAGAGAGCTGGTAAGAGGAGGGAGAAAGATGCAATGACAATAATCGAACAGGAAAAAAAGAGTTTCTATTTTTAAATGTTCAGTCTGGCCATATTAACTACAAGTTGCAGATATGGAGATATAATCATTGAAGACATTAGTGCCATTAAGTAGAAGTCAAGAACGTTGCACTGGGATGATAGCTGGATTCCACCGACTGCAGGTTCCAAAGCCTAAAATCATAAACTCTTTTGAAAAGCTGTTTCTTGGGAAATGAGCCCTGCTTAGTTGTCTTGCCTGCACAAGACCACTAAGAAAGCGCTTTCCAGGATACACCTGCCCAGCTCACAGAGGATGCTGCAGCCATGATGCATAGACACTTTGCTACTGTTTCAGTTTATGATAAATCTTATTATACACCATATCCTGCTGGTTTTTCACTCTTGCAGAACGGGACAATTGCTGGGACATGTGTGCTTCCAGACAGATTTTAAAGATGACCTGAGAGGCCAGGCAATGTGCCTCTTACCAAAGCCAGTATGATTTTTAACTTCCTTCTGATTTGTCTGATTTGTGCCCATAGGTTCCTATACCTCTCACCTCTCACAAAAGAAGCTTCTTCTTGCAGATAATGGAGACCATTACAGAAAGCCATAACTGGTCAAAATGCATGAACAACTGTGAAGTGCCTATCTCCAATACATTTATATCACAATCCCTACACCTAAGACTCAGAAAACACCATGGAAAGATTATAAGAGCCAACCACCAGGATGGGATGTCTGCTGTGAGACGGTGTTGTCTATGACAAGGAAACTGTACCCATGAATAGCAGGTTTTCTTGGACTGCCAGCCCCCAAATCATGACACAGAGACTTATTATTAATTGTGAATGCTCAGCCTTAGCTTAGGCTTGTTTCTAGCTCTTCTTTTAAAAATTTAAATTAACCCATTTCCATTCATCTATGTGCTGCCCCAAGGCTCATTTACATCATCTACATACTGTCCATCCTGCTTTCCTGTTTCCTCCATGTCTGGGTGGCTGGTCCCTTGCTAGCTCCCCTTTTCTCTCTGCTACCAGACCTGCCTATCCCTCCTCTGTCTGGCTATTGGCTGTTCAACTTTTTATTAAACCAATCAGGTGCCTTAGGCAAACAAGGTGAAATAGCAACACATCTTTACATAGTTAAATAAATGCAGCATAAACAAAAGCAACATATCTCTATATAATTAAACAAATGAGGTACCAACAAATGCAACACATCTTTACATAATTAAACAAATATTCTATTCTACAATACTCATGAAGTTCCAGCAATATGGCTCCCTAAACAAGATCATCACAATGACAACACCAGTTGACATGCCAATATGGATAAAGAAATCTCATAAAGTCCCACCCCTACATGAGGAAGTACAGGCAATTAGTGGCCACTGAGAGAGGGAAAATTGGTCTTTTCTGGGAACAAGACCCTGATAGGTTATCCAGTTTCAAAGGCCATCCTTAAAGACATGCACACACAAATAATGTTAAATCGACTCAGCATGTTGTATTTATATATGTTTCTGTATGTGTGCACACAAGTGTATGCACATGTGCACATGTGTGAAAGTATGTATGTGAATAATGACTAAAGAAGAGGTCAAGCCAGACTGTGGTGGCTTTAATCCCAAACTTTTAATCCCAGCCCTCAGGAGGCCAAGGCAGGCAGATTTCTGAATTTGAGGCCAGCCTGAACTACAGAGTGAGTTCCAGGACAGCCAAGGCTGTCTCAGAGACAGAAAAACTCTGTCTCAGGAAAAAAAAGAAAAAGAAAAGGTCATGAATTTGAGAAGGAGTAGAGGAGAGAAAAATATAGGAGCTGGAGGTGGGAGAATGAGGAGTGGAAATCTTATAAATACATACGCGTACCTGAACTTCTGAAAAAAAGTTAATAAAGATGTCAGTAACGTCACCTTTACTGATCTGCTACAATGTTGAAAAGTGGAAAGTGTTTAGCAGTTTTTAACTGTTTGAAGTCTTCCTGTCGAGGCTTCCAGTTCCTCCTGGTGTTGCTTCAGTTCTGCCTCCCTGCTTTGCTTGGGGATTTGCTGACTTCATTCTTTATCTGGAGTCTCTAACTGTTAGTGACATGTTCTCCTTCCCTTAAGTGATAAAGAATGCTGGAATTTAACTGTGATAAATTCCCTTTCCCTGAACAGTGGGCCTTTGTCAGAGAGAAGGCTCTGGGTGTATTTCATAAAGCTTATTATTTCCTTCTGAAACTCACAAGCTTTTTCTGTCTCCAACCTTGAATCTGGTATGGCTCCACAGAGACACAAAGCTCTTGCCAGCAAGGTTCTATTTGTTATAAGTAAGGACAGTTAATTTAAAAATTGATACAATAACAACAAGCGTCCTATCAGAGGTTAAATTTATATTACAGATGTTAGATCAATACTTGTCTAAAGAGACTCTTGATCTGAGGGCACCAGGGTCAGAGAGAACTTTAAAAGAAATTAGGATGTCAAGGTATTCAAAAGCTTTAGTTTTCTTTGTATATCAAATTGCAACTCAAAACACTAAATAACAAGAAAATAACACAGTTAAAAAGGAATAAGGAATTTAAGGAAGTTCTCAAAAAACACAGAGTTAATAAACATGCAAAAATGTTTAATATCCTTTATCATAAGGTAAATGCAGATTAAAGTTTCTTTTAGATTCCATCTAACCCTAGTCAGATTGGCCATCATCAAGAGTGCAAATGAAGGGCTGGGGAGACATCTCAGCAGGTAAGAACTCTTGCTGCTTTTCCAAAAGACCAAAGTTCCTATTCCAGCATCGGTGTTGTATGGCTCCCATCAGCCTGTAAGTCCATTTCTAGGGGATCAGACATCCTCTTTTAGTCTCCATGGGTACCTGCACTTACTTGCACATATCCTCATACAGACACATACACATTCTGGACACACCAGGGCAGCTGCACATATGAACTCACAGTAGTTGTGACAGCATGCACAAGATCTGTGCAAGCTCAAACCAGAGAAAATCCCAGTGTGGAGAAAGGAGGCAAGTGCAAAGTCTCACCCCAGCCATGGGCAGTTGACAGCTGATGGGAAAGGGAAAGTCAGTTTTCTTTAACAATGTATCTTCTGGTAAATCCACAGTGCTCCAGTGGAAGGTCACACGCCTAAGTGGGAAGCCCAAATTGGACTTGATGGGTGAACAAAGGGACAGGGTTGCATGATTGGGAAAAGGGTCGTAGTGCTATGAATTAGAATGGCCCTCACAGGCTCATATATTTGAATGCTGAATCCACAGTTGGTGGAACTCTTTGGAAAGGATTCGGAGAGGTGGCCTTGTTGAAGGAGGTGTGTCACTAGTTTGCACAAATCCTACAAGGTTTTATTATAAAAACTCTGATCCAGATATCAGGGTGAAAGCTGAAAGATCAGAGAAGCACAACAAGCCACCTCTTACCTCATCAACTCCTTAGCCTAAAAGAGAGTGAGTTCCTGTCTCCTCCCACTTTATAGTCCTTTCTCTGCCCAGCCTTATCACTTCTGTCTCAATCTTCCTAGTGCTGGGATTAAAGGTGTGTGATCCCAAGTGCTGGAGTTAAAGGTGTGTGCCATCACTGCCTGGCTGTTTCTCTTTTAGACTGGATTAATCCCGTGTAGCCCAGTGTGGCCTTGAACTCACAGTGATCCAGACAGATCTCTGCCTCTGCCTCCCGGGTGCTAGGATTAAAGGTGTGTGCCATCACTGCCTGACCTCTATGGCTAACTCTGAGGCTAGCTCTGAACTGATCTTCAGGCAAGCTTTTATTTATAAGATTACAAGCAATATATCACCACACACTAGGGGTAGCCTTTGAGGTCTAAAATGTCCCAGCTCCACGCATGTGCATTCCCAGTTAGCTCTCTCTGCTTCCTGTTTGTGGACTAGCTGTAAACTCTCCAGCACTGCTACAGGACCATGCCCACCTGCCTGTTGCCATGCTTCCAGTCACGTTAATGATGGACTCTAACCTACTAGAACCATGAGTCCCCAAATTAAATGCTTTTTTTATAAGTTGCCTTGGTAACAGTATTCTTCCCTGGCAATAGGAGAATAACTAAGATAGGGGTGCAGACTTGGGGAAAGTTGGGGGAGGAGGTGAAAACAATAAAAATACATTTTACAAAATTCTCCAAGAAGCAATAATTACCTTTAATCTTATTTTAAAATAGAATTAAAGTGAACACAAATGTCAGAATGCATGTAGGAGTGTGAATCAGTGAAGCCATGGGGAAGCAGTCTGAAATTATCTCATATGACAGAGCTACAACACTTCTAAGCATGCGCCCAGAGCTACAGCTCTCCTGAGCATGCGCTCAGAGCTCCAACACTTAGGGCATGCGCCCAGAGCTACAACACTCCTGAGCATGTGCTCAGAGCTACAACATTCCTGAACATGAGCCCAGAGCTACAACACTCCTGAGCATGTGCTCAGAGTTACAACATTCCTGACCATGTGCTCAGAGCTACAACATTCCTGAACCTGAGCCCAGAGCCACAACACTCCTGAGCATGTGCCCAGTGGACTTTATGTCTTATTCAAGATACACCTGCACAGCTATGCTATTTGATACTTTATTCGCAATAGCTAGGGAATAAAACCAGCCTAGATGTCTATCCACTGACAAACTGGTAATTAAAAGGTGGGGCACATACACAATCAAAGTTTATTTGACCATAAAGAAAAATGAAATTATGAAATGTGTAGGTAAATGGAAGGAAGTGGGGGAAATTCTATTGAGGGAGGTAACTCAAGCCTAAAGAGACAAATACCTCATGCTCTCTCTCTTATATGGAGATTAGCTTGGACTTTTTAGGTATGTAAGTCTAACTTAGACTATCATGTAAGCCAGGAAACTAGATAAGAGCCATTGGGAGTGCATTGGGAAGGGGGAATAGTAGAGCAGAGATGAAAATTAAAGTTGAGAAAGAGAATGTTGTGGGTGAGATTAAGTAAGGAGAAGAGTCCAGAGATGGCGAATAGGAGGGTTAGAGGAAAGTTAACCCAATGAAAAGGTGTGTGGATAAGCTATATGGAGAAATAGTATCATGTAACTCAATTAAAACACAATTTTCTTCAAAGTGGGTAAGAGGGAAGCTGTCCACTCTGGCTGCACCATGCTGCCCCTAAAAACTATGGGGGGGCGGGAATAGTGCCAGGTATTAAACATCTCCACTTGAGTTGTTGGTCTTAAAAGTCACAGTGGCCTCCAGAATAATGCAGAATTTTTCCAGTAGGAGACTCCATTAATAGAGAAATCAAGCTAGAACTGTGCTGGAAGCCTCCTCTCTGCTTGCTTGCTTTCATGGTGCTGGAAAGTGCTATGCATGCTCCAGGGTAGTCTTACACAGCTGTGAACCCTGTGAGCTTGTACAACAGTGGCATGGTTGTTGAGGGGACAACTACTGTTCTGTGATTGGATTTGAGGTCACCCACACAGGAGAGGAATGATGTCCGCTACTGTAAGCCTGGCCAAAAACACATGGCTAGGGAATTGATGGGCCCTAGAGAGAACACCGCTGTTATTCAGTTAAATTAACACAGCACTAAACAGCATTCTAAATATCTGCTTATAATCATAGACAAATGCAACTCTAAGCATTAATCAGGCAAGCCTCTTTCACAGTGAATAGCTATGAATGCAGAGCCATGGCTGCTCCAGTGTTGACTGATGATAACTGATAGTTGAATGCTCATCCCTGAACAGGATTGGTGGTTTGAATATGATGATCCCTATAGTCTCCAGCACCCAGTCGGTGGCACTATTTGGGCAGTTTAGGAGGTGTGGCCATGCTGGAGGAAGTGTGTCACTGGAGCAGGCTTTGAAAGTTGACTCAAGCCATTTCCAGTCTCCCTGTGGCTTCCTGATGTGGTTTAAGATGTGAGCTCATGTCTGATTGCTCTCACGCCATGCTTCCCTGCCATGGCAATGGACTCTCATCCCTCTGGAACCATAAATCAATTAAGTTCTTCTTTCTGTAACTTGTCTTGGTCATGGTATTTTATAACAGTAATAAAAAAAAAACCTAGCTAATACAAGGAAGCATGACAGAAGAAGGATCAGAAAGAATTTGGAGAGGAGAGCTACAAAATCACCGTCTCTGGCTATGTCACAGCCATTGCAAACATGAATTCACAGCAGCTGTGTTATCCACACAGGGCTTGCACAAGACTGGTCTCTTCAACAAACCATCACAGGACCTCTCCCTGCTGAACCATGACTACTGATAGATTCTTGGAAATAGGAAGTCATTGTCTTTGGATGTTTACCCGCTGATGGGCCTACCAAGCTGCAGATAGTCCCAAAGCCACGGTCACACAGATGGCCCTGGTTAAATTCAGTGAGTCACAAAAATAATACAAAAAGGCAGGATTGTGGGAAAGGATTTGCAAAGAGAAGTGGGATTGGCAAAGGAGGAAGGGAGACTGGAACATTTGGGATGGAGGGTAATTATAATGTATTATATACATGAATTAAATTTTCAAAGAACAAATTTATTTAAAGTATAATAAAATAAATGAATTAAAAAATGCAATGAAAAACAAAATGAGATAAATATCAAGCAGCAACCTAAGGTATACACACTTATGCATCACTGCTATGGTATCAATGTTTATACTTATCATTTAATACAAAACAGGACCAATATAATATAAAATGATCAATTTTCAAGTTTTTTTTAAATCCTTGGGGAATCACATCTTATTTATAATAAAATATCACCATCTAGTGGTACTAGTTTCAAACTACAGGCAAAAGATCCTATAGGGTTTTATGTTTAACAAAAGTATCACATATTCAAAAATGACACCTATTCTAAAAGAAACAAACTACTTTGGTAAGAATGTACTATAATGCTGAAAGGCCAATAAACAAAAAGCTATCTCAGACAAGGATATTCATAAGGCCATTTCACGAATGAGGCCTTTGTTCTGTTTGTAAATCCTAAGGCTAAGTCATGCATCAATAAAATTGAACAGCAGACACATGCTCAAATATATATATAGTGTATGGTCTATAATGTAATTTCTGTACAGTATGATATAAGATTCTTCTCTCCTTGCGTGCCTATGGAAGGGTTAACACTTTGAGAAACACTGCTTTAGGATTACTTGCCAATGGACATGTAACAGGTATCTTAGACTATGTTCATTGCAGAGTGAAGGGAATTATATATTTCTGCATAATTTCAAACAGCTCTGCAGATACAGTAATAGATAGACGTCCCCAATCACACATCCTCACATAATTCACAGACGGGTTAAGTGTGGGATGTAAAACAAATCAAAAGCAAAGAAGTCAAAGGTAGCACAGGTGTTGAGCATAAAAAAGCAGAAAATGTGGAGCATCTTAGATGTCTAGAGAAAATCAGGATTGAAGTTTGGGTCACAGTCACAGTGAACAAGTAGACAATTAGACAGTGATTCCAAAGTCTGGGGACAAGGTCTGAGAGGATACACCTTGGTACACCAACATCAATTAACAGTATTTAAAGTTTTAACACTGAGGTTACCAACTAAATAAATTTGTACACACCAGAGAAAGGATTTAAGAATGGGGTCCCAAGACATTTGGCAATTCAGAAGACTAGAATTGTGATAGAAAACAGTGCTAGTAGACTGAGTCTAACTTACAGTCTGCTTTTGTGTAAAATACAAGCTAGTGGTTTTTAAAGACCTGTTTATTTTCATTTTATGTACATCAGTACTATGTCTGTACATGTGTATATGTACTATGTGAGCACCTGGTACCTTCAGAGACTAAAAGAAGGCATGGAATCATCTGGAACTGAAGTTACAGATTGTTGTCAGCTGTCATGTGGGTGCTGGGAACTGAACCAGGATCTTCTGCCAGGGCATCTCTCTAGGCTCAATATCTTTTTAAAATAAATCTAAGTACTGATGACATTAGCTCAGTAGTGACCACGTGTAAGCATGTTGGTCCATAAACTACTTGGTTAGGTGGCCATTTTATAGAAAGTACTGTTGATAGTTTGCCTAAATGTTATACGTGATCAGTGAACATGATATCTTGAGGTCAAGTGAGGCCAGGTCTCGTAGAGGAGGGAAAACCGTGTCAAACCCTGGGCATGGGGGTAGATGAACAAAGGTGAGGAACTTGAGCTGCTCACAGGCTCAGCAGGACAAAGGACATTGATGACCATCACCAGAGTCATGATCAGTAAGTTATGGAATCAAAGTTATTGAAAGTTTGACTGGGATATGGAGGGCTGGAAACAGTAACAGGTAGGACTTTTTCAGAGTTTTTCCATTTTGGTGATGAAGACTTAGAGAGGATGATGTCATGCAGCTTCATTTGGGTGGGTAAGGGACAATAGTGTCTAGTTATGAGTAGTGCCTTGACTGAGATCAGGGTGGTCCTCCACAGAAACACAAAGATAGAGACTATGGGTAAAGATCCACTGGGAGGAAGCACGTTGTGCCAGAAGACTGCACATTTTACATTCTGAAGGCTTCAATTTTCTTAGCAATTAAAAAGGTCCACAGCTAAGAAAGTGGATGAGAGATTCCATGATGGAAATTTTAAGATAAAGTATACAGAGATATTTGTTCCTTACAGTGGAAAAGAGAGTGATTTAGAAATACAGTATTTTTGCTCTCCATCCATGAGGGTTCATTTAACATAACTTGAGAGAAACTGCAGGTAAAACATAGCTCACCACATAGAGGGAGGAACTAGGTGGACACACAGTTTGACTCGTGTTTTGACAAGTGTTTATAATAAATCAAATGGAGGAAAGTACTTGAATGGGCTGAATGATTGTGCAGAAAAAATCGTAACTATAATCTGAAAAAGAAGCAAGGACATGCCAGAATATGCAACATTTCATTGACACAAACACAGGCTGTGCAGAGCACACAGGATGCACTTAAGTCTAAAGAAATGGAGAAGACCCTAGAAGAGTTTTAACAATGACTACAATAGAAAATACTGAATGAATGCATACTAATGGGTTGTTAAGAACAGGCCTTGTGGGGGTGATGGGATGTAGTAGCAAAGAGAACAGAGAATATGTTTTTAAAGCATAAAACTGGAAGATGCATCACAGGGAGAAATTTAATAGAGAATATCTCTGTTCTTTACAGGAATTGTCTATGTGGTTTATGCAGTAAATGCATTCATATTACAGTTCACATCAATGCCTCTGAATTAGTGGAAAGGAAAGAAATGCTTTTTTTCTTCTATTTTCAGAACCCAAACAATCTCAGTAAAATCATTCGGAATCAGAATTAAAAATAGTAATTGTGAGATAAGTAAGTTTCACAACCAACAAATTATTTAGTTTAAGCACCTGGTAGTAAAATTCAAATGCACAAATTCAAGAGAACAATAAATGTTTCTATGAATACAAGGAGAAAGGGGTTCACAGGTACACAATAGATGAGAATTAAGTCTTATATCTGATAAAAGATGTCTTTGCACCACACGTCAATCTATGAGTTCCCACACCAAGCCCAAAGTCAATCCACTATCTTGCTGAGTGCTGTCTAGGGGTGAACTTCTGCAGGAAGAAGAGGCAGAGAGATAGGAGTTGTGTCCTCTCTCATACAACAGCACATAGACCACATTGTGGACATGGGCTTTGAACTGGTACCACACTATATGGAGAGGGAGTTCTGGACTGTTATTAAAATTGGTTGTGTGATATAGGAGTCACAAGGAAAAGCTAACAAGGCTCATATCCTCCTTTCAAGATATTAAAAACTAATCATTGAGTATTGATAATTATAAGCAAGGCAGCATAGCCTGAGTATATTTGTCTGCTTGCTCTTTGTAAAGACAGGGGAAGAAATGAATTTGAACTTCAGTGGACAGAACGTGCCAGAACAGGGAAAGAAAGCCAGAGCAGAGTCCTGTTGGAACCAGAGCTCTCTCTCTGCATCCTCTCTACTTCAGCTTGTAACAGGCAACCCCATGATTGGAGATGGAAATTTCTGAGGGGGACTTGTGTGTCACCAGCAAGACAGAAAGCAGTTCTGGTACTAGCCAAGTTCACTGACTGGCTCTGAAGCAGTGGCTGCCACCCATTGGGAGCTTTGTTGTGCCCAGCTGCTTCTTCCTCCCTGCCAGGCAGTGGCGAGCTTCTCTCCCCAGCACACCTCCTTCCCACAGTCGGTTCCCAGCTGCGGGCACCGTTATATTGCTTTGCTCTCTGTTTCCACATGAATTTGGAACTTTCCGGCTTCCTGTTTCCTGTGTCCTGCTGGGTCCTCACACATCCCCTTAGATATAAAAAACACTCCAAAAGAATGTGAGGGAACAAACTGTGATGGGAAGCGCTTTAGTACAGCCCTTGCTGTGTGTAAAATTCCATCCTGCCTCAGAGATGTGAGGCATGCTATCACATTTTTAAACCTTTCCTATGTTAATGAAATCAATTTTTGAAAAAGACTCAGAAATTCATCTTGGAATAGAGGGAAACTTTGATACAAATTTTATGAAGTCAAAGATGTTTCCTGGACTCTCATTAGTTTAAAGTTAGAGAAATTATATTTAACAGTCAACTGTGCACTTTTATTATTTCCCTTTTTTGGACTATTCTGAAAGAAAAAAAAGATAAGTGAATTTTTCATCTAAGATTTACTCCTCTCTACTTGTGACAGACACAAAAGGGGAAGCTGTGGAACATGATGAAATCTTAATATTGCCAAAGGTTGAAGTAAATGCCAAAGCAACAGCTCATATCAAATATAACTTCCAGATAATTCTAGAAAGGAGTATCTACCTCTTCTAAGCCCCTGTGCTTTCACATCCCTCCAATCTTTCAATTGTCCTTCCTGCTCCTTTCCTTGTATCTTCACACCAAATAGATTCAGACCAAGCATGCAAAACTATTAAATGCATATTGTTTGTCTAATTCCATCTTATTATTTTTCCATATATAACCTGGCTTTAATCTTTAAATAACTATTTAATAGAAGACCACATGCCATTAGAACCATATTATTATTTGAACAAAAAGAGCAAGCCATCAGATGATTGAACAATTTCCCCAAGAACTCAGTAATTTCAGAACCCAGATCTTTCCATCAAGATATTCATCTCTCCTATGAATTTATTTAAACATTCTATCAATATATTCAAAAGTTATGCACATGTTTTCCCATATTATTAATACATTGTTTTATTTTTATAGACAACTTGCTTTTTCCATCTATGTGTTATATTTAAGGTTCTATTGCTTATCAAATTCTTTTAAACCAAGGTGCATTACTTATTCTTTTCCCAAAGACATAAATTATTAAAATTCTTTAAGTCCTAGGAAAATTATTTGGCCCTATGGTCAGACATTGGTGAGTAAAAAACAGATAAGAATAACATCTCACACAGGGAAGCTGAGTGAGTACAATATTCAGTAAGAAGCTGTGTTACTAGGGAGATTAAAAATTAGAGTCTAATTGACCCAGAGAATGTTATACACATCTATTCAAAGTTTAAGGACATTAGTGTTACCTATACCATTTCAAAATGTTAAGGGATATTTTTAGGATCAAATGGTTTCATATAATGATTGACTAATTTACTGTGTATATACAAAAATCAACTAATTTAAAAGTATCAAAGTAATGCACAGAATCCTCTTTGTTAAAGCACAGATCCTTTATTTGACCACTACAATGGGACATGAAAACCACTTGCCATAGCATTAAGCACCAGGCCTTGACAGTTATGAAGCCCTTGTTTTTCATTGTTTTCTCGAAATTGTCTAAATGTTGGGAAAATTGTAAAGAATATCTTGATCCGTTTTTACTGTTGTAGCAGAAGGCTGTATATAAAATGTATAATGACCAGAAATGTATTGGCTCATGGATCTAGATTCAGAAGCATCTGGCAAGGGCCCACTTTCTTTGTGTCCAAGGACAGAAGACAGGAAGGGCAGGAGTCAGAGAGACATGGCGGTGGAGAGACAAAGATTGCACAAAGTACTATGTGACCCAAAGGTGACCCAAAGAAGGCCCAAAGGAAGCTGTCCCCTTCTGTGATAATTCCTTTAGTCCACTCGCGAGAGCAAATGTCATGCTCTACACACCTCTCCAAAACCTGACGTCTTCACAGTGTAACACCAGCCATTAAACATCAACATGAATGAGTCTTAGAGAGAACAATCATCAAATCCTGACAAAACAGACTAGTCAATCCGGACTGAAATCAGATGTTGTAAATGGGAAGTACTGTTTCAGTTGAATAGAGTTGTTAGTGTGATACAAAGTATGACTTCTGAGTCTCATCTCCATCCCTATAGCAGACCAACTGCAGGAGCCTGTCTTCTCCCTCAGCTCCCTGGGGGATCCACAGACCCTGGCAGGACCCAGCCTTCTTCACTCATCATACCTTTGTGTCAACTGTGACTATCCAGAGGTACTCTCTTCATAGAAACCCACTGGCCATGCTGGCCTGGGAATCGGGTAAATGATCTTCACTCTCTCTCCTGTCCACCATTGCAAATTGTCTGGTCTCATTCCCAGCCCCATAGCAGACCACAGGAAGGGGTATGGCTTCCCTCTCTGTCTCCACTCCCTGGGGAATACACAGATCCTCATGGCAGTTCCAGCTTTTCTCCTTCCTGTGGACCCTACCAGTCACCCCTGCCCCTTCTAGCCAATCCCCTCCTTCCTGTCAGCCCCTAATACTTAGAAACACATTGTATTCTGGACCCTCAGTAGCAACACAGAGCAGGGACCCAGAAGCACTCCCTACCAGGCAACCTATGTCCACCATACCCTCCAATCCAGAGACAGCAACAGAAAGCAAGGAACAGGACACTGAAAAAAAGACTATATATCAACATCTAGAATTACAAACATCCCAAACCCAGGTGCCTATACATCCACCTAAAAACATGCCTATTAAGGCACAAGAAACATATAGAACACCAAATAGACTGGACCAGAAAAGAAAGTCCCCTCAGCACATAATAATCAAAACACTAAACATAAAGAACAAAGAAATAATATAAAAAGTTGCAAAGGAAAATAAACAAATAACATATAAAAGCAGACCCATTAGAATAACACCTGAGTTCTCAATGGAGACTCTAAAAGCCTGAAGGTTTGAATGAATGTTCTCCCAACTCTAAGAGACCACAGATGCTAGCCTAGACTATTATACTCAGCAAAACATTCAGTCACAGCAGATACAGAGAGAAACACATTTCACAATATAACCAAATTTAAGCAGCATCTATCTGGCAATCCAGCTCTACAGAAGGCACTAGAAGGAAAGCTTCAACCTGAAAAGGTTAACCACACCCAAGAAAACATAAGGAATAAATAACACCAGACACAAAAATCAAAAGAAGGGGCTAAAAATGAACACAGTAACAACAAAGTAACAGGAATCAACAAACAATGCTCATTGATAATGGTCAACATCAATGGTCTCACTTCACCAATAAAAAGAGACTAACAGATTGAATTCTAAAACAGGATCACTCTTTCTGCAGCACCCAAGAAACATATCTTAGCAACAAGGACAGACAGCCTCAGGGAAAAAAAGGATGGAAAAAGATAGTCCAAGCAAATGGACCCAAGAAGGAAGCTAATACAGCCAAATTAAAATATGACAAAAGAGTCTTCAAACCAAAAGTAGAGGTAGGGGAGAACAGTACACTCTCATCAAGGAAAACCTCCACCAAGAAGACATTGCAGTTCTTACCGTCTGTGCCCCAAACACAAGAGCACTCACGTTGTAAAAGAAGCTCTACAACTTAAATCACATATTGACCGTCACACACTGATAGGGGGAGACTTCAATAACCACACTCTCACTAATAGATTTTCCAGACAAAAACTTAAACAGAGAAATGCTAGAACTAAAAGATGTCATGAATCAAATAGACCTAACAGATATCTACAGAACATTTCCCCCAAACACAAAAGAATATACGTTCTTCTCAGTAGCTCATGGAACTTCCTCCATCAAAGCCACACTGGAAACAGCCAGGTGCGGTAACAAGAGCCTTTAATCCAAGGAAGTGATGGCAGGAAGCAGAAAGGTATTTAAGGTGTGAGGATGAGGAACTAGAGTCTGGTTAAGTTTTTAGGCTTTTGAGCAGCAGTTCAGCTGAGATCCATTTTGATGAGGACTCAGAGGCTTCCAGTCTGAGAAAACAGGATCAGTCGAAGAATTGACAAGGTGAGGTGGCTGTGGCTTGTTCTGCTTCTCTGATCTTCCAGCGTTCACCCCAATACCTGGCTCCAGGTTTGTTTTTATTAATAAGACCTTTTAAGATTCCTGCTACACCTTGGAGGAACACACAGCCCTAAGTGGTATGTCTCCATCAATTCACTCCCCTTTGGGCTCAGGGAACCTCGCAGAAAGAGAAGGCAAAAAAAACAAAACAAACAAAAAAAAACAAAACAAAAAAAACCTGTAAGGGCCAGAGAGGATAGAGAACTCAACAGGACTGGTACACATATGAATTCACAGAGACTGTGGTAAAAGCACAAAGTCTGCATGGGTCTGCACCAGATATGGTCACAGAACTGAGAAAAGTGGACACAAGCCCCATCCATAACCCAGAAACCATCTCCAACTAACAACTGTTCAAAGTGGAAAAATCAGGTTTCTCCAATGGAGTGTAACTGGGGATACAAACTACTCTTAAGGGCAGGCCCCATGCCCAGGGTTGATGGTCAACACAAAGCACACTCAGAGGTATTTTTTTGGAGTTTTCTTAAATTTCATAATGCTTTGTCTGGACTTTTTTTTATTTTTTTAACCTTACAGATCTTTTGCTCATATATTATGGTTTCTGATTTTGTTTGTATGTGTTTTATGTGTGTGTGTCTCAGTGTCTATGAGTTTCTTGTGCTTTTTCTTGGGCTCTTCTTTTTCTGTTGGTTTTGTCTCTGGTTTGTTTTTCTTTTATTTCATTATTATTTTTAGATACTTTTTTTATTCTAATGAGGAAGAAAAAGAAAGGGTGTGGATTTGGGTGGGTAGGAAATTGAATGGGGGTTTACTGGGGGAGGAAGAAACAATCAAAATATACTATATGAAAAGAATCTATTTTTAATTTAAAAAATAAAATAAAAATTTAAAGCAGGGAGAATTTCTATGAGGTGGTGATGTAAACTTTTGCAGATGGACTAGAAGGCTGAACTAAGTTTTGTTAGATTCTTGATGGTTTGCATAAAGCTAATGTATCATAAATTGTTTTGACATGCTGTACATCTATAGATGGCTGCTGCCTCGGATGTCACAGGAACTGACTAGCTGCTTATAAAACAAACAAAAATGACTGCAATTGAAAGGAAATTATTAGCTACAAGACAAGAGAGATTTCTGAACAATAAACACATACTTGGAATAAACTGTGTCAAACACAAAAGTAGAAAACATTTCCCAGTGAAGTAAATGCCATTAGGAAATCTTGAGCCCTGATAAAGCCCAGAATTTAGCATTGGATTGAAGAAAATAGGGTTGGAAGGGAGTCATAATGATCAATTAAAGAGAGAGAGGGGTGAGATAGAAGAACAAGATGTCATGAGAGTCGAGGGAGAGGGTATTTAAGGATGCAACAGGTAGGATGAGGAAATCTCTCCGACAGCCCAGAGCCATCCAACCAAGAGGAGCTCATTAATGTCCTTAGTAAGGAATAAAGCGGTGAGAGGAAGGCAGGCAGATTGCAACAGATTGAAAAGTGGGTTGGAAAAAGTTACAATAACTCTAGGGAGAATTGGTTCTCACAGAAGGAAGAAAATAGGTCAGTAATTACAGGAAGTAAAAGATGACATTTAAAATTAGTTAAAAACCACCTCATCAATATATAAGTAGTTTAAAATCATATGAATCATAATTGTTTATGTCTGTAAATATTTACTAAATAAATTGATGTCTTTAAAATGCCTAGCTCCATAATAGGGAATTCATACCTGGTATTGAAATTCCAGTAAAAAAAAATACGGCTGAGGATGTCTTATACATTAGGGAAAACAATGTTCTTTTAGCTGGATTATCATAATGCCAACCTACCGTCTACCTTCTAAATACTTGTATTTATATCCTTAGACAAACCCTCAGTGTATCTAGAGAAGCCACTCTGCATAAGAAACCACCCCATGAACACAGAGAATATATGGCTGTTCAAGGTAGTGAGAATTCCTGATGGTTAAGTGCTCAGGCCCAAAGAAAACACTCACATAGCTACCTCCAGTTTTGGGGGTGACTTTGGAAGAAGAATAAGCAAGAATATAAGAGCTGAAAGATAAGAGTAGTACTCTGAAACACCGGCTTCTGGGTATGGCCTGGAATTCAGTCGTGACCTCATAGCAGCTGTGGCTGCAAGCAATGGGGGCCAGTACTAGACTGGAGAAGATCCACAGGGCTCACCCCTCCCTGGTGAAGTATTAGCTACTGGAGGATTCTTGGAAAGGGGCAGTCATTGTCTACTGTTGGGCACCCACTGAAGTGTACAACACATTCCAGGGGAGATCTCCAAACCCACTGTCACAGAAGTGACTCAGTGCACCAGGGGATGGGGTGGGGGAGGGGAGAGAGGAGGAGAAAAGGAAGCTATAGAGGTAGGGAGTTGGCAAGAGTGGAAGGGAAAACAGAGAGTGGAAGCTAAAATTCACTTTACATGTATATGAAGCTGTCAAAGAACAAATTTAATAGACGATAACTATATTTTCAATTGATAAAGCTTATATATGAGCAAGGGATATTTGAAAAAGATAGCTATTTATTGAAATGAAAAGAGAAATGAAACATTCAGGGCTCTATGTAAAGTCCCCCCTTGGTCTTTCTAAATCACTACTGTAGCTGGAGATTTCAGCAGTCCCGTCGGGGCCCACAGCCACTCAGACCCAAGTAAACACACAGAGAATTATATTGCTTATAAACTGTATGGTCGTGGCAGACTTCTTGTTATCTAGTTCTTATATCTTAAATTAACCCATTTCTATTAATCTATAAGCTGCCACATGGTTTGTGACTTACTGGTACTTTACATCTTACTTCTCATGGTGGCGGCTGGCAGCATCTCCTGACTCAGTCTTCCACTTCCCAGAATTCTCCTCTCTGCTTATTCCACCTATACCATACTTCCTGCCTGGCTACTGGCAAATCAGTGTTTTATTTATCAATCAATCAGAGCAGCACATTCACAGCATACAGAAAGACATCCCCAGCACTCTAAATCACTACCTTCAATTTCTCAAAGAAGTAATGAACTAACTTCTTTTACTATATATCCCTTTTACTATATATTCAATTTATATTAATATAATTAGTTATGTCTTTTCCTAGTACTTCGCTTCAATGAAGAATGTTTATGCTTAGTAAGTAGCAGCTTGAGTAGCAAGGTTTCATTGCTTATTAGCATTAATTCCCAGGAGTGGTGCTTGATTAAGTTCCTACTGATGGAAAATGGTTTGCTTCCAGTTTTAAATACTGTGAACAATGCACCTTTGAACATTCTTATATCTGTTTGGTTGGCAGTTGTTTTGTGTGTGTCTTTTTTGCAGGTACAGCTGGACTTCCATTTATTATAGTTACATAAGGGAGAAAGAATAACCAATTCCTATTTGGGTGGGGGAAGAAAGGAAGTTGAAACAAAATTTCACTGTATAGCCATCTGTTTTAACTCAATCCTTGTGCCTAGGCTTCCAAAGTGCTTGGATTACAGTTGTGTTCCTGGTAACATATTGGGTTGTTGATTGTGACCACATCCAGTTTAAAAAAAAAATGTTACACATAAAGCCAAAATGTATGGACCCGTCAATTTCCTATGTGCATATCAAATATAGTCTACTTCTCCTTTGGTAGGTATTGTTAGGATTTAAGAACAGTATATGGTAAAGTTTCTATGATAATGACCTTTGTCTTTTGTATTTAATGGGGTGTTCAGGTTTGTGAGGATGCTGTATGTGTGGAGGTAAGAACACAGCTTTACCTCAGGAGTCATTTCCCAGCTGTGGTTTCTCAGGTGCTGGCTATCCTGTGTTTTGAAAAAGGGTGTTTTATTGACCTAGAACTAAGCAAGTAGGCCAAGCTGGCTGGCCAGGGAACCCTGGGGGGTTCTCAGCTTTCCCTCCCAGTCCTGTGGTTACAAGCTCAGCCCAGCACTGTCATCTGGTCAGCATGGGCAGTAATAATCACACTCAGGTGCCCATGCTTGCACAGTAAGCATTTTTCCAACTGAATTCTCACTTTAGCCATTTTCCCCTCATATTTTAAAATGAGGGCATATTTTTTGCCATATGATTATCCTTCCATTTTTTTGAAATACTCAATTTCACTTTAGAATCCTTTAAATAATCTCCACTCTATTTAGTTTGTGATTTAACTTTAACTGAAACACTTGCGAAAGTGTTTTTCTTTTGTTTTTTTAAACAATATTAAACTTTGAAATTGTTATTGAGTCTTCAGAAGGACCATCTTCTACACCTTTTCACTAAAATCCCTACAAATGAAATACAACATAAATGTACTAACTTAGCTCTCAGAGTAATATGATAATTCAAAGCTTAGTGATATAGTTTATGTGTAACACAGTAATGGAAAAATTGGACTTTTCTTCAAGCTGTTCCTCTTTATAGAAGGTGTGGCTATGAGAGGGAGGGACAATGATGGATTCTGAGGCACTCATTCCTAACAGTCAGAGAATACAAACATATCTTTCTTGAAGGACATTATAAAGTTTGGACCTAATTATTTTAGTAAATAAGTGATGAGCAAGATATTTTGCTTTATAAATATCTGAAATAAGTTGGCATTCAGTCTCAACATTAATAATAATTTTTTGTGACATGCCAAGAAGCTGATAAACACAAAGTTGGATTCCTTAAGCAGTCCATTTTCCACAAAAGACGGAATTGTTGAATTATATTTCTTGTTTTTCAGCCATAAACTCTTAGTTTTCAATTTGGGGCACAATTAGGAGTGTTATAAAAGATTTTTATGGTCTTTTCGCCCAGTCTCAGAGCCAATTATTGTACTGTTTGTATATGCAGCAAATCGTTAAAATATTACTCATTTCCCTTGTTACTTGCTTCTTGCTAAAACTGTTATAATAAAATAAATTGTAGCTGCACTTGCAGAGATTCACTTACAGTTTTCATAATGTACTCAACCATCGATGAACAAAACTGCTCAGGTGAGTGTTGGAATGAAAGTGAAGGGTGCGTGAGCACTCCTCATTCCCCCAGGTACACTGTAACACTCAACTCGGGGTCTGGAAACTTGGTGGCTGAAACACTGCATCCTACAGCAAGGCACTCAGGAGGCAGACGGCCTCAGAGAAGGGAAAAGTCCACTTGACAGCATTCCCTGTGTGGTGGTGCTAAGCCATACAAACAGAAATACCCAGAGTGCACTTCACCACTGAAAAAATGTTCTCTTCCACCTTAAGTTTCAAGGCACAAAGAATAAAGCTGTAAAGCATGGAAATGTTTGTGTAAGACTTAATCTTTTCTTCAGGACTTTAGTGCATGTTTCTTTTAGAATATTGTTTTCTCCCTACATTCCTTGACTCCAAAACAATTTCTTAACCACATATTCTCTAACAGAGAGACTAGGATGTATAGTTGAAAGTCTTCTGTGGTCCCACCTGGCCCTACTTGTCCACAGCTGCTTATAAAATAATCATTTAGATGTTTAATATTATTTATAACTGCTCAGCCATTAGCTCAGGCTTATTACTGAATGGCTCTTACACTTAAATTAACCCATAATTCTTTTTTTTTTTTTTTTTTTTTTTTTGGTTTTTCGAGACAGGGTTTCTCTGTGTAGCTTTGCGCCTTTCCTGGAACTCACTTGGTAGCCCAGGCTGGCCTCGAACTCACAGAGATCCACCTGGCTCTGCCTCCCGAGTGCTGGGATTAAAGGCGTGCGCCACCCATAATTCTTATCCATGTGGCTTAGTACCTTTTCTCAGTTCTGCCTTGTCATTTTGCTTCCTCTGTGTCTGACTGGTGACTCCTCATTCCTCCCTTCCTTTTCCCAGCATTCTCCTAGTCTGCTGGCCCAGCCTATACTTTCTGCCTAGCTACTGGCCAATCAGCGTTTTATTAAGCCAGTGTACAAGAGCATTATCCCACAGCAAGGAGGGAATTGTGAAAGATGTTTTAGATATAGAATCCACAGAAATGTTTACATTTCCTAAAACCCCAGATATGCACATTTTTTAATTGTTTTATTGGGTTAAAGCAGACCTTTGCACTACATATTGCCCATAATTACTTTCACTCCTTTTCACTACCATGTCCGTCCCATTCAAATACTTAGAGCTATCTCATCATCTTATTAATAATGACTTATATCCTACTAAAAATGAGAAATAAAAATATTCATATAAAATATTTGAGATAAATGAGTTTACTCTGTACAGTGTGTTTTTTAAAAACACAAAAAAGTGAACTTTTACTTAGTTCAATCTTTTACATCGATGTTATCCACACTCAATCTCTGAATTTTCCACTTGTCAAGAAAGTAGAAATTTACAAAATTCATAGTTTCATTGTAGAAATCCATGTTTCTCTACCAAGCTCAATAGGAATACATGTTCCTATGTCTGAATGAAATTATCTTGTAAGGGTTTTGTTGTTGCTGCTGTTGTTGTCTATTTCATTATTCCTGAAAGCTAACTTATGAATTGGAACTAATTCAAGTATTCAGTGACATTTTGGGCAAAATTTTCTCAAATTTTAGATCAAACTTAGATTTGATCTAAAAAACTAACAAAATATTCGTAGTAAAATTAATTTTGCATGCCTGTAGGCAAAAGATGACCTTGTCCAGGAAGGGAAAAAAAACAACAGAGCAATGGCTTTATCTCTAGTTGGTTAAACTCTCAACTCTGTAGATGAGGTTTGCCATTCCCAAAGGTTGGTACTTCTACCTGTCTATTATGTGAGACTTGGGGAAACCTTAGCTGCACAAGTGGCTGTCCCAGGACAAGAAGACTGGAAGGCACCACTCTCCCAAGTGAAGGGAAATGTAAATGGACATTTCTGTCCTGCCAGCAACTCCCAGATACCTGGCAGCCACTTCCCAAATTACCACACAGAGGCTTATATTAGTTATAAATGCTCAGTCATTAGTTCAGAATTATTAATAACTAGCTCTTAGAGTTAAATTAACCAATTTCTATTAATCTATGTATTGCCACATGGTCCATGGCTTTACCATCTTCTAGCATCTTACTTTTTGGGCAGCTCACTCACATCTCTTTCAATTCTGCCCTTCTTCATCCCAGTCCTCAATTTGATTGCCCTGCCTAACTTTATCCTGCCTTGCTATAGACCAAACAACTTTATTATTAACCAATGAGAGTAATACATATTCACAGCATACCGAAAGTCATCCCATAGCAGGAAAAGACAATACTTCAAAATAAAAAAAGGAAAGAAAGAATGAAAGAAAGAAAGAAAAAGAAAAGGAAAACTTCATTTTGTCCTCCATACAGCATTTTACAAGTCACTGATTGGCTCAACAAATAAAGCATCCTCTATTGACTAGACTTTACAGTAAGTGACCTTTCAAGGACATCTCAGAATAATCTGTTCTCCAATTTTCACATCTCTTGAGACCAATTAAGATCAATGATATTTTTTCCCACTTGCTATGTGTTTACATTAACCTATTTCCCTCCTCCAAGCCCCTCCATACCATCCAGCTCACCCTCTTCCTGACTCCATGTCTTTTTGTTTTGTTTTACTTTATGACGCACTAAGTCCAGTTAGTGCTCCCCAAAAAAGCATGGGTGTGAGGCCATCCACTGCAACATGGAAAACTTACTCCAACAGCCACCTCCTCAGAAGAGAACAATTCTCTCCCCTGTAACAGCTATCTACTGTCAATAGCTCCTCAGTATGGAGTGGGGTCTTATTACCAAATCTTAGCTGGCTTTATCCTTTGCAGGACTGGTGCAGATAACCATAGCTGCTATGAGTTCATGAGTGCAATAGCAGCATCATGGCCAGGAGACAGCATTTCACAGAACTCCTCCCCACCCTCCTGCTCTTACACTCTTTCTGTTGTCTCTTCATGGATGCTCTCTAGTTCTTATTTGGGGGTGGGGGTTGATATAGATATTCCACAAGAAAATAATGATTATATAGCTTGTGGTATGACTTACATGGTTGCAGTATTTTTCTGCTTTGTTCTTGAACTTCAGAAACTGTTGTCTTTGATCCTCAGCTCTAAAATTTTATGTCTAAACTTAAACAGGTAGACTTGCCTTGGTTTGGAATTGTGAAATTACTAAGTGAGACCATGTGGACAGGAATCCAGCTTAGACAGTCTCTCTTCTGAAGAGGAGAAAGTTGTGGAGGGGTATGAACAGAGTTAAACATACTTCCAAGAATAAAAAAGAAACATGGGCAAGTTAAATTAAAAGATTATTAAGATTGCAGTGATCAGTTAAAATGACTTTGCAATTAGAGACTGTGCACACAGATCCTGCAGTGGCTGTTGATAAAACAAAGAGAACACTTTAGTGGCTTGATAAATGTTAGTGAAGGAGTAGAAAGGAAGAAGAAAAGAGCAGTTTAAAGATGTCCCTGTAGTCAGGTAGAAATGAAGAATACCACCATTTAAGGACCATGGGTACTGTGTACCAAGGCCTGTTAGAAGGACTATCACCACCAAGACAAAAGATCACGAGAAGCCGATGTTCTCCAAAATAGTCATTAAACTTTTTTATGGTAATAAATGCACATGAATCAAAAGTGATAGACTTTTCATTTTACCCAATAGTTGCTATTGTTGTCTATGTGTTAATAAATGCTGAATAGACCAAATAACTCCAAAGAATCAGGTAAGATTTGAAACTCAATGCCAGAAACCAAATAGAAGTTAGAAAATCAGTGTTTGCTTTTGAAAGGGATGAACTTAATCTTGTAAATTAAACAGTGACACATAAATTATGTTGGTAATTTAGTGAAAGTAAAAATTTGAAAATTTGAAAAGTGAAAACAAAAATTTGAGTAGCATTCAATATATATAAAATCAGTTCAGATGGCTAAACATTTATAAGAATCAATAAGGATCAGACAACGTTAAACTGTATGAGAATGTAGAGATCCAATAAGAAAATCCAATTTTTCTAAAGATTTAGAATTCCAGGCTAGAAGAGCCCAGGAATAGGCAAGCATAGAAAGCCAAGTGGGGTTTGTTAACAAGCACGTTATAATGACTTGCTATGAAGATAGTGGTCACAATGACCAAAAGAAGTTCAGCCAGTGTGGCATACAGGTGATAGTTCCTTGTGAGCAGGAGGAGAAGCGGGAGGAGAGGCCTGATTATTGAAGACTGATAATAGATCTTAAGAGTTGAGTCACTGGGGAGTGAGGGCTGTGTGTGTTTACATTGCTAGTACCAGAGTTTGCATAGGACTTACACATCATGTCAAGTTTTATGCTCTATTTCTAGTTGATAATTTCTCACTTGGTTCTAGCATAAACTGTATTATGAAGATTATGGAGAGACTTTAAATCTCTCCTAGAACTATTTGGCTGGCAAGCCCACTTTATAACTCATGCCTCCCTAAGCAGACTCAACATTGTCATTGTGCACTGACTCATCCAATGTTTCCTGACTGTGAGTCTCCATACAGGGAGTGGTGGTGCCTATCATAGTGAGGATAATTTTACGTAATTGAGTTCTGCAGAGCTGACAGGACACTTGTTGTTCTTTCTGGGTACCAGAGATCATTTACCAGAACTCATGACTCACAAAGACTCACAACAGCCTGTAACTCCAGGGCATCTGTCACCTTCTTCTGGCCCTGATGAGCACCCACACACACTTGTGCTTACACACATGCACTCATATATATGCAGTCATACACAAATAAAAGTAAAATATTTGTTGAAAGAATTTTAAATAACTGTATGGCTCAAGAGATTTTAAGGAGCATCAGCATGGATGCTGAAGAAAGAAAAACATCCAGGAATCATGTCAAGGGAGTGAGGAAAGAAATGATTAAACAAAATAGTAGTGGAATTTGCTCCACCCATGACCTTGGGCTATGCTTCCTGCCATTGTACGTGACCTCTGATAAGGAGTTGGAGAAGGCTCACATGCCCCCTTTCTCCCTGTTCCTGCCTACCAGGTGGATTAGCTCCCAGTCAGATCAGAGAACGACTTCTACTGTCTACTCTGTTCTGTAACTGTAAGTGTATTTCCTCAATTTATATCTTAATAAATTCTTTTACCCATTTAATAGACTCACATGGATTGATTGTAATAAATGGTGCCCAATATGGACTCAAACCCACAACCCTGAGATTAAGAGTCTCATTCTCTACCCACTGAGCTATTAAATGGGTGTCAATGGTATGGTGTTCATACTTTAATCTTTCAAAATCTGAGAAATGAAACACATTCATCTGCCAAATTTCATTTCTTTGTATACCTTTTGGATTGCTCCCTGTAAGTAGTGGAGTTTGGTTATAGAAGGAACAAATAGAACATTTTCTTACAATTTCCTTGGCTTGTTGTCAAGTGATGGAGAAATCCTTCTCAAATCTTTGCTATTTACATGGTGTTTCTTATGAAATTCTGAGGCTTCTAGCATGTTTGCTATTAGTAACTGAGCAATCTCATCATTACCTTATGCTAGAGGTCCTGGCAGACCGGTATGGGAACTAATGTGTGTTACACATACAGGATGTTCCCTATTTTTGATGATTTCCTGCAATTGTATGAAAAATGAAGTTAATTCTGTATTATCAGGAATAAATTCAGCAGTTTTATATGTAAAACACCTCTCTCTGCATATTGAGAGTCAATGACTATATTGAGGGGTTCTGTGAAGTCCATCAGTACCATAAGAATGGGATACAGTTCTGCTTTTTGTACAGAGCTGTATGGACTTTGAACCACTTTACTTAAGTCTCCTGATTTGTATCCTGCTTTCTCTGATTTATTTGTGTCAGTATAGAATGTGAGGACTCCAGAAATTGGCTTTTGTCGTACAATGTGAGGAAGAACCCATTCAGTTATCTTTATGAATTTTATTCTCTTGCTTTTGGGATAACAATAACAACGGTTGTTAATCTTTTCCAAAAAGTCACTGCAGGCTCTTTGCCAGTATTCATTATCTTTCCATAGTAAAGAAATTTCCTCATTAGTTAAAGGTTCTACAATATCTGCTGGGTCCATTCTTGTCAACTGGTGAAGTCCTAATTTTCCTTTTTGAATCAAATCAGAGATCTTTTCTTCTACATAAGTCTTTAACTTCTTACTTGGTCTATATGGTAAAAATATCCATTCCAATATAATATCTTGCCTCTGCATCAAAATCCCTGTGGGGAAGTGTTTGGAGGGAAGTATGACCAGAATGCAATTAAGTTCTGGATTCACATGATCCATGTGTGCTTCTCATATTGTCTTTTCTATTACTCCAATTCCTTCTCAGCTTCAGCTGACAATTCTCTTGGACTGTTTAAGTCCTTGACCCCTTTAAGAGTATTAGCCAAAATTTTTAGTCCATCTTTAGGTATTCCAATGATACCCTGTAAGTTGGAAATGCTTCCTAACAATTTTTGAAAATCATTAAGAGTCTGCAATCAATTTCCCCTGAGTTGTACCATTTGTGGTCTAATTTTTATAGCTCTATCTTATATCCTAAGTAATTATAGAATCTCCTCTTTGTATTTTTTCAGGAGCAATTTGTAGTACCCATCAAGGCAAAACTTTCTTTACTTCTTCAAACATGCTTTCTAAGATATCTAACTTTTGATCAGCTCATAAGATATCACCCATATAGTGATAAATTATGGATTCTGGAAATTTCACATGAATTATCTCCAATAGTTTTTGCACAAAATATTGGCACAGGATAGGGCTGTTTAACATTCCCTGTGGGAGGATCTTCCATTGATATCTCTTAACTGGCTGGGAATTGTGACCTTTCTCCAACTCCGTATCAGAGATCACATACAACAGCAGGAAGCACCACCTCCTTTGGGCCATATAGCCCAAGGTCATAGTAAATACCACTACACAAAATAGTATAGGTAATAAAAAAGATAATAACTAATGTAATAGAACAATGTTCTAACAGAAGAATGAGGACAACAATGATTCCCAGGAGTGTGGGACACATATCTTCACTGTAGAATTATATGACAGAATGGACTGGATAACATAGCAATGTCAGGAACTCTGTTTAGCAGGAAAGAGGGTCCACAGACATAACAAGAAGCAGCAGATGGAAGCATGCATCATGCATGAGGAGAATGGAGCTGAGAGGAGGGCAACACTGTGAGCTCATATTGTGACCTGGGGAGCTCACCAAGCACTTCAAATCCTGAGGCCTCAGGCCAGCTGCTAAATCTCTCCTTGTTAACTGTTTCCTTCTAGAGAATCTGGTAATACCCCATACAAAAATCTTACTACAATCATTATAGTGTTCTGAGTAACTTCCACAGTCTAAGAAGGACAATGAAATAATATCAGACCTTCCAACTTCTGACTGTCTCTGTGTCTCCTCTTGTGTCCTGACCTGCACAATCACAGTAAGTACAGGATATTACACCAGCCTCATTATTATGTGCATGAAATTTCTAAAATAAAGAACATACATATTTCTTTGAAATTCTCTAAATAAAAATGTATTCTAGAAGTTGAATGCCATAAGTTTCTCCCTTCTAACACAAAGAAAGCCAAAATCTCTTAAAGGTTTCCAGGAAAAGTGATTCTAAAAATGCCCTTGCTAATGTGTTTGATCTCAGTGGATTCACTTGTATGAATCATAATAAAAGAATAATGCTGGGGTGCCAAAACCTGAAACCAACTGTCCACTGCCTAGATGCTAAGTAGGCAGGGTGCTAATTCACTGTGCTTCCTTTGTGTTTTTAGAGGTCACTGTAACAGAGCAATCCTGAAAGAGGTGATACCCACCAGCTAACTGATTATTCAGCACAAAGGAGCATATGCACTATGTGAACATGAGCCAAAAGGTGCTGATTATAGAACGGTATAAAAATAAAACAGCCAGAGCCAAAAATATCTCAGCAACCTAAAGAACAGCCTCGGCTTCACTTTGATGGCATGTCCCCTTACTTCTTCAATCAGAAATGTTCTTTTATGTATTCATCCAGTCATTAGCCCAGTGAACACCACTGGAGTGCCTAATATCATTCTTTCTAAGTGCTGTACTGAATTACAATGATATCAATATCAAAAAGAAATATTATATTTTAGACATGAAGACAAACAATTTGCTATAATGATTTGAAGGAGCACAATTAATAAAAATACTTTTGTTAGCTCTAGTTTTCAAACAGAAGAGAACGAACAAGGCAGATGGAGGTTGAAATGTCAGCTGTACTCCTGATGTCTCTGGCACATGGGAACAGATGTCTTCCCCACTCTGCCTTCCAGAATTAGACATATACTTCCTAAGACAGCAACATGTCAGAGAGCAGTCACACTGTCCCTTCTGTGTCCTCCCTACATGCCCTGTCCCTGAAACTCTTGTGACATGAGCAATAGACTGAAATCCTGGAGTTTAGTGCACAAGATAAACATCATGAAACTCATCCTTCCCACACTGGGTGCCATATCCAGTGGCTACATAAAGCTTTGCACATCAAAAGCCTGTCTCTATCCCTGGAATCTAGGCAAGATTCGCCTCAGTCAAAGGGCCATGGCAGAAATGGAGATGTGCCTTTTGAAAGCCTAGGCCTCCAGAAGCCTTGCAGATTTGTCTTGTTTTAGTCATATATGTAGCCTTGACACTAGAGGAAAACAAAGCCAGGCTGGCCAGCTAAAGGGTGAAAGATGATTTAGAGCACAGATGATCCCTAAGGAGCACATTCTGATCCAGCCAAGCTCAAGCTATAAAGTGATGTGGCTGATGTATGGTGAACCAGAAAAGACCAGTGTGATCAGCAGAAGAGCCAAGCTGGCCTCAGACAGCCCCATTCAGCCAGTGACACACTGAGCTGTTTTGTCATACAGCAGTAATGCCTTGATATGTTGGTATCTTTAGACCTATTTTCTGTGATTAAACTCTAGCCTTGAAGCTCTAATGCATGTGTACCAGGATATATAAACAGTAGTGTTCATGGCAGGACATTTTTATAGGAATATAAAACTAAAGTAAAACAAATCAAAAATTTTAAAGTAGTATTAAATAAGAACTAAAAGTAGACACAGCATATTACTCAGTAGGGGATTGTATGGCTTTTGAAACTGATAACTGCAAACACAGGTATCATGGTGGATAAATTCTCAAGCAAACTTGGATAAGTAGAGTGAAGAGTCACACAGTGCCAGCAAAATAGAACCTTTTTCACACAAGAGCAGTAAGAGATGAAAATGTAAAATAGTATTAAGAGGTACAATGATGGGAAAGTGACCTTTAAAAGACAGAGAGGAAACCCAGACATGGTTTAGGATAGCACTCACTTCTAGAGGTCTGGGAGGAAGAAATTGGGGTGAAATAAATCAGGGACTTCCCATATATTAAAAATGTTCAGGAGCTTATTTCATTATTATCATTGATAACACATCAAAATGTATTCTATAAATACATCCTATGAGAGACAGGTTTTTTTTTGTTTTTTGTTTTTTGTTTTTTGAGACAGGGTTTCTCTGTGTAGCTTTGCGCCATTCCTGGATCTCGCTCTGTAGACCAGACTGGCCTCAAACTCACAAAGATCCGCCTGCCTCTGCCTCCCAAGTGCTGGGATTAAAGGCGTGCGCCACCACCGCCCAGCGAGAGACAGTTTTAAGTTACATTCATTTACTGATTTGGTGTGTCAAGGTGTATGTATAGAGATCAGAGACAAACAACATGCAGCAGTATATCCTCTCCACCATGTGAATCTTGGGGATGGAGCTCACATCATCAGGACTGGAAGAAACTGCTTTTCCTGAGTCATCTTATGCTGTGGAATGTCATTCTGTATGCTGTGAATATGTGTTGCACTGATTGGTTGATAAATAAAATGCTGATTGGCTAGTAGTCAGGCAGGAAGTATAGGAGGGGTGAGCAGACAAGGAGAATTCTGGGAAGAGGAAGGCTGAGTCAGGAGTCGCCAGCTAGACACAGAGGAATCAAGATGACAAGGCAGAACTGAGAAAAGGTACCAAGCCACGTGGCTAAACATAGATAAGAATTATGGGTTAATTTAAGTGCAAGAGCTAGTCAGTAATAAGCCTGAGCTAATTGCCATACAGCAGTTATAATTAATATAAGCTTCTGAGTGATTATTTTATAAGTGGTCTGAGGAACGGGTGGGACACAAGAAAACTTCCAGCTACATTTGGTGTACCAATGTGGGGCTCTCGAATTTTCATAAGACCTAAGAGAGCTTAAAAAGTGCTTCTAAACACATAATAATGGAGCTAAAAACAGCTTTCTACTTCATGTCTCATGCAGGTTGAGTGCCGGGAGCCATCCCCGGTAGTGGAGGCATCCTGCAGAGGATGTAAGTAGTCAGTGGGGAAGGAAGTGAGTCAGGCCATGGTGGTCAGAAGAATCTTGCAGCCTAACTGGCTAGCAGTTAGAGTGTTTCTTTATTTATACAGAATTTAGCTAGCAGGGATACATTCATGATGTTCCAAAACATAGATCATATCGTTTTTGTTTTTGGACATGTGTTTCACTTCCTTTTACTCATCTTTTAGTTATCATTAATAAACTCTGACAAAACAGAGTTGTCATTTCCAATCATTTTCCCTCAAGTTTTGACATCATTAATAAACAGAGTTATCATTCTTACTCATTAACCCCATAACCCAATTTTTGAGAATCTAGAGGCAGCCTGGGCCCAGGCTGGTTGTTTTGGTTGCCTCAAGGACACTAGACCAAAACAAAAATCTTCAACCACCCTGGGCATTTTGCCATGTCTCAAGCAGTGTATTATTAACTCTTTGTGGTCAGAGTGCCCAGGAAAAACCCTCAGGCCAAAGTTGCTGCAGTTATTATTCAAATTCTGGCATAATACAATGTTCGCATTTATATCTTTATAGAATTTGTCTATATGTCTAATCCTGGCATGTTGTTGTTCCTTGGTCATATGACATTATAGTGGCTCTACATGAGCTAACTTCTAAGAGAGGGAGGTCCTAACACCTCATACTTTTATCATCTTTCCACTTCATACTTTGCTCATCAATATGTCTCTATGTAGGGCAGAGGTATGTACCATGTAATTTTCTGAGTGTACAGTGGAAAGAGGCTTGTAATCTGAACTGTGGACAATTCCTCTAGCCCACCAAATATTGTTGACCTTTTTGAATTTACTTTGTTTTGAATATCTTGTTCCAATGTAAGTACAGGGACAGATGTTTCAAGAATGTCTCATAGCCTCATGAAGAGACCTCTGGCTTCTTTATGTGTCACAACCTCCAAGGTATAAGGAAGACCTTCAAGTAGATAAGGATATCTCCCTAAAAGTGTGTGGGGGGGGAAATAGTATGTTCAGGACTTTCCTGGGTAAGCTTAGAAGCAGCATTCCTGGAAGAAGGCATAAATGATTCATAAGGAATTTTCCATCAATTCAACATCCCCAAATTGTACAAATATTAAAAGTGCCCCAAGTATGTAACAGGTGGAGATGAAAACCAAAGGTGGCATGGCAGCCATCATGTGGCTCAGCTTTGTTGGATCTTTGTCAAGCAGATGTGCTGGCTTTATGACTTCTGCCATTCCATTCAGTTAAGGCTGTGCCAGTAGAGATATAGAGATGCCAAGGTACAGAGTCTCCATGGCATGCAGACTTGAGCTACTGTATGGCAGGTTCAAGGCAGATGGACTTGAATGCAGCATGGCAGATTCCTGCCACTGTACACAGCGGCATCTACAAGTGGCCTAGCATTATGCATGGTGAATATAGCTTTTGCTAGTACAGACAAAAAAAAAGGAAAGAAAGAAAAGGTTTGGGGGCTACACGCTGCTGGATGGAGGCATAGACACACTACTTCACAAAGTCAGTGATGAGTGTGGTTCCCCCAGAGCTGGAGGTAAATGAAGTTCCACCATGTTGGAAAGGTAAGGCAGGTAGAGCCAGCAGGCAAAGCTGCCATTTCAGTCTTAGTCATGCTGCAGTTTAAAGCAATAGATTCACAATAAGGCATGTTCAGATGGGATAAACCCTAAACAGTTTACAGTATGTGTAAAAATGTATATAGGCTTGGAAGAGAGAGGAAAAAGAATATAGACAATTATATAAATAAAGAGTTTTAAAAAATAAAGTCTTTAAAGAGATAGTAAAGGTAATATAAAAATAAGCCACATAAAGATGGATATTACACATAGAATCTGGATTGTGTTGTCTTTGGGATTTTTAACATCAGAAAGACATTTGATTGTAAAGGCTGCTCAGTTAAACCTATATATATATATGGTATATTGACTTCAAAATTTGGATCTAAGGATTTGTTACTTTAGAAAGGAGGCTCTGTTTTTGTTTCCACAGGAAGCAAGAGGCTATGGGTTTGTTCCAGGTTAAGATGGATCAGATTAGCTCAAGCCAGACCTCCTGAACCTTAGCAGATGGTACCTATCAACAAAGGCTATAATTGATCTTCCCAGGACTTGACCATTTTCTCAGATTTTCTCAGAATCCCCATAAGACTACCAGTGCCCCCTATCAGCAGGAAGTAGCCTAGAACACTATGTCCACATTCCCAAAAAATGGATTATAGATATTTGTCTTTGTTAGAGATTGGTTGCAAATTGTTATTGGTCATAGTCAATATCTTTCTAAAGAAAAAAGGGGGATATTATATAGATATGATAGGATGATAGGGTAGATTATTAAATCTACTTTTAAAGAGCAATTTGTTTTACATTGCTATAGATTTTAGTTTATTACAAATTTAAAGTTAATTTTGTTATACTGTATGAATATTTCTACTCTTATTTAAGGTATTATGTTTAAGGTAATATCATTTGAAATTGTAATGGATAATTAAGAAATACAGATTAATAATTAGTTTTCTATGATAGTCAAACTTATAGTCATGTTAAGTTTTCTAGGTATATATAGATATATTTCAGTTAGGTAGGTAATCTTCAAACACTTCAAAGACCTACAGAATATGGCATTTAAAATGTTTTAAAAACTTAGACTTTTCTGGAGATTGAGATATGTCTGCTCCTGACAGCACCAATCTACTTCAAGGAAGATGATGGACATCAAAGAAATACTATATGGAGTTTATCTTCTTCATGGCAAAAGTTAGCCATTTTGGCAAGAAACTGTTCTTGCCTGGCCTGCTTGACAAAATGTTGTATCAACTGGATACAGGACCCATAGGAATGTGACCACTGAACTTTGCAAGGCGAGATGATCCTTCAGGTTCCTGCTTCACAGAGAAGACTGCCAAATGTTCTATAGGTTACAGGAAGAAGTGACTAAAAGACTCTGGGTCTATGGGCTGAAGACGGATGCCCTAACATTACAGAGGAACTTTGGATGACTGTCCAAGCAGGCAGCTATCTCTGTTGCTTACAATGTTCTTCCTTTTTACTTAGGTAATATTATATCCTCTGGAGTCTTTGATGTAGTTGAAGACTAGATAGTTATAATTATACTTTTCCTTGGTTACGATAAAAGATAAATTAGATATGAAACCTTAGACTCACAAATACAGGATAGATAGAAAATTTTTTCTTTAATTTTACAAAATATAAATAGATTAGATATTATAATCATAATTCTTGCTTGATAACTATTCTGTTATATGTAATTTTAATGGGTTAGAGTTAAAACCTTCCTTTTGTTTAGACAGAAAAGGGGAAGTGATGGGGTAATGTCTTTCTGTACACTGCAAATATATGTTGTTCTGATTGGTTGATAAATAAAAATGTTTGACCTATGGCAAGGCAGCTTAGAGGCAGGCAAGAAATTCAAAGAGACAGGAAGAAGGCAGGAGAGATGCCAGAAGTCGCCCTAGGAGCAACATGTAATGGGACATAGGTAAAGCCACAGAACATGTGGTGATAAATAGATTAATAGTTATGGGCTAATTTAAGATATAAAAGCTAGCTAGCAAAAAGCATGAGCCATGACCATGCAGTTATAATTAACATAGGCCACTGTGTATTTACTTGGGGGACATGAGTGGGAGAGATTTGTCCCAACTGCTCGCAGGCTGGGACACAGGAAAACTTTCATTTACATATGTATGCATGTATTATGTATGTATGTATGTATGTATGTATGTATGCATGTATGCGTGTAACAACATGTCTGTGGAGGCCAGAAGAGTGTGTCAGACCACTGGAACTGGAGCTATAAATAGTTGTGAGCTGCCATGTGGGTACTAAGAACAGAACCTGGTCTTCTGCAAGAGCAACAAGTAATCCTAACAGCTGAACTATCTCTCCAATTCAAGGAATAAGGGTATTTTAATACTTAAAATAATCTATAGAGACTTGTCCAGCCATGTTCATTGCCACTCTATTAATAACGGCTAGGGGGTGGAAATAACCTAAGTATCCTTCAACTGATGGATGGATAATGAAAATGTGGTCCATGTACAGAACATTCAGCTATAAAGAAAAACTGAAATCATGACATTTACAGGTAAACGGATAGAACTAGAAACATTATAGTGAGTGAGGTAACCATTCCAGAAAAACAAATGGTCCAGCCGTGTTTCCTCTCATCTGTAGTTCTAGCTCCAAATCTTCAGATGGAAGTGCACAGCCTGGAGTAACCTCAGAGATCAGGAAGGGAGCCCTAGAGAGGGCAGCAGACAGATAAACGATATGAAGGGGGAGACATGGGGATGGAGTGAGAGGTCCACACAGAAGAAGGGGGAGGAGAGAAGGAAAGTAACACTGAGGATATTTGAAAAGGGCTTAAAGAATCATAGTATTTTTATTTACCTAAAATTACATAAAATACAAATCAGTATGTGGCAGGCATGTGTACATATGTGTTTGTGTGCATATGTGTGTGCAGGCTCATGTGCATGTACTTGTGCACAGGAATTAGTGAAGTTACACCTCTTGGATTGACAATGCTATCCCCAAAATCCAACTGCTTATATCTAACAAAGCCCCAGTTCGAGATGCAAAAATTCTTTTCACATTAGTCAAGGTAGTCCTAGAGAATACCAAAACAATATAGGCCATGGCTATTGCCTTGGTTGCCTCGCACAGTTGAAGGTGTCTATTGCTAAAGACACGTGCTTTGGACACAGGACCCTGATAATATGGCCTGAAAGCCTCCTTCCTCAGGACTAGCTTCCATAACACAAGAAGGTGCTATACAAGATGCCTCATAATTTCTGTTTCATGATTTATTACATTGGCCATGGTTTAACTTAAAATTTTTTGAGAATTTCATACATGAATACTGTATTTAGATAATTTTCACTCCTCCCTCCCCCTCCAACTCCTCTGTTGTCTCTCCACTCACAAACACTGCTTCTTTATTTAATGTGTGTGTGTGTGTGTGAGAGAGAGAGAGAGAGAGAGAGAGAGAGAGAGAGAGAGAGAGAGAGAGAGAGAGGCAGACAGACAGACAAACAGACAGACAGACTTGATAAGTCCATTTAGTGCTGCTCACGTGTACATGTGTTGCAGATTGACTGACCTCTTGGTTGGGGTTAGGTAACAGAAGAGTCTGGCCATGACTGTTAATAGTCATTTAACAGTGATTAAAGAGAGCATTGTCTCCAGTAATTCAATAGTACATATGAACACTGTTATATTGTAAAATTAAAAAAAATAGCCTCCTATCAAATGCTAATTTGACTTGAGGCTTTCAAGATATTTGGCTCAGTGTTGCTTGGTACATGTTGTGAGAAGACTACTTCCTTCTTTTTTACACTGATATTTGTTGTGTGCCCACTTCCTCTACACTGAAACATTCCCTCAGGGAGAATAGAAGACTGGTCATGAAATACACAAGGTAGTTACAAGACTCAAGAACTGCCCTATTGCCTTGGTTGCCTCCCACAGTTGAAGGTAAGTGTCTATTGCTGAAGACACGTGCTTTGGACACAGGACCCTGATAATATGGCCTGAAAGCCTCCTTCCTGAGGACTAGCTTCCATAACACAAGAAGGTGTAAGAAGTGATACAGATGCTAATCAATTGCTGGACAAGTGAGGCTCCTCAGTAACATAGCTTCCAACAAAGTCACAGAGGGAAATATAGTTTTCCTGAGTCCTCGCCCTTCTGGAGTGGACTTGTCCATGACAAATCACCACCCATGCTCCTCTAACCCCAAGAATCCCATTGGTTCGTCAAGCCTGACATTTGTGCAATTGTTTATTTGCTTAGTTATTGATGCCCTATATGTGGTAAATAAATGCTTGTCCACACCTCCCTAGGAGATCACATGATTATGTCATTATTTAAAAACAAAACTTGAAAGGAAAAGGCATTTATGGAGGTTTTATGTTGGTGTAGTTTCTCATAATAACTAATAAGTCCCTCTACAAATATTCATTAATGAACATCAAACATTCATCTTTAGTAATTATCTAATTACATTGTATATTTACTCAAGGGTTTTTTTCCTACCTAATTTCAACTTACCTCCTTCTCCCCATTTTTTCCACATTCCTGTTGTTTCTAAATGCTTAGATTAAAAATACCAGAAAGGAGTTGCCAAGATTTCTGAGCAAGTATAGGCACTTGCTGCCCAGTCATATGGCATTCATTTGAGTTTAATCACAGGGTCCCCAGGATTGAAAGAATCAGCTCCTGTGAGGTGTCTTCTGACCTCTGCATATGAACACAGAAAAGAGAGTGGAGAGGAAGAAGGATGAAAAAGAGAGAGAGAGAGATGGAGAAGGAGGAAACAAATACATAAAAATAAAAAGCGCTTCTGAAAATCATACAAAACACACAGAAGCTTCTTGCCTGCTCAGCTCTGGGGAAGGAGAACCTGCACTCTGGATCTTCATTTGCTCATTCACTGAACATTATAAAATTAATCAATTAAAGAGTTCACCCTTTTCTCATCCCACTGTTTACAAAATTGATTTCTTCCTAGAAGCAGAAGACAGAGTCATGACAGCAAAGTTTTTCTTGCATCATTAAAATAAAATAATGATGCATCCTATGAGGAGTAATATAATTTTAAAAATTAAATTTTCATATTGAATAGGTTATGAACTACTGTCTAGACTACAACTAATATAATAGCTACTTGTATTGCAGCTTGAAAAATTAAGTGGGTTACTATATGTAAAGGCATTTACAATAGTGTGAGACAAGTACTCACTAAATATTATATTTTTGTTAATGCTTAAAAGTTAAAGCCACATGTACAAAACACCTGGGCCCTGTAGTTGAGAAATTCTACTACAGAGTGTTATGCAAAAATGAGCTAGATACTTTTTGTTTATTTCCTAATGTTTACATTAAATTAGCATAAGGCTTATATTATTAGTTCCATACAACAGATAGGAAAAGAATACAGTAGTTATTCCCTGAAAATCAATTCACTAATGTATCAGAACTGCAATTTAATTTCAGATTTCATCCTGACTGAATGAGTCATTGTGCTTCTGTCATGACAAAACACAGGACAAGAAGCTCTCAAGAGAGGAAGGGTTTATTGTTGCTCACGGTTTAGGGGAATAGAGTCCAGCCCTGTGGGGAAGCATGGCAACCAGGCAGAAGGTGGCTGGTCCCATCGCATCCTCAGTTAGGAAGTAGAACAGGATGGATGCTGATGCTCAGCTCACATTCTCCTTTTAATTTAGTCTATGACTAAGCTCCAGCTAACACATATTAATCCGTGGGATGGGTTTATTTATTTTAGTTCATGTGTATATGTGTTTTGCTCCATGTGTGAACCAGATGTTCATGGAGTCGGAAAAGGGCATCAGGTCCACTGGAAATGGAATTACTGATGGTTGCAAGATTATATGTAGGTACCAGGAATCAAACCTTTGTCCTCTGTAAAAGCAACAAATGCTTTTAACCACTGAGCTATCTCTTCCATCCTCACTATATACTGAAAAATAAACAGAAGGGAGGATTCTGAATGCCCCCACTAGGATTGCACGTCTATTAAATGACATCATCTGCTCATTGTACATAGGTAAAGCATCATATCCACACTTTATCCATAAATATACAAAATCATTATGTGTTGATTAAAAATAAAATTTATATGAACATAAATCAATACAATAGGCTAGAGTGATGAGATTGGGGAAATTTTAATATTCCATTATTATAATTTTGAAAAGTACTTAATAGATTCCATGACGGTATTCAATTTGACTTAAACAAGAAAAATGTAAAAGCGTGAAACTTACAGACATTCCATAAACACCAATTCTATCTTGCTCTGAAACCAAGTACCAACTTCACAGCAAAATGACTGATCAACTTAGTAATATCCATGACAAGCTCACAATTAAAACCAAATAATTCCATTTGCAAAACTTTAAAATGTCTAAATCTTAAAAGTATTTTAGAGAAAAAGACTGAATCCACTTGAGAGTGGGGAGGTGTGGGGAAGGGAGGAGGGAGGAATTGTCAGGGGAAAGGGTGTGATTCTGTTTCAATTAAAAACACGCTTCTGAAGATAGTTCAAAATGTGACTGTGTGGGCTGGAAAGATGGCTCGGCAGTTAAGGGCACATGCAGGTCTTTCACAGGACCTGAGTTCAGTTCTCAGAACCTACAATGGTAACATACAATAACCACCTGTAACTCTTTCCCCAGGAGGATCTGAGGTCTCTGTCCTCCAGTCACTTATCTTTTTGTGCCATACCACCCACAGACACACAGACACAGATACACACACACATAGACAGACACACAGACACACAGACACACACCATAGACACACACACACATATTCTAATTTTTAAACAATAAAAATAAATCTTAAAAATACAATATGCATCTGTATCATATTCTAGTAAATAAATAACAAATTTCTAAAATAAATACTAAAACATAGACATTTTAAAGAACATTTCCTTTGATTTTTACACAATCGCAAAATAAATAACAAATATCAAATAATTGTTCTCCATAAATACTAAAAATTGCTATCTACTTAAACCTATGATATCCAACTACAATGCATTTGTCCACTGAGACACAGTAAAAGGATTGTGGGGATCAGTAGTAACGGCTGCAAGGCCAACTGCTTCAAGTTTTTAAAGCATTCATGTCAGGTTTCAGCAGCTGTTTAGTAACCACACTTCTACCTTGAAGTGCCCAGACTGAATATGTAATACATGGCATAATGAAATGCCAGGGAAAGCTACAACCAGAGAGTTGTTTACTTAAATACATCATTTCACTTTTAAAGGCACTTGAACACTTGTTTATAAAATTCCAATTGTGAGCATCCAAATCTTCCATCAACATTTACTAGCCTTGTGTTTGCTTTCCAAAAATGTATCTCCTTCTAATAAGCCACGGGAAGAGCCCTGATATCTAATTACATACTTACATGCATTTGTTATATACATTTATAATGAAGATGGAGCGTGTCTGAGTGAGCAATTCATTCCATGTTCAAACACGGAGCACCATGACACAGAAGTGCACGGTTCAGAGCCGTGGTGCTGGAAGTGGAGAGAGACAGCATGACTTGCCTCCTGCCTGCAGAGCCTAACAGTGGCTCTGAACTTCCCGCGTCAGGGTTCCAGGTCTTTTAAATCTCTGTTTTGTCTCTCTTCTGCTAACAGGAATTCATTATCTACCCACTAAGTAAAAGTAAATAATTGCACAAAATAAACAGGGAGGTAATTAATTAGTGCAATAAACACTAAGTGATTGCTGTAATGTGCTACAATAACAAGGGAAGCCCTCCAGGCCTTGTGTTTTCTCCTAAGCCAGGAGGGAAATGTTCTTGCAGCCACACAGTGACAAGTACAGCTAGCTCCTGGAGTTAAACTAGACCTTACCCCTGAGCTTCCTACAGCGGAGAAGTTGTGCTTTGTTCTTTATTTTCATTTCCGAGTAACTAGATGGAAATTGTACCTTTGTAATAAAGACTGCTTGGGATGAAGTGAAATATGAAAAAAACAAAAGAACAACAACAACAAAAACTGAATTTTAATGATAGGGACCTTTGACTCTCCCTTACCATATCTCTAGACTAATCTAGCTTACGATATTTTTCTATAAACCAACTGGTTGGAGATGGGATTTCCCAAGGCCCTTCAAATACTCAGAAATGAAGTTTAAAGTCTGAGTCTATCTTAAAGAAAGAAGGGCAGGATTAAAATATCAAGAGGAAGGGAGGAATGAGAGGAAAGCCGAAGAAGTGCTGGTGCACAGTGCTGAGAGTTACGATCTGGTCTGAGACACACGCAGAAGTGTCAAAGTACAAGAAAGGAAGGGTGCCTCGAACCAGGTCATCCCAGACCTCGGTGGAACGGAAGCCTTTCTTATTTTTAAACAAAAGTCTCCCACATTATTTCACATAGTACGATGAAATTCGGGAAGGAACATTTATCCACATCACCGAGGTTGTTATCTCATACTAGAAATGACATAGTTTCCCATCATATATGTGAGAATGCCAGAAGTCTTGCTGACTGTTCAGCCAGGACTAGGTTACAACCTTCACAGACAGCAATATAGCTCAAAGCTGTGGTATCGAAATCAGGTTCTACCCTGAAAAAATGGATCACTCCCTCATTCTTTAATAAATTGCTCCAATAACCCATTAGATCAGTGGTTCTCAACTTGTGGGTCATAACAGATGTCCCCTGAATATCAGATATTTACTTTAAGATTCATAACAGTAGCAAAATTACACTTATGAAGTAGCAAGGAAAATAATTATAACATTGTGGGTCACCAAAGCATGAGGAAATGTACTAAAGGGTCACAGCATTAGGAAGGTTGAGAACCACTGCTTTAGAGCTAGAAGAAAATCTTTGATCTTGTTTTCTATCTAAATATAATCAATATTTATACAATGATGATACCACACACACACACACTTGTACAACTATATTAGCAGAAAGGGATATTTAAAGTAGCATATGACATTGGGAGGAAGGAGTAGTGGGGGATAAGGGATGGATTCAGTGGGAAGTGGTGGGGTGGACCTGATCGAAATATTATTTACATGTATGAAATCGTCAAAAAATAAAGAAGAAAATGTATTTTCCTTGAGAAGAAAAGCAATATGTAAGATACCAGATATTCAAATCCCTGATATTACCTTGAGTATATTTAATAAATTTATTCAGAATGGGAGGGGGAGTGGGGAGAGACTACAGCTGAAAGAATTCTGCTTGATAGTGGTGGTTTTGACACAAATTCACTATGTACTCAAGGATAACTTGAACTCCAGATCCTCTTGCCTCTGAATACTCCAAGTGCTAGGGCTGCAGGCACACACACACTGTCACACCTACCTTCAAATAACACAACTCCACGGCAGTGATTTGTCATCATGTTTCCAGCTCAAGTTGTTAAGTACATCCAAAGGAAAGTGTGGAGGGAAAAAACTAACAATATATTTAACATGAGAGGAAAACAATGATTTGTAAAGAGTCCAGTGAAATTGTCAAATTTAAAAAATATCCAGGGAAATGAATAGGTTTGCAAAAGGTTCCTAGATTCTGTTGAATAAACACGGACAGTCTGGGAACAACTGCCAATAGATATAATTTCCCTCTTATTCCTTCCTGAGGATCCTCAAAGACCACAAACGTATTTGATAAAGTGTTCTCTTATATCTGTGGCAGCAATCAGATGGATGCTGAACATCAACAGTAAAAATCTGACAAATACCATGACATGACTGTAAGATCACAGTGACACGCACAATGAAGTATCAGAAATAAAGAAAAATGCCCTGACAAGATGTCAGGAGCAGACACTTTCTTATCAAAAGAGACAACAGAACACAATTACAGTACAGGGAAAAAATAGGATAACGAACAGAAAGGTCTTAGAACAACACACAGTGATTTCTAACGAAATGTAACAGAAGACAAGACTTCTTTGCCTTTGGCTGGAACAGTGACAGGGACAAAATTGACATGCTCTTGGGAAAAGAAATATAATTGGTTGCATCAGGTACAAGAGAAAACATGTCATCTAGTAGGCAGTGACAGGGGTTACAGCAGGTGTCCCATCATGAATGGAACACAGAGCTGCTCTGACATGAGGCCAAGTGATGTCCACACACAGCTTTGAGCAGGAGACACACAACAGACACAGAGAGTACCACACCTATCACGTCCCAAATCCTCTTCAGGGTAGAGCTTGGGCTGCCTTGTATTGCTTTATTGTCAGATGCGCACTGTAAGGGATTCAGCATCACAGCCCTCAAAGTGCCTCTCTAGACAGAGGAGGTAATGTCAACATTCTCCGTGAGCCCAGAGAAGGTGGATCTATCTGGCGGTCATAGAATTACATTGAGGAAAACAACAGTTTTTATTGTTTGACACATTTTAGGCAATAAATACAGGCGTTGTTATAAGTCTAAATATGCTCCATAATATTAGACTACTGAAATTTAAATATGGTTTAACATTCCTACATCAAAAATTCTATATGCTTAAATATATATCACAATTCATATTATATAACATATGCATACAAATATTGTACTATAGATTCAGATAGCTATGTAAATAAAAATGAGAGTAAGGGGATCAAGTTGAGGAATTCCTGGAACCAATGAGTTAAAGTTTATCAAACATATCGCTAATTATATAGGTGACAGTTTGTATCAATAGTAGAATTAACAGCACTAGATTAGAATAAACAATATTAGAATAAACTGTCAATCATTGAAAGGGTTTTTGTTCTGCTGGAAAATAAATTGTATGTCTCACAGTTAGATACTTTAACAAAACACAGACTCTGTGTCCCCATCTGGATGGTCACAAGAATGACCTTTGACATAGTTCCCTGCAAATGTTCTTCCCCTGCTGATCACATGGTAATTAAGTAACATACTCTAACTAATTTTATAGGGCTGCCACTAACACAACTTTATGATAGGAGCCTGCTGGTGCTGTTTAATGCAAATTACATGATTCCCCAGCTACCATCCCCAACCCTATATATTCCATATACTCTGGGATAAAGGTGAATTGTCTCACTGAAGTCATCTCCCAGAGGGCTATCTCCATTGTATACACAGCTGTCTGAACCCTGTTCCCCCTTCTGTTCCCTCCACCCTCGTGAACACGTGGTCAACAATCCAGAGGAAGAAAGAGACCCACAAATGATATCATGGTTAAGATTATAATCTGTGAAAGTAGCCCTTCTCTGTGCAAATCTTGCTCAGCTTCTCTTATTGATATGACAGTTGTTTGATGTTTGTTACTTAACACCTCTTGGGCTCCATTTCCTCCTCAATAAAATGGAGATAATAATAATTTCTATTTCAGAAACATTAAGTGACAAAAATACCCAATGGTCAGTCCAGTATAGACACTTTGTTAAAAATCAAAGTGACAGGAGGTTGTGTATGACTTTTTCTTACTGTCTCAGAGTTTGAACTAAGGTTTTAAAAGCCAAAAATCTTACCATGGATTGTCTATAAAGGATAAGCAAAAAAAAATGTTTTAAGATGTCATACAGCCTAAGCCACTGTGGGGTTGTTTATTGGCAACCATGACCCACAGTAAGTGAGGGAAAGTAAAGACACTATGGGATGCACTGAGGAATTTGAATAAACATTTCTTCAGGAAGCATATATCCAAAGCTGTGGCAGGGGAAAGGATGCTGGCCTGACAAACATCATGAGGGAACCATGGAGGAAATATTTAGCATCTGATACACGTTTAAGAGTCTATAAGGACAACTGGTTATATGTAAGTAGTGTCTGACTTATGACAGGAGAATAAAAAAAAAACAAAAAACAAAGAGTTTAAACAAAGTTGGGAGAGAGAGAGAGAGAGAGAGAGAGAGAGAGAGAGAGAGAGAGAGAGAGAAAGGATTGTACTGGCACGTTTTATGTTCACTTGACACAAGTGAGAGTCGTTTAGGAAGAGGGAACCTCATTGAGAAAATTCCCCAATCAGATTGGTCTGTGGGACATCTTCTTGATTGATTATTGATGTGAGAAGTTCCATTCAGTTGTGAGCAATGTCAACCCTAGGCAAGTCATCCTAGGAGGTGGAAGAAAGCAAGCCGAACCATCCCTGAGGAGAAAGCTGGAAAGCAGCATTCCTCCACTGTCTTTGCTCCAGTGCCTGTTTCTGTGGTCATGCCCTAACTTCTCTAGACGATGGGTTACAAAAACTGTAAGATGAAATAAACTCTTTCCTCCCAAAGTTGCTTTCGGGTGTGGTGTTTTATCTAAGCAACAAAAAAGTCACTAACAGAAGGGACACGGAAGAAGAAAGGCCCGATGACTATGGGGTGCCAACTCTGGGCCCACAGAGCACAGATGACAGTGGCCTGTCTGATCCAGGCACTGCTCAAGAGAGCTTCCTGCCTGCCATGACCTGAACTCAGCAGAAGGAAGTTGGCAATGCAGATTCAGAGGCCAGAGCCATGGCAACCGGCCAGGTGACACCCCATTTATGCCAGGGACTTCAGAGAGAGCTCCCTGGTTAGGGGTATTGCTCCTTGATGATACTCCATTTACGGGAAATTCAGGGGTGCATTTTCCACACTGAATATGCTAACACTAAGTGAAACCCACTATTCTCAGGGGTAGAATGGGGCAATAAGCTCCTCTCCTGTGGGTCACAGCCAAGCTACCTTTCCCTGTAATTAGGTGTGCTTACTAATAATTCTCTTTCTCTCACAATACTGCCCCTGCTTTAGATATATTTTGCCATCTACAGATGAGCAGAAACAGCTTTGAGGTGAGCAAGTGTCAGAAGAGTAATGCAAGGCCTCCAATCAGGCATCCTTTCACCTTCTATGAATCTTCCATCAGATCAAAGTTTAGAGTTTTAAAGTAAGAAAAGCCTGCGGTTTTGTTTTATGAAAGACAGTAGACATATATTCATGATCTAGCTTCACAGAATGAACAATGGCGGGAAATAAAGTGAATATCTGCTCACACCACTGTATCCAGTGACTTCAATAAACAATTTGTATATTGTATGTATTTGTTTCATATTTATGAAATAGTATCTGAGTTACTACTGTGTGCTATTCACTGGGAATATAATTATACACAAAAGAGTCAAAGTCAGGCCATACCAATCAGAAGAACAGGCGAGTGACCTGCCTGTCAGCTGAACTCCTCCACTCCATAGATTCAGTTCCCAAAGGCCCATTCTACCACTCACTGACTTCCAATCTCACCCCATGCCTCATTACCAAGCCCCTGCCCCCAACTCTGGAGGAGTTCCACTGCCCAGGTGCAGACCACACCCATCAGAAGAACAGGTGAGTGACCTGCCTGTCAAATGAACTGCCCCACTCCTTAGATTCAGTTCCCAAAGATCCATTCCACTGCTCTCCAGCCCTGTCCCACCCCACCCATGGTCCCCTCCTGCTGCTGTGCCCCTGGTCCCAACCTGCATGGACTTCTGCTCCCAGGAGCAGACCACATCAATCCTATACCCTGGTACAGGCCACAACGTTTTGAAGAACAGGTGCAGGTCAAGCAAGCCAGAAAAACAGATAAGCAAACTCAGGCAGAGACTTCGTGCTGGACCAGAGACCTCACTGACTGCCAGAAACACAGGCAGGCAGCTCACAACAGACCTCTTCCCTCACTTGGTACTCCCATCCACCACTCCTTTCCTCATAGCTTATCCTACCCCCAACTCGTTCAGAGACCCCCCTGATGCGCCTTTAATCCCAGCACTCGGGAAAGGCGCAAAGCTACACAGAGAAACCCTGTCTCAAAAAAACATTTTATAAAAAACAAAAAACAAAAAACAAAACAAAAAAAAAAAAGAAAAAGCCGGGCGGTGGTGGCGCACGCCTTTAATCCCAGCACTCGGGAGGCAGAGCCAGGCAGATCTCTGTGAGTTCAAGGCCAGCCTGGACTACCAAGTGAGTTCCAGGAAAGGCGCAAAGCTACACAGAGAAACCCTGTCTCGAAAAACCAAAAAAAAAAAAAAAAAAAAAACATTATTTATATATATATATATATATATATATATATATATATATATACACACACACACACAAAGACAACCAAAAAAATTGGAGGAAATGGACACATCCCTTAAAGAAAGCTAATAAAAAACAAACTGGTGAAGGAAACTATTGAAGACATGAAAATACAAATGAAAGCTATAAAGAAAACACAAACTGAGGAAAAGCTGGAAATTGAAAATCTAGGTAAGCTAATGGGAATGACAAACATAAGTATCACCAACAGAATACGAGAGATGGAAGAGAGACTCTCAGGCATTGAAGACACCAGAGAAGAAATAGATACATTGGCCAAAGAAAATGTTAAATCTCAAAAATTCCTGACACAAAACATCCAGGAAATCTGGGACACTATGAAAAGAACAAACCTAAGAATAACAAACCTAAGAATAATAGGAATAGAAAGAAAAGAATCCCAGCTCAAAGACCCAGAAAATATTTTTAACAAAACCATAGAAGATAATATTTCTAGTCTAAAGAAGGACATGCCTATTAAGGCATGAGAAGCATACAGAACACCAAGTAAATTGGACCAAGAAAAGAAAGTCCTCTCACCACATAATAATCTAAACACTAAACACACAGAACAAAAAAAGACTACTAAAAGCTGCAAAGGAAAAATGCCAAGTAACATATAAAGGCAGACTTATTAGAATTACATCCAACTTTTCAATGGAGACTCTAAAAGCCAGAAGAGCCTGGACAGATGTGTGGCAGACTATAAGAGACCACAGATGCCAGTCCAGGATAATATACCCAGCAAAACTTTCAATCACCGTAGGTGGAGATAACAAGATATTTCATGACAAAGTCAAATTTAAAAAATATTTATTGATAAATTCAGTCCTATAGAAGGTACTATAAAGAAAAATCCAACTCAATGAGGTTAACTGTACCCATGAAAACACAGGCAATAAATAATCTCACACCAGCAAAATCCAAAGAAGGGAAACACACACACACACACACACACACACACACACACACACACACACACACACTCTACCATCATCAACAACAAGTGACAAGAATTAACAATCACTGGTCATTAAAATCACTCAATATCAATGTTCTCAATTCCCCAATTTAAAAAAAAAAACAAACAGGCTAACAGAATGGATTAAAAAATAGGATGCATTCTTCTGTTGCATATAAGAAACATACCTCAACATCAAAGATAGACATTACCTCAGAGTAAAGGATTGGCAAATGGACATTACAAGCAAGCTGGTATGGCTATTCTAATATCTAACAATATAGACTTCAAATCAAAATTAATTAAAAGAGATGGAGAATCGCATTTCATATTCATCAAAGGAAAAATCCACCAAGAAGACATTTCAATTCTTAACATCTATACCTCAAATGCAAGGGCATGAACATTTGTAAAGGAAATGTTACTAAAGCTTAAATCAGACATTGACCCTCACACATAAATAGTGGGAGACTTTAATACCCCACTCTTGCCAATAGACAGGTCATTCATACAAAAACTAAAGAGTAACAATGGAGCTAACAAACATTATAATTCAAATGGACCTAGCAGATATCTATAGAACATTTCACCCAAACACAAAAGAATACAATTTCTTCTCAGGACCTCATGTAATGCAAACAATAATAGGTCCAGCCTAGATTGTTTGCTCCCAGAGTCTGTGAAAGAGTCTAACAACTAGCTGAGGATTCTAATCTGAAGGATATCAAATGAATCTAAGCACACTGAGTTCTTTAGCCCGTTTACTTTATTCCTCTATGGCAATTCTATCTACACAGTTTCTTTTCTGCTCTCTTACTTAGCTCCTCTCGGTCCCTCCTGCTCTCAGTCTCTCCTGCTGTTCTCTCATCATTCTACCTAGTTCTTTCCATCTCTGGCCTCATCTTTGTTCTTCTCCATCAATCCTCTCAGTTGTAGCTGCAGAGTTTTCTCTCCGGGTCCCGCCAAGTCCCGGCAGTCCGACAGCCCACTTACAAGATAAACACACAGATGCTTATATTATTTAAACTGTTTGGCCTAATGACTCAGGCTTCTAGCTATCTAGTTCTTACATCTTAAATTAATCCATTTCTATAAATCTATACCTTGCCATGTGGCTTGTGGCTTACCGGCATTTTCACATGCTGCTTGTCATGGCGGCAGCTGGCAGTGATTCCCTCCACCTTCCTGTTGTCTCAGTTCTCCTCTCTGTTAGCCCCGCCTATACTTCCTGACTGGCTACTGGTCAATCAGTGTTTTATTTATTGACCAATCAGAGCAACACATTTGACATACAGACTATCCCACAGCACTCAGTGCTCTCAGAGAACCAGTATATATACCCAAACAGTAATTCTTTGGCAAAGCAATGCGAGGCTTGAAGTTTTCAGGGTCACAGAGAAAGGTGATAAGGATCCACACATAAAGCAATTAATTGTCAACTTCCAATTACAACCCAAAAGGGGAGTGACTAAAGGGAAGTTCTCTGGTAGGGTCAACTAAAGGCTAAGATTAATTAGGGAATTTTTGTGCTCAAACTATAATCTAGAAATGACTAGGTAGAATGTTAGGGGTCAATAAGTCACTAGAAAGTAAACTGTCTTTGTCCCCGCTTTTCCCGCTTGTCCCGGCTGCAGCTGCTTTCTGATAGGGAGTATGCTAGGTGGCTAAGCAACCTATGTAAGAGTATGTAGTATTTGGTTAGTAAAGGCACTTTCACTCAGAGTAATTGCTGAAGAGAAAATCTAGGAATACCACCTGGCTGAGGAGGAATTAAAACTTAATTTGCACAAGAAAGAAGCTTGGCACCTATCACCTGCCTGGCCTTGTAGGCAATCTCCTTGGGTCAGTGGGAAGTAACTGCCTTAACTCAGTAACTAGCAAATGGCTAAAACATCATCCCAGGAATGTGAGCAGTAAATCTCTTAAATTAGGGTCTTGTGTAAATAACCCGGGGTGAAGGTAAGGAGTTGAGGATTTAATTGCTAGTGGTTCTTCTTTCTGTGAGTGAAATGAGCTAATGTTTATCTATGTGCAGTTTTGTCCTTGGAAAAAGGTATCTTTGCTGAAATACTTTTGTCTGGAGAATGGCCCTAGCCAGATATATGTTAATGAAAAATAAACACAGCTGGGAACAGTTATCCAGTTACCCCAAATGTATAAGGAAAGTTGTGCCCAAGATAGAGATGCAATCGTACATAACATGGGAATGCACAGTAAATGTGGAGAATCATAGCTATTATTGCACAAGAAGTTTACAGCAAGAGACAACCAGTTCATTCAAAAGGCAGTAATTCCATAACACCTTGCATGATTTCCTCTAACAGAACCCTTAGTTCTGATAGATTGACCTTCTGAACTCTAGTTGTCACTGCTGTATACTCCCATGGACTTTTCCTACCAGCGGCTCTCAATACTCATGGAACATTCTCCAAAACTGACCACATATTAGGTCACAAAGCAAGTCCCAACAGATTCAAGAAAATAGAAATAACCTCATGCATCCTATCAAACCACCACCAATTAAAGCTGGATTTCAACAGCAACAAAAACAATAGAAAGCCTATAAACTTAAGGAAACTGAACAGCTTTTTCTGGATTACCACTGGATCAAGGAAGAAACAACTAAAGAAATTAAAGTCTTCCTAGAATTCAATGAAAATAAATGCATAATATACCCAAACTTATGGGACACAATGAAAACGGTATGCTAAGAATAAATTTCATGGTACTAAGTTCCTTCATAAAGAAATTGGAGAGGTCTCATGCTAGCAAGTTAACAGCATGCCTAAAAGCTCTAGAACAAAAAGAACCATACACACCCAGGAGGAGTAGACAGCAGAAAATAATCAAACTCAGGGCTAAAATTAATAAAATAGAAACAAAGAGAAAACCAAAGAATCAATGAAACAAAGAGTTGGTTCTTTAAGAAAATCAACAAGATAGACAAATCCTTATCTAAACTAATCAAAAGGCAGAGAGAGAATATCCAAATTACAAAAAAGGGACATAACAGACACCTAAGAAATCCTAAGAATCATTAGGTCATAATTTAAAAACCTGTACTCTACAAAATTGGACAATCTAAGAGAAATGGACAGTTTCTTTGATAGATACCACTTACCTAACTTAAGTCAAGATCAGATAAACAATTTAAAACAGACCTATAATCCCCAAGGAAATAGAAGCAATAATAAAAAGTTTACCAACCAAAAAGAGCCCAGAGCCAGATGGTTTCAGCATGGAATTCTACCAGACCATCAAAGAAGAGCTAATACCAATACCCCTCAAATTATTCCACAAAATAGAAACAGAAGGAACATTGCTCAACTCATTTTATGAGGTCATAGTCACCCAGACACCCAAACCACACAAAGACTCAAAAAAAAAAGAGAATTACAGAATTACAGACCAATTTCCTTCATGAGCACAGGTGAAAAAATCCTCAATAAAGTAGTAGAAAACCAAATCCAAGAACACATCAAACATCATCCACTGTGATCAAGTGGGCTTTATCCCAGAGATGCAGAGATGGTTTAACACAAGAAAATCTGTCAGTGTAATCCATCATATAAAAAAAAAAACTGAAAGGAAAAAACAACATGAGCATCTCATTAGATGATGAGAAATCCAAGAATCCTCCATGATAAAAGTCTTGGTGAGGTCAGGAATACAAGGAACATACCTAAACACACACACAAAGAAATACACAGCAAGCCAATAGCCAACATAAAATTAAATGGAGAGAAACTCAAAGCAATTCTTCTAAAATCAAGAACAAGTCAAGGCTGTCCACTCTCTCCATATCTACTCAACATAGTACTGGTTCTTCTTGCTAGAGCAATAAGACAACTGAAGGAGAGCAAGGGGATACTGTTAGGAGGCTTTGCTGTCAGAGGTTGCGGTCTGTCATGGCCTGGCAGCTCTTTCTAAGCTCAGCAAAACAAGGGACTCCCTCCTCAGTAAACTATCCTGCTCTCTACCTGCCCTTATCTGGAGACTGTCTATAGTCTTGGAGGACTGGTTATATCTGAAAGCTGTCTCTAAGCCTGGATGCCTGATTTAACTCTATTGAGACCCTTGCACATTTTGCCTCTAGAAGCTTTGCCCCTGCTGCACATATGGTAACTAAGACTTGTACTAGGAACTTTGCTATAGGACGCTACTGCCGCATATAAAGCCTTCTGATAGGAACATGCTATTTAATGCAAGCTAGGTGATGCCCCAGCCATTGTTCCCAGCATTTATATTACCTTTTCTCTCTGAAATAAAGGGGAGTTGTAACACTTAACTGTCTCCCCAGAGAGCTGTCTCTGTCGACTCACAAGCCATCCAACCCTTATCATTAGCTTTGGCTCCTTCCTTCCTTGTGGACAGGAGTCAATGATTCCAAGGAAGAAGAACCACAGGATAGAAATTAGAAAAAAAGAAGTCAAAGTATTGCTATTGGCAAATGATAAGAAAGTATACATAAGGAACCCAAAAAATTCTACCAGAGCTCATACAGCTGATAAACACCTTGAATGAAGCATCTGCATGCAAGAATAACTAAAAAAAAATCAGTAGCCCTCCTACATACAAATAACAAATGGGCTGAGAAAGAAATCAGTGAAATAACACCTTTTACTATAGCCACAAATAATATAAAATATCTTGGGATAACTCTAACCAAGCAAGTGAAAGACCTGTATGACAAGAACTTTAAGTCTTTGAAGAAAGAAATTGGAGAAGATATCAGAAGATTGAAAGATCTCCCATGCTCATGGATAGGTAGGATTAACATAGTAAAAATGACCATCTTACCAAAAAGCAATCTAGAGATTAAATGCAATCCCCATCAAAATCTCAACACAATTCTTTACAGACATTGAAAGAACAATATTCAACTTTCTATGGAAAAACAAAAAACAAGAATAGCTAATACACTCCTGCACAATAAAAGAACTTCTGGAAGTATCACCATCCCTTATTTCAAGTTGTACAACAGAACTGTAGTAATAAAAAGCACATGGTATTGCCATAAAAACTGATACATTGATCAATGAAATTGAATCAAAGACCTGGATGTAAATCCACACACCTATTGACCCCTGATTTTTGATAAAGAAACCAGACATACACAATGGAAAAAAAAAAAAAAAGCTTCTTCAACAAATGGTACTTGTCTAACTGGATGTTGGCATGTAAAAGAATGCAAATAGATCCATATCTATCACCCTGGACAAAACTCAAGTGCAAATGGATCAAAAACTTCAACATAAAACCAGATACACTGAACCTGATAGAAGAGAAAATGGGGAATAGCCTTGAACTCATTGACACAGGAGACAACTTCCTGAACAGAACACCAATAGCACAGGCACTAAGATCAACAATTAATAAATGGGACCTAATGACACTGGAAAATTTTGTAAAGCTAAGGATACCATCAATAGGACAAAATGGTAGTACACAGGATGGGAAAATACCTTCACCAACCCCACATCTGACAGAGGGCTAATATTCAAAATATATACAGAATTCAAGAAAATAGACATAAAAAAAAACAAATAATTCAATTTAAAAATGAGGTACAGATCTAAACAGAGAATCTCAAATGGCTGAGAAATACTTAAAGAAATATATTCAACATCCTTAGCCATAAGAGAAATGCAAATCAAAACAACACTAAGATTCCATCTTACACCTGCCAGAATGGCTAAGATCAAAAACACAAATGGCAGTTCAGGCTGGCAAGGATGTGGAGCAAGGGGAACACTCTTTCTTTGCTGGTAGGAATGCAAACTTGTACAGCCACTTTGGAAATCAATATAGCAGTTTTTCAGAAAATTGGGACCTAAGCTACCTCAGGACCCAGATATGCCACTCCTGGGCATATGCCCAAAGGACACTGCATCCTATCATAGGACAGTTGCTTAGTTATTTTTGCAATAGCCAGAACTTGGAAACAACCTAGATGTCCCTCAACTGAAGAATGAATAAAAAAAAATGTGGTACATTTACACAATGGAGTATTACTCAACTGTTAAAAACAATGACATCATGAAATTTGTGGGCAAATGCATGGAACTGGAATAAATATTATTCTGAGTGAGGCAATCCAAACCCAGAAAGACACACATGTTAGGTACTCATTTATAAGTGGATAGTAGTTCTGAAGTAAAAGATAATCATGCTATGGTCCACAGATCCAGAGAGGCTAAGTAACAAGGAGGGCTTAAGTATGATTGCAAGGATTTTCCTGAGAAGAGAAAATAGAATAGATTTCTACAGTTGATTTGGGACTGATAGGGTTGGGAACAGAAGGGCTCAGGTTTGGGGGAAGGGAGAAAGTACTGGGAAAAACAACTGGAATTGGGGTTCATTTCAGGGCAAGGTGGAAACCTAGTGCAATAGAAATTCCATAGAATCTATGAGAGTCACCCTAGCAAAGACTCCTAGTAATGGGGGACACAGAGCCTGAACAAGTCATCTTCTGTAACCAGGCAAAGTCTCAAGTAGAGGGACTGGGGCAACAACCCAGCCACAAAACCTTCAACCTACAGTTTGTACTGCCTGCAAAGAGTTCTTGGACTGGAGCCAGCACAATTGTCATCAAAGACCAGAGAGACTTTGAGAAACTGATGGGAACAGATGTCTACATGGTCCACAGCCAAACACTAGGCAGAAGCTCATGGAATCCCACAGAGGAGGTGGAGGGAGGATCTGAGGAACCAGAGAGTCCAGGGACACCAGGAGAACCAGGCCTACAGAATCAACTGATCAAGACTCACAGTGGATGGAAGAGATCAGGAACCCTATAGGGGTCTGACCTAGGTCCTCTTCATATATGCTATGGCTGAGTAGCTTGATATTATTGTTGGATTCCTAACAGTGGGAATGGGGTCTTCCTCTGGCTCTTGTGCCTACTTGTGGGACCCTTTCCTTCCTACTCGGTTGTCTTGTCTAGCCTTGATGTGATGGCATGTTCCTGGTCTTATAGTAGCTTGTTATGCTGTGTTTGGTTGATGTCCCTGAGAGGCCTGCTCTTTTCTGAGTGCAGTCTGGGTGGGTAAGTCTGGGAAGAAAGGAGGTGTGGGGGAGAGAAGGGGAAAGGGGAGGGAGGGGAAACAGGGGTTGGGATGGGATATGATATATGAGAGAATAAAAACTTTAAGAGAGAAAAAAAGAGACAAAGTCTTACAAGTGATAAGAGATAAATCATGAAAATACCAACTGCATATACCATAAAGTAAGCACAGAAATATTATATAACGGCAAGTGCTTTGTAAAGAAATCTTTGTGCCAATCATCTAAGGTTGTGACTTTTTCACAGGGCACCAGGAAAGACTCCCCTAAAGTGGTTATAATTAGCTAAGGTTTCAATGTGCAAAAGAACAAGTTATCTGAGAATGTAGAAGGCCACATTGGCCCAAGGACACACAATCCTGAACAAAAATAAGCTTAAATGTTTATGGGTCTGAAAGGATAAGATGGCTAGAACACCTGGAGGAGGTCAGATTCCATGCTTTTGTGGTTCATGGTTAGGTTATAGGTAGGTTATGAAAACAAAGAGGAACCAAGATCATTTCTAAAGGTTTAGCTTGACTGCTTGATCAGACACAGTCATCATTTATTGAAGTATGTGATTGAAAAGGAGTCAAGTTTAGAAGAAGGGTTTTACTGGTAATTTTAGAATCTCTATGAGGCTAGTTGATGTACGCATCCACTGGTTAGATAATTAGAGCAGATAGCAAGCACCACTGACTTTGGAAGTAATATCTGGGGAAGGTTTCTAATTTAGGATATTTCCAAAGCAAAGATAGTGCCCTCAGGAGAGAAAAAAAAAGATCATATTAAGGAAACCAAAAAGGTAAAACTATAAAATGATAAAACACTTGTGACACATAGAGACTAGTGGAAATTAAAGCGCACAGTGAATTATCAAGAATGAAAGAGAAAAACTAGTAGACAAACTCAAGTTTCTTACACATTTCTGTAAAAGAAAGAAAATGAAAGTAGGAGGGAAAAGATGAGAAACTTAGAGCCCCTGATCAAAAGTTGCAGGCTTTTCCAAATGAGAGAATTCACAAAAGACAAGAAAAACACTCAAATAGACCATTCCTGAAAATTCCCTCAAGACTGAATTGCAAAAGATAACACTCCTCAAGAGCCTAATACAGCCCACTGGATCTGACTTAATTACAGCATGTCTACACTGGAAACAAGAATGGACACTTTACACTATGGAAAGCAAGTTCTAGCAAATGACTGTGATAAGTAGAAAAGGGCTCCCTCCGTCATCCACAATGAAAAATAAAATATAACCTGAATAAAGTCAAGATGAACTCATAAGCATGCTATTTCAAGATGAAACTCAGAAAACACAACAGTTAAAATAATAGCTCTGATGGCCTAGGTTTCAAGGAAGTGAAGAGTGTGATGTGGTCACAGCTGGGACACCAGAGTCTTTTATAATAAACACGAGAAACGAGTTGACACATGAAATACTACTGATGGAAACTTTGATGGAAATAGAAACATCAAGGACTAGACACAAGAGGGAACAGAGGAACTCGTGAAGGAAAAGGCAGTGAGGAAAATAGGTGTGCACTATTCAAATGTGAAATACCACCCTCTGCCTCATGTGTTTGAGGACTTGGTCCCTAGCTGATGGCACTGTTTGAGGTCATGAGACCTTTGAGAGAAGCCACCTCCCTGGAGAAAGCAACCAGAGGGGACCAGGCCTTCAGCTTTTGTAGTTCAGTCCCTTGACTCTCTGCTTCCTGGCTGTAGTAGCCATGTGACCAGCTGGCATCCTGTTCCTATCAGCAAGTCTTTACTGCCTGAAACTATGATTTCTCACCTTGATAGAGCCAGAATAAACCCTTTCTTCTTCTTCAAGTTGCTTTGGTCACGCATTTTGCCACAGTCAATGAAGAAAGCTGCTAATACAGTGTGTGGAAACAGAAGGAAGTTGGAGAAAGTAGCTGATTGTGCTGTTCATTTTTTAGGGCTCAATTTAGTACATTCACAAATCAGTATTTTACTAAATGGTTTAATTTTTTAAATGATAAAGTACTCCAAGTTACTCATAAAGTTTTATGATTTATATTCAAAATTAGAAATTTATATTCAATTTATAATTTATATTCAAAATTAGTGCTGTGGGGTGGTCTTTCTGTATGCTGTGAATATGTGTTGCTACTATTGGTTAACAAAGAAGCTATTTTGCCCTATGGTAAAGCAGGATAAGAGCCAGGTGGGAAATCCAAGAGAGATACAGGGAGAAGAGGGCAGAGTCAGGGCAGATATGATCCAGCTGCCCAAGGAGCAACAAGATGCCACCAGACTAGTAACGCCACAGCCATGTGGCTACATATAGATTAATAGAAATGGGTTAATTTAAGATGTAATAGCTACCTAGCAATAAGCCTGAGCCATAGACCGAACAGTTTGTAATTAATATTAAGCCTCTGGATGATTATTTACAAGCAGCAAAGGGGTTGGGAACTGGTGGGAGGGATACAGAAAAGCTTCCGGTCACACAAAACCAAATATTCACAACATTTTTCCTATTCTCCTGTATCTCCTAAACATCCCCTTAATGAGATCTTAGCCAAGCAAACCAAATATTACCTCTCCAGGCTCACTGATTCTCTCCCTGTAGCTAAAGTTTTCCTGCCTGGCCCACAGTCAGGACAAATCTCTCTCACCTGCCAGTCCCACAGCTGCTCAGACCTGACCAAGTAAACACAGAGACTTATATTGGTTACAAACTGTATGGCCGTGGCAGGCTTCTTGCTAACTGTTCTTACAGCTTAAATTAATCCATTTCTATAAATCTGTACCTTGCCACATGGCTCGTGGCTTACCGACATCTTTACATGCTGTTTCTCATCCTGGTGGCTGGCAGTGTCTCTCTGACTCCTTGTCCCACCTATACTTCCTGCCTAGCCAATGGCCAATCAGTGATTTATTTATTGACCAATCAGCAACACACTTGACATACAGACCATCCCACAGCACTTCCCCCTTTTTTTTTTCAAAAAGGAAGGTTTTAACCTTAACAAAGTAAAATTACATATAATTTGGGAATTTGGGCATAGCTTCTCTTACTACTTCCTGCTGGAGGGGGGGCGCTATATCTTATGGGGACACAAGGAAAATTTTAGGATTATGGAATAGTCCATGAGGGTGTATCGTCTGAGCCAGTTGCCTTCAAATCATTCTGGATGTTGGATCATCTGGGCCATGGTGTCATCGGAGACCTTTCAGGGGGTCTTGGCTGGTCAAACCTGATGTATCTTAATCTGGAACAAATCCATAGCCTTTGGCTTTCTGTGGGAACAAAAGCAGAGTCTCCTTTCCAAAGCAACATATCCTTATATCCAAATTTTGAAGTCAAGGTACCTTTAAAATATACATTTTGGCATAACTCAAGAGCTTTTACAATCAAATGTTTTTCTGCAGTTAAAAATCCCAAAGACAACACAATCCAGATTCTCTGTGTAACATTCATCTTTATGTGGCTTATTTTTTATATTAATTTTACTGTCTCTTTAAAGACTTTATTTTTTAAAACTATGTATTTGTTTATATAACTGTATATATCACCTTTTTTGTCTCTTTCAAGCCTACGTATATTTTACACACATTGTAAACTATTACATCTGAATTTGTCTTATTGTGAATTTATTGCTTTAAACTGCAGCAGCTGTAGCTGCTGGCTCCGCCCACCTCAGCTTCCCATCATGGCGGTGGTTTACCGCCAGCTCTGGGAGCTATCGTGGGTCTATGCTTTTATCCAAGCAGCATGTAGCCCAGAAACCTCTTTTTTTTGTTTTGTTTTGTACTAGCAAAGTCTAAATCCACCATGCAGCTTAATGTACCACTTGCAGAGGCCTCATTCTCGACATACTGCAGGTCGAGCGCGCACGGTAGGAACCCACCAGTAGCTCAAACCGGCAGCTGCTGCTGATTTGAGAGAGGCAATTAGGAACTATTTTTAGCTCCGTTTTAGAATCTTTTTTTCTCAGTTTTTAGGTGGAAACTCTTGCCACCACGTTGGACGCCATTTGTAGCTAAAGTTTTCCTGCCTGGCCCACAGTCAGGACAAATCTCTCTCACCTGCCAGTTCCACAGCTGCTCAGACCCAACCAAGTAAACACAGAGACTTATATTGGTTACAAACTGTATGGCCGTGGCAGGCTTCTTGCTAACTGTTCTTACAGCTTAAATTAATCCATTTCCATTAATCTATACCTTGCCACATGGCTCGTGGCTTACCGGCATCTTCACATGCTGTTTCTCATCATGGCGGCTGGCAGTGTCTCTCTGACTCAGCCTTCCACTTCCCAGCTTTATTCTCCTCCTTGTCCCGCCTATACTTCCTGCCTAGCCAATGGCCAATCAGTGATTTATTTATTGACCAATCAGCAACACACTTGACATACAGACCATCCCACAGCATCTCCCCATCTGTTTCAGATTGTGCCGACAGGACCTGGGAGCTAAATCTCCTTCAGCCATTCTCCCAGCAGGTGTCACCAGTAAGGACCTGATTGCAAATGCTTACCTGGAAAGAGCCTGACTCCCCCCACCCCACCCATCCGACAGCACAGTCTGTTTCTCCCTCTTATCGCGCACTCTGCAGCAAAGACTTCTCTGAAATGTCTTAATCCCAGAGACCACTGAAATGAAATGCAAATGGATGGTGTTATTGTTAGTTTTAACTGTCAATTTGACAACCTAGAACCACTTGGGAAGGGAGTCTTCATGAGGAATTGGAGCAACTCAGCTTGTGGGCATGTCTGGACAAGAGTGGTGATCCTGACCGGTAATTGATTAGGAAAACCCAGCCTAAATGTAGGAGGCGCCTTCTGAAAGCTGTTCAGAAAAAAGGAACCCTTCCCTGTTTTCCTCTCCTGGGTTTCATGCTTGCTGGTCAGTTCATCTACTCTGCTGCTTCTGCTACAATTTCTTCTCTGATATGAGCACCAGATTCCTTGGGATTCCAACAAGGACTAAAGGCCAGCGACTCTGAAAGTATCTCCAGGCCTTCGGTGCCACATCAGGGCTGCTAAGAGCTCTAGTCTCTCGGACTGAGCAACTGCGGGGCTCTCAGTCTCCCGACTGTGAGAGTCACTGTTGAGAAACTCTGGCCACATCCTGTAAGCCAGTTTAGAGACTCTTTCCAACGTGTATCCACTGTCAGCTCTGTCCCTCTGGAGAACTCTGACAAAGATAGGTGTTAATGGCCCTTATGTCCAAGCTGGTGGCAAACATTACTAAATGTGAAAAATAAAACTAGAAGCTACAGAGCTTGCAAATGGGTAGATTAAAATCTGGTGAGTGGATGACTAATACCCCCACTTACTGTACAGGTACACAAGCATAAACAATGAAAATTTCAGTGAACACTGTTTGCAAATACAAGCCCCTATGCTAATTATCTCCCCTAAAGCTTTGATTTCTAAATCACAATTATGGCCCCTACAGAACCAAGTTTCAGACCTCAAGATCACCTTTAGACTGGGGCTCAGATCCCAAGTGTATAGGTTTAAAAATTTAGAGGACAGCTGAGACAAAAGAGGAAGCAAAGATAAATTTTCCAAAATTCTCCTTTGTCTTAAGGGCATTTGAATCAAATGAGAAAGTCACAGAGGGTCACACCATTTCTTTGCACGTAAATGGCAATGAAGCTAGGTCATATCTTCTGCACTCCATCTGCCAGCTGCAGGGTGGAGGAGCAGAGCAGTTAAGCCCGTCATTAATCATGGCTGAGAGTGGCAGGATCAAGCACTCTATGATTCATGGTAAGTAGGGAAGCATCTAGATAATGTGTTTGATTTTTTTCCTTTAAGTGAAAATAAGTAGAAGAATCTAGAGTGATGTTTGTAAACCTGTGCTAGTGTCTAAGGTAGACAATCAGGCTAGCCACCTGATTAAAGAAATTATCTAATTTATCAGGGTAATTCCCTTTACATACCCTATGGGGGTGGGAGAGAGAGGGAGGGACAGATAGCTTCAACTGCTTGCTTTATTTGCTTTGTGTGGTATCTCCTTCTACACCATCACCCTCATCATGCTCCCGATGAAACATCTTAGCTTGGATTAAACGTTGAAATGACAGAACTTGAGAGAAAATGCTCTGTTTGGGTTTTGTTGTTGTTCTTTCGATGTTTTTCTTACTGCCAGATCATGAAGCCTAGGTAGGTGTTTCTCTTTTGAATCTTACTGTTACTGCTTCCTGCTTCCAAAACAGCTACTCCTCAGCACACACCACTAAATGGCTGGTGAATAAAAGACAATGATTAGATCCTGGTTTTCCTGGCTTAAAACAGGCATGGATGCTGCTTCCTTATGTGATTCAAATGTGTGTAAGCAATATAGTATTTTGCAATCTGTCAGATTAATAGGATTATCTACTCTTATTATACAGGTACACAAAACATGCTACAAATGTGTGTGATGTGTTTGCACAGGTACACATGCCCATGGATACACCTGTGGATGCCAGAAGAGGATGTGGGTGTCTTCCTATACAGCAGGGTCCCTCACTGACCCTGAAGCTTCCTGTTTAGGTTAGGCTTGCTGGGCAAGAGCTTCTGGGTCTGCCTATCTCTGCCTCTACCCCAAGCCTTGGCCATGACATGCTTTTACATGGATACTGGAAAACTGAACTCAGTTCCTCTTCCTTCCATGCCAAGTACTCTTCCCCACTGAGCCATCTCCTTGGCACAGCAGCATTATACAATAAGCCTTCTCTATCTCCACTCAAATTTGGTTTAATTACCTCACAATGGCTACTATTAGAGTACAAAGAGATACAGATTTACAACCACAAGGGGACAAGTACATGGGAAGAGGGTTTCAGAAACTAATCGCAAATGTTGTGAACATGGTCCACAAAGCCCTGGATCACCTGCACACACAGTACTTCTCTGCTTTTTCATGTAACTCAGAAACCTGGGCTTCCTTTCATTTCCTGCAAGCTTCTAACCACAAACCCTTTCAGACTTTGTGCACGTTCCTAATCCAAAATGATATCAAATGTCCTTGTTCATCCTTTCACTTGGCCAATTCCCAAGACCCTCTAAGTCCTAAAGATGTCTTCTCAAATGACTCTTTTCTGACTCCCACAAACTGTGGTTTTTTGCTCTTTTGGGAGGCCTACCACCCAGCTCCCAAATAAATCACACACAGAGGCTTAGTCTTACTTATAAATGCCCAACCTTAGCTTAGCTTAGTTTCTTGCCAACTTTCCTTAACTTAAATTATCCCATCTACCTTTTGCCTCAGGACTTTTCCCCATTCTCTTACTTCTGTAAATCTAACTCTTACTCCATGGCTTGCTGTGTAGCTGGGTGACTGGTCCCTGGAGTCCTCTTCCTTCTCTGGCTACTTCTTTTCTCCTCCCAGGTTTCTCCTTCCATCTATTCTCTCTCCTGCCAGCCCTGACTATCCTTTCTCCTGCCTCACTATTGGCCATTCAGCTCTTTATTAGACCATCAGGTGTTTTAGACAGGCACAGTAACACAGCTTCACAGAGTTAAACAAATGCAGCATAAACAAAGATAACACACCTTAAAATAATATTTTATATCAACAAAGATAACTTTTGTTTCACATTGTCCTAATTCCTTCTACATCTCCTTTAGACTGCTTACAGAAACTGCAATCAAAAGTTAGGTAAATTTATAATTAAGTATATTTTTATGGCATTAAATTATAGTAAAATAAACATAATTGCTTTTGGCTTATGTTGGATAACCTATACTCCAGCACATAGAGATGTCCATCAGGTAAGGGTGATTTTTCCTCCTTGTTAAACCCAGTGGTGGGCCAAATACAAGAGACATGGACTATGTGGAGGGTGAGTAAAATACCAACTTTGAAATTTTGTAAAGTTTTACTTTTTGACTTCCTAAAATTTGAGAGAAAAACATATGGAAATTTGAAGCTAGATGGAAAATTGTAAGGAGTAAAGTTAACCTGTAAGCCCCGCTTGTCCAGGGACAGACAACTTCCTGGAATTCTGGGAGCTATTATTATGTAAGATAGCAAGTCATGTGTTTTCACTTTGATAAACTAGGTTGGTTGCCCCAACTGCACAAGATGTTTAATCACACATATGCAGGAGATATATAGGCAGGAAATACATCAAGATGTATGTTTGCCCCCATTGGACAAAGATGGGAAGTACCATAGCCTTTTGGAGGTTAACCTTTATGAGCAGATGACTGGCTGAATTCAGTGCCAATTTTCTGGGATTCCTGGGTATGGACCTGGCCAGTGTCCATCTTCCTAGTCAGTATTAAAGAAAACTTGCTTCAGTTGGACAATTATGGATTTGGTCTTTCTTCTCACAATTTTCAGGTTTAACACAATCACAAAATTTCTGAAGAGAAAAAAGGCAAAAGTCAGATAATAGCTGTCATGTCAGACAGAAATTCAGGATTCTGCTGTAGAGACAACAGGCTTGCACAGGGCAGATTCCTCTGTATTATCATCACCTCTGTCAGATGAGTGTTCAATGACAAAATGATACAGAGATGTAGAGCCTCCTGCTGGGAGCATTGTGGGAGCTAACCTGTGTCTTAGACATTGGTGACCAATAGCACAAACATGGAAGCAGATGGAATGCCTAGGCAAAACATACCTCTTAATTCACAAGGGATGAGAAATAGTTTATTCTGGAGCCAAATATGAGTGACCTTGGCCCAAGAACACAAATTCAGTTTAGAGAAATTCTATGCTCCAACATGGTAAGAGTTTAATGGAGTTTTTAAAGGAGAAGAACAAATAAAATTATAATTTAAGACACTTTTCAAAGACACTGGTGGAAAGATCAGGCTGGTGGTGTAACACAAAGGAAGGGAAATCTCATCTATAGCCCCAGAGGCTTTATGACCTCATAGTTAACCATTGGCTCCTGGGTGTCTGTCTATACAGCCAATGACTTACCCGATGGTCAAAATTATGTCATATCACAGATAAGAGTGGCGCAATGCACGGCTATTAATGGGACTAAAATATGGCCTAAGATAATTTGTCTCTGGACTTGCAATATTCCAACCCCTCCAACTACTGAAGTTCTAATCCATCAATCAGCTTTATATTTACAGTTTCCTTCCAGGAACTCCTGTTCACAGGAGCTTAATACCCTGGGTATATTATTTTGTCTTCCTGTGTCTCAATTGTATTGTCAGTAAAAATGAATACAAAAGTGTCAGCTAAAAGCTCTGTGTTCAGGTGTATGTGTTTCAATCTTATTGATTTTTTTAATGAAAGTCTAAAGAGAAGACTTTAGAGAAAGTAAATGAGAAGATGGTTTAGGGAGAAAAAGAGTTCTAAAGATAGAAGGGATCATAACTGAGTAGTGTATGAATATATTTTTAAATATATTTTTATTATTTATGTGTGCATATGTGTGCATGTCAGAAAAGGTGTTGAATACCTGGAGCTGGAGTTACAGGCAGTTATGAGCCCAAATTGGATGCTATGAATTGAACTCCAGTGCGTAGGTAGAGCAGTAAGCACCCTTGCCCAGAGAGACATCACAGCCCATGTGAATACATATTGGGAGAAACAGACCTAAAGTATGCAGAGGAGGAAGGGAAGGTGCATGTGGAGGAGACGTTTCATCAGTTCATCGTTTCGGTGTGGGCCACGGGATGCAGGAAGCACAGTGAGCAGCAGGTGCTGAGGACCTTCAGGCAGATGCTGCAGTGGCTTCCTGGGCAGGGAGCAATCTGATTAAAATAATTTAGGAAATGATAATCATTGCTTTAACTCGGATGGATTAGAGAGGAAAACAACTGTCCAGCTAAGGTTTGATCCTGCCACAGGATTAAAAAGGAAAACTGGAAACTGAGGAATATTCAGGTAACAGGTAGGTAGCAGAGCTGTAAACAGAAGTGTTCCAAGACTCCCAGTGCATAACGGTAGAGAGAGTATAACCCTAGAGGAAGGCCAAGGTATGTTGTTATGATGCTTCAGAGCACAAATTCACACATCATTAATAGTTAACGCAGTTCAGAGTTCAATTCTAGGATTTTATTAGAGAAGAAAACCCTCGGGCCACTGTAAGTTCGTAACATGACATTCACTTCTCTCTATGCTCTTGAGGGTTTTTCCAAAAAAAAATTGGTACACTAACCTGCAAAAAGAGTCACCAATCAGGCCTGGTAGACACTTCTGCTCTGAGCTCAGCTGAGCCACCCGATTCATTTCACAGAGCTACCAAACAGCTGGCAGGCTCCAATCGATTTTGTGTCACTTGAAAACCAAGAACTCGGAAGTTAAAAGAACCCTATCGTGAGGTTGGCACCTTAATCTCACTCACGTCTGTGTCTGGGACTGGCATTATCAAGAGATTAATATGTCTGCGAACACTGCATTTGCTCTCAGCCTCAGTCTTCATTGGCCATTTCTCAATTATTAAGTGACCTACATTCATAAAAATACTGCACTCATTTTGAATGTATGATGGGTACAAATCTATCCTCTGCGTGATAAATTGTACCTGGACACCTCTACAACATGAAGGTTGGCAGAATCTTGTCTTGAGTGCCAGGACTTGCACAACCTGACTCGCGTTTCTGTCTTTTCATCTATTACTGATTTCTACTACGTAAAAATAACTATTGTTTTTCTCGACTGAGAAAATGGGATGGAGATGGCTAAGTAAAATTAGTTTGGAGTGTCAGACTTCAGATAGAATCTGCCTTTGCAGCTCTGGGCATTTTCACCTCTCTCCCTCTTCCCTGCTCTTCTCAATCTACTTCCAACTTGACCATGCAGTTTCAGTGACAGCTGAGTAGTGGAGGCCATCAGCCAATGTCCCTCCAAAACCCACATGACTAAAACAGTAGCAAACAGCCAACAAGGCAGAGAAGGGCTGTCTTCTTCACCTAGACAGAAATGCAAATTGCTCTTTCAATGGATGCTATGGCATCTTCACTGTTTGATGGTCCCAATGTCTGCATAATGCACAGATAAAAACGGCACAGTCAATCATCCTAAAGTTTACAACTGAATAGTATCATAAATGTCTAAACAGTAAACCACGAATGAATAAAGATAAAAATTACTATTTTGGAGATCAGAAATGTTTTCCATAAAAGATGCCTTAATGGAAGGTTAGCACTTGATAAAGTAAGAATCGATGCAAAGGTGTTTTCAAAAGCAGGTTAAACAGGAGAAACAGCAACCTTAGAGGAGCAGAGAATTGTCATATTGGAAGGAAGAGAAATCCAATCTATATATGCTGCAAAGTTGTGTGTGTGTGTGTGTGTGTGTGTGTGTGTGTGTGTGTGTGTGTGCATGCATGTGTGTGTGCATGTGCATATGTGTGTATATATGTTTGTGTGTGTGGGTGTGTGTGCGCGCGCGTGCGTGCGCGTACGTGCATGCATGCATGTGCATGAACGTACATGCACACATGTTGTAGTCTGGAAATAACTAATTGGAGACATTTTACTTTACTTTCTTTCATTATTTGAGTTTATTTCAGGAATGAAGCCACTGTCTTTTATAGACAGTTCAAACCAGGATAAGTCTTACAAGACACTGACACAAGGACTATATGGTTATCTTCTATTGTTACTATTATTAGCAGAACAAGCAGTCATGTGTCAAACGCTGGTGAAACCCCGGGTATGTTGGCAGGCACTCGGTTTGCATTTCCATCCATCTCTTAATGGGAAATCTTTAGACAATAATGGCAGTTAGGACTCAGAGAGTTTACCCCTGAGTCAGATGTCCACTCACAGCAAGAAGAGGATCCTGGTAGAATTTGTCTTTCTTTGGAAATCTTTTCACTACCCTGTGTTCAGTGTGAAGAAGGAAGGGTAAAAATAGGCAAGTTTGATCTCAGAGATATTGTAATTCTCTGATGGGAAGAGGCATGGTCAATTCTCCCACATCTTCCTAACAGTTATGAAATAAACTATTTAACTCTCCTTACTGCAGCTCCATGCTCATTTCCGGGGTTTCCTGTGGGATACAACAGTGCAGAACACACAGTCCTTGGGGAAAGAGGATCAAAGTTAAGACTTTAACTCTTAATATTTTGCTAGCCATTCGCATCTGAAGAGCTCAACCTTTCTCAGATCACACTTGTTTTATTCACTGCATAATTTCAGCAACTGTAAGAAGATGTGAGCTAGGAGAAGTGAGGTGAAGCCAATGATATGGATGCCGCTGACCTCTCAACTCAAGGGGAGCAAACTCTAGTTCAAGTTTGTTTGGTTGATTACACACAGGAAAACCTTTCAGGCTGGAAATGAAAACAGGATCATCACCAGCACAATTCCTAAAGAATGTCTTTATTTTTTGTAAGATGACACTGTGGCTCACAGCTCTTTGTCCTTGAAACTATATATTAACATGTTTAAGGAGATGAGAAGGGGCTTAACCATGCAAACTCTGGTGATATTCAGAATAAAATGACCACATCCCAGCTACTTATTACTGTGTGGATCTTAAGAAATTAATTTGTTTTTTTTTATTTAAACATCACTGACCTTAGCTCATAAACATTAAATGAAGGGACAGAAGTTAATCTTCCAAAGGTCTCTTCAGTTCCAATCTTATTACAGCCATTGTGCTACAAATTGCTTTTGTAGAAAAATTACTAACAAATCCATTGGCCCATTTATTCAAAATATGCATTCCAAAATCTAAGAAATCTAAAATACCTGCAAAATGGTAAGCACGAATTAATGTTTTGGAATGGATAAAATATAACAAGAAATTGTTGGGCCCCTTCAAATATTCACCACTATGTTTTCAAGAGAACTTTGTTTATTTATTTATTTATTTATTTATTTATTTAGCCTCCAGTGTTCTTTACATCCATTATGTTCATAATTTCTTTTCTGGAGAAAAAAAATGACTGGTAATCTTTATTTTTTCATTTATCCACATCAAGGATTAACCTATGTCAGTCACACAGCTTAATCCCTGAGGAAACTGTTTATATGTCCCCCAAAGAAGTCAAGGTTGTGTTCCTGTCAGTCAGCAGAGCCCTGGCCAAATGAGGAGGCCTAATGCTGTCGCTCCTTAACAACAACCAACAGAATGAGAGGGTAGATCAAGGAAGCTGCACTCACTGGATAGTGGGTAGTACGCTATGCTAGCAGCAGCACCCTCATTCTGGAGCATCTCTAACTTTGAGCTTTTAGCTGAGCAGATACCACAGTAGACACTGTGGCAACTGAGGGTGACTAGTGATAGCAATAGGAATAGGTTCCCAGAATAGCAGAAATTGAGTGACAGGACCCGACCACCAGGAACAAAATGAGCAAGTGTGCCATAAGGGTTAGCATACCAGTAACCAGAATGTTTGAGCTTCGGGGATCCCAGCAATTACTAATTCCTCTCAGTATCCCTAGGACTAAAACAGACGGGATGCCTATAAAGACACTCTTTAAACCACATAACAAGAAAAGATATCTCTCTAAGTCTGGTGGTCAAAACCTTTCTTAAGCCATCACAATGCCAAGTCATGACTTGCCACTGCTTTTTATACCTAAGGCAGCTCAGAGATCATGGATCTTCTCAATTAATTGATGTCAGCTTGCCACTAGTGTATGATAATATTCCTTGGAGCCTTCCCAAAATACACTGTAGCTGAGCTACTAGAATGAATGTGAAGTAAAAACTAGGCTAATAACCTGTATTTCTTGAGCATTATTAGACTTACTGAACTGCCATTAATGCCAAAAAGGCCAATCAGATGTTTGGATGGTATGGAAAGAGTTTTTACACACATGACAATGAATTCAGTAAATGTGTGTGTGTGTGTGTGTGTGTGTGTGTGTGTGTGTGTGTGTGTGTGTGTGAGAGAGAGAGAGAGAGAGAGAGAGAGAGAGAGAGAGAGAGAGAGAGAGAGTTTCCAACAGTTTCTGACTACATAATTAAGAGAGGCATTTTTTAGAAACCATAGAATGCCTAATTTGACCTCTAGCTCTATGTACATAGTAAGAAGAGTAACTGAACCATCTTCAATTTGCCTATCTACCAACACTGTGGATCAAAAGTAATAACAAACTGCTGGAGTGGGTGTCAGGGGTGGCTGTCAGGGTTGGCCATTGATAAAAGCATTGTAAGAACCTGTCACATACCAACTGAAGTCACAGTCATTGAGAAATGGGGTAACTGTGGACAGGAACTGACTATCACTAACTTGACCAGGTAATGAACCTCACAATAGCCGTTGCTCCAGAGATGAGATCACCAGGTAACGTGGCACAACTCTATCACACCGTATGTCCACGCTTTTCTTCACTAGCAACGTTCAAAGCTAAGCCCTAATTTTATTTTATCTTGAAGAGGAAGAAAGATCCCTTCTTATTCTTTTTTTTTTTTTAATTTATTTTAATTTATTTTGCAATACAATTCAGTTCTACATATCAGTCACGGATTCCCTTGTTCTCCCCCCTCCCGTCCCCCTCACCTTCCCCCCAACGCCCCCCCCCATTCCCATCTCCTCCAGGGCAAAGCCTTCCCCACAGACTGAGGTCAACCTGGTAGACTCAGTCCAGGTAGGTCTAGTACCCTCCTCCCCGGCCAAGCCAAACAATCCTGCATAGGCCCCAGGTTTCAAACAGCCAACTCATGCAATGAGCTCACTCATAGCAGGATACTAGACATGAAACAAGGATGAATTGTCTGCTACTCACATCACCAGGGAGGCTACCCGGAAAACAGGACCCCAAGAAAGACACAGGGATCGCCCAATGACAGAGAAATGGAATGAGATCTACATGAACAGCCTGGACATGAGTGGGGGTAATGAAAGGCGAGGGTCAAGGGAAAGAGAGCTTGGGGGAGCGGGAGATCCCAGCTGGATCAACAACAGAGAGGGAGAACAAGGAATAGGAGACCATGGTAAATGAAGACCACATGAGAACAGGAAGAAGCAAAGTGCTAGAGAGGCCCACAGAAATCCACAAAGATACCCACACAACAGACTGCCGGCAATGGTCGAGAGACAGCCCGAACTGACCTACTCTGGTGATGGGATGGCCAAACACCCTAATTGTTGTGCTAGAAACCTCATCCAACTACTGAGGGATCTGGATGCAGAGATCCATGACTAGGCCCTGGGTGGATCTCTGGGAGTCCAATCAACGAGAATGAGGAGGGTTTAGATGAGCGAGAATTGTTGAGACCAAGGTTGGATAAAGCACAGGGACAAATAGCCAAATGAATGGAAACACATGAACTATGAACCAATGGCTGAGGGGTCCACACTGGATCAGGCCCTCCGAATGGGTGAGACAGTTGATTGGCTTGATCTGTTTGGGAGGCACCCTTCTTATTCTTGATTTAGAAATGAGACAATTGTCCTGTCTTCTGCCATAATTACACAAATGCTGCCCACTTTGACGTTCTACAGAGAATCACATTAGACAATTATCTTGAAGGTTGTAGCTGATAAACAGAAATATTTTAGATATTTAATGAAATATGCAAAAAATAGAGTCCCAAAAACTGTTAGTATAGAGGAAAAATCAAATGGATGAATTTACCAATACAGACTCACTCAAACATGACTATGATTGACAGCAATAAAATAAACAAATTCAGACAGTATGTGCAAAGGTCTCATCGAAGAGATGGCTGACACACAGGTATCAATGATGGTTTAGTTGGAATCCCGCCATCTTGAAAAGAAGTAGTTAGAGACCAATGGCAAGGAAGTCGGTGATAAACTTACACGTATAGGTGTTCTGCAATAGGCATGCACACAAAAGATATTTTGGTTGCATGTTTAACTTTACTAAGGAAGGATTCTGGCAGTTCAGTGGCACAGTCCAGTGGGAAAACTATACCTACGTCAACCACACAGTGTTCCTAGCTGTCTCTTTATGAGACCAGTGAGTACAGAGATAGAAGCTATCTACTAGTTCAGTCTAACTTAGTTATTGCTGTTCTGGGTGTCTACAGAACCCCTGACAGTTTCCCAGTGTGGGAAACAATGGGGCAGCAGGCTGACAGATTACACATGACCACCAGCCAGCCAATTGGTAGCAGGCTCATTACCCTGGCCCTGCTATGTTATATGGGGTCAGAGATTCTCTGCACAGAGACAGGCACATATATCCTGGGTATGGATTATTCTCTCTGGACACCATTCACAAAGCTATTGTTGACTGTGCTATTTCACTTGATGTCATGGTGATCACTCATTGTGATAGTTTCCCAAACAGAATTCCCTGTGATCACATAACCTTCTAAAATCAAAAGACATACACAGATGGGCTTATCTCCATGGAGTCATTATTGTTTTCTCTTTACTTGATATCTATATATATTTGTTTACAGCCTCTCCCTATTTCTGTTACTACGTTATGCATGCACTGTTGGAGATAACCTTTAAAATTTAGTTTCTAAGACCAACAGAGAAGCCCTTAGTAGTCCTCCAGTTGGACTGAATCTTCAACAGTCCTCTTATTAACTCTGGGAATCCATCTCCTTCTTCTCAGAACAAGGATTTTAGGAAACTTGTAATTGTAAATCCTTTCTTTTCCCCTTTGACACATAAATCTTTTTAAAAGCTTCTTGCCAGTTTTACAACTCAGGACTGTGTTTCTCAAGGTCCTGGGTGCTCTCCCTTTGAAATGTAATCATGCCAGCAGATAGAACCTCTGTCTCCTGCTTTCCATGGGAGGGAAGCAGCCTAGCTCCTTTAACCCCACTTGAACTGTTGTAGTAGATTCCTAATAGTTATTATTCATCTCTCTTTAAAAGTCAGCCTCTCATTTTCCACTGTAGAGTTCTCCTTAATAGTACTATGCTGTGGCCACATTATTTTTCCTCTCTATAGATGGAAAACGCTGCAAGCAAAGGGCACCTACTTTAGCACCAATGCCCTCCATTTCATAGGCCCACAAGCTAGACATCCAAATCCAGAGGATCTAAGACCTGGGAGCTTGAAATTTATTGCTCCAAGATTTCATATGCTGTAGGCTTAGAATATCAGTATCCAGTGGTGTGAGCTACAGTTTCCCAGTGTTGGTAGGTTATTGGGACCCTTCACTTCGGCCCTCAGAAGCTCTATTGGACTCTTCTAGTCACCAAGCATGTGGTACCCAGGGTTATTGGGACCCTTCACTTTGGCCCTCAGAAGCTCTATTGGACTCTTCTAGTCACCGAGCATGTGGTCCCCAGGGTTATTGGGACCCTTCACTTCGGCCCTCAGAAGCTCTAGGGGACTCTTCTAGTGAGCGAACATGTGGTCCCCAAAGCCTTAGCTCTACAAAGCTCTTTGCATCACTTCTGCTTCCCCATTTCTCTCACTTTCTCATCCTTGCACTGTTTGGTCTTGGACCCCACTCTAAGTGACTCTCTGAATTCTTGATAGTTTTCTAAAACTCCCAGAAGCTTGTTATTTTACAGCTCCATGCTTTTAACTTTTCCCTGGGCTCTTGGAAATCTCTGGAACTCTTCAGCCACTTCCTTCCTGCCACAGCTATGTTCCTGCCAGGATTTGGAGTTCTGATTTTTTTTTTTGTCTGCTCTATATGCCAGTATCTCAGGTCTCTCTAAAGACTACTTGGGAGAATCCTTTACTAGATCCAAATGTTGTAGCCCTGATGATGGGATCGTTTCACATAGGAGAGAAGCCTCCAGGCCGACTCCAAAAGAGAACCTGCTTGTCATCAAAAGAGAGGAGTGGCCAGCTTGTGCCAGGTTGTAACCCTTCAGAGACCTAGGCTAAAACCCAGCGGACAAGTCTTCAGCCTCACCCAGTGCTTTTTACTGAGTCGGTATGGAGTATGATCTTGCTCCTCCATCCAGTTATGACAAGGCTGGAAGAAGAGTGGTCAGGGTCTTCTGAGAAGGGCAGGCAGGGGCAAAGAGATGCCCTTACTGAAGCGCAGTTTCCTGGCACCAGTGCTGGCTGGAGCACTTGTGACTGGAATACGGTCTCCTGCAGCAGAACTTGCAGCTTCGACAGCAGCCAGGGTTACAATGTTCCTTTAATTTTCAGTGATTCTCCAAAAGGCTTTGGTGAAGTGCCCAAGGGAGTGGGGGTGCCAATGTTCCAGCCTGGATGCTCAACTTTAAAAGGTTGCTGCTTAGTTGACAATGTCTGACTTGTCAGCCAGATACGAGGAAAGGGTCTGACAGCTGTCGAACAAACAGAAAAACCAACAGTCCCGGTCCTTGTGAACTGAGGTTTCCAGGAAGAAAGGGCAAAGAGAAGTAATGACAGAAATAGAGAAGAGTTACGACCATGTTAAATATTCTACAAAGACAAATGCCTGAAATTCAGAATTAAAATTTTCAGGCCAGAGCCAAACCAAATTTTCTAGAGGCATTTTTATCTCTCCAAAAGCCATTTACTGCCCATATCTGTATCTGACCTAACATCTTTGTGAATAATAAAACCTTACAATATAGTCTCAGAAGATCACCAGCTTTTTCATCAATCCAAAAGCTAAGACTCTCAGAGTATCTGAGGCCAACAGCAGAGCCCACCTCCCCCACCCCGCACGGTGCTGCCACCTGCCTGGCCTGTGTCTCCACCAGTGTTTCTGGTGAATACTTCACGACTTTCAGTGTTCTGCTACATGAAGACCTCGTGTAGGCACTTCCAGTGGAGCATAGTATTTGCAGACACTTGAATCTTTTTCCTGGACCTTTGTCATTCATATTTGTTTTGAGGACAAAATATTTCTTACTTCCTTTGAAATGCAAACTGTGTTTTGCATCTATGCCCACAATATATATACCTTACTTGGAAGCCAGGCAAACACTGCAGAATGCTTGCAATGCTGACCTATCATCACGTTAGTATTCTTTACACAATTTAACAGCACACTCTCAAGGAATTGGATCCCTTTCTGTATCCTTACCATTCCTTACTAACTCCCCTCTTTTTATTTTACCCAAAATCCATAATCTTCTCAGACTCAAGCCTGCCTGTCACCACAGGTACAGAGCTGTGTCATGGGGAAGCTCAAAGGAAAAATGAACTACCAAAACCACGAAATTTACTCCCATATTTGAGAAGCCAAATAAGTCAAGGGGTTTTCAAATTACTGTCATACTAACAAGGAAATACATAATGAAGTAGAATCCAAAATTTGTGTTACATTTTAAGATAAATGATACAGTAACAATGCAGTGCATGAATAGTCTTTGTGGTTCAAAGTACTTTAGTAGGAAAAATCAAGATGCACAGGTGGATAGAACAGAGCACAACCTTAACTCTATCACACATGCGACCCGTGTCTCATCTTCCACCAATAACCAACCCTGTCACCCAGGGCACTGCTCTTCTAAGCCTACCTTTTCGACACTTGGAAATCATTGCTTTGGTTTCTGCGGACAAAATTTGAACGTGTAGTTTCCTCACTCTGTTTCCCTTATCTAGAGGGAAAACTTCTCCACATGGGCTCAGTAACTGGACACGGAGTCACAATGCTAAATGTGTGACTGAACGTTTGAGGAGCTGTAGAAAGTTCTCTTTGTGAGTATTCTGGGATGTCCAAGGTGCAGCCTGCAAGACCTGGATATAAATCAGAAGACCACGTTGGCCCACCTAGTGGTAATCTCCGGTTCAGTTGGGCGTTGTTGTGTTTAAGACGCCTTTTTAATGAGCCCCTGTTCGGCACAGACACCATGAGAACACACGACAGAACTCTAGTTGAGCGCCAGGTCTGCTGCGGTCCACGGGGTGTTTGGTTGTGAAAAAAGTTTTCCAGGCTGTCTCTGGGAGAAAATGCTTTTCCGCCGAGCAGAGACTCGCAGGCCATTAAGAGGGCACCAGAGGCCCCGGCAGAGGTGGAAAAACAACACACTCCTGTGATAGAATGACTTTTCCATCATAGTTCTGATTGCCAGGAGCCAGCTGGGATGAATTTTTATAAAAAATTGAATTTGCAGCTACAAGGCAAAGTTGAGCTCAGGCATCTTTGCTGCCTGACTGTAATTCAGAGCTCTGTTTCCCACCTTGCTCTGTTATTGCCCCATGAAGAAGCCTTCTTAAACATCTTTCCTAAACCGTCTTCCATGAAATTTCAATAATGACAAACATTATGTGTATGTTTATACAGTGGCTGTAAAAAGAGGAAGAAGAAAGCTTACTCAGCAGGATTGCAGAGCTGTAGGAAACCAATGGCTGCTGAGAGAGGGGAGTCAGTGTTCTACATGGATGACTGAGTTCCCTGTTGGGTTATCCAGTCCCAAGCTGTGAGTGCTCAGCACATGCACATGTGACTAGTTAAAAGTTAACTTAAAAGTCTGTAGCATGTAATTAATGTCTTTTGACTGGCACTTTCCACTAGAAGCCACACAGAAAACTGAGCTAAAAAGCAGGAAGGGTCTTGGACTAGAGACTTGTAGAAGCCTCGAAACCTGCATTCTCTAAAAGGCAAAGAAAAGGAGCATTTGACAGTAAAAGGGTGCATAAAATGTGGACATGTAAATATTCCTAATTACTAATATAAAACCACCAGTCATGATTTTAAAAAAGGAAATGTTGAGAACATCACAAGCATCACTGAGGGCTGAGAGCTGGCTTGGTGGGTAAGAGAGCTTGATGAGAAATCATGAGGACTGGAGTTCTTATTCCAGCACCCAGGAACAAGCCAGCATTCTACAATTGCCTATAACCCCAAGATCCAATGATCTCTTCAGGGAGGCTGGTACACACATTCATACAGACTCATAAATGTAAATAAATAAAAAGTCATTTTAAAAAAGCATTTCTGAAACCCTAAGCATGCCTAATTTCACAGAAGTCTTTCTTTGCTCAAAAAAAACCAATTACTACATTATTTTTGTATTAATTGACTTTTTATTTTTCTAACCATTATGTTAACTTTGTATCTCTAAGGTTTAAATAAAAAAGACCCTATAACTTTGTAGTCATTTGTTTTATATGGGCTAAATTCTTAAGATCTTAAAAAAAAAACTTTGAGAGTCCCTTGTATTGTTGTATTCTGTTTTTCAAGGACATTAGACTTATTTGTAATCAGGAGGTAACTGTGAATAACTTATTTGTTGTGCACATTTTATTACTTTATTTCTTTATTGTTGGTGTCCTGTCCCAGCCAGGTTCAGGTCCTGAGACGGGGAAGGACATCAGTGCAAAGAATAGTCTGACCACGACATGAGTTTCACACAAGTGGCAGCCCTAAATAGCTTGAACCATCTTTATTTACACCACAAAAACAAACATATTTTTCCCACCCCCCAGCATCAAGCTCAGGCAAAACAAACCTGATTTTCCAACTTTTAAATCAAAACAACTTTTAAACAAAAAACAGTGCTCAGTATTTTATTAGCTTGGCTAAATATCAATCCAGGCACATCCTTCCTTACAAAGTTAGGAGGTGATAGACATAGACACATATTCTCAAGACCAACAATGTTATTCAAAACTTAACAAAGCATATTCACAGAAATGGGGGTGATTTGCCATAAGTTAGCTCGAATTTCTCTAACTGTCCCCTTGTCCGACAAATGAGTTCCGCACGCCAAAGCTTCTCTATAAAGGGTGAACTTTGATAAGTCAACTTTTCCATCATGCCACACCATTCTTAATATTTTATTCCCAGAATTGGAAGTGGTAGTTAATGTCCCCTGTACTGTTTCCTTATATGTGCCCATTAACTTTTGTTGCCTCTGCTCCTGTCAGTACTGAATCAGAAAAGTTCCCAGGGTCTGGAGTAACAGCTAGTATTTCCATTAAGAAACCTGAGAAACATCACTTGCCAAAGAAATTTTAGAGAAAAATATTTGAGAAAAAAAATGGGGTTTCTGCTGTGGGATTGTCTGTATGTCAAAACTGTTGCTCTGATTGGTCAATAAATAAAACACTGATTGGCCAGTGGCCAGGCAGGAAGTATAGGCGGGACTAACAGAGAGGAGAATTGAGAGAACAGGAAGGCGGAAGGAGACACTGCCAGCCACTGCCATGACAAGCAGAATGTGAAGATGCCGGTAAGCCACAAGCCACATGGCAAGGTATAGATTTATAGAAATGGATTAATTTAAGCTGTAAGAACAGTTAGCAAGAAGCCTGGCACGGCCGTACAGGTTGTAAGCAATATAAGTCTCTGTGTTTACTTAGTTGGGTCTGAGCGGCTATGGGACTGGCGGGTGACAGAGATTTGTCCTGACTGTGGGCCAGGCAGGAAAACTCTAGCTACAGGTTTCCAGGAATGATTACATCTGTCCTGTACAAGACTGACAAAGTGAAACTAAAACACACCAAGAGAATCACCAGCATTATGAGAGAGAATAGTGTGTGTAGGGTCCCAACAGCATTCTGTTCTGTCCCGAGGTCTACTGGTGCTTGCCCAGTGAGTGACTATCTCCACAGGTCTTACCTCTCAGAGTTCCGTTGGACAAGCACTCATAGGCTGATCCACATACTAGGCCACATGGCTCCTAACATTTTATTTTTTGCATGGATTGTGCATATTTTAGAGTACGTGTTTAGAGTCTTCTCTAGATTATGCCTACAGATAGAAGTCTCAGGTTAGAGACATGCATGCGTTCAATGTTAGCATAGGAAATCAAACCATTTCCCCAAATGGTTTATTTTTATGCTTTTTCTCTCTCATGTTTCATTAAAATTTTTACTAAGTCACACCACTGAAAAGAACTGATTCTCTTTCCCCTGGGTTATGAAGGCAGAGGAGGGGAAAAGAGGAGGCAGAAGACAACTACATGAAGTTGGTAGGGAGAGTAGTGGGAGTTTAAACTGTATCCACAGCTCCACAATTCTCCAGAAGTTAGAGGGAGAAGTTGTGGATATAATTTAAATTTTGTTTGTGCATAAAATTACCAAGTAATAAATAAAAATAAGCCAGGCCCTAGTGGCATACGCCTTTAATCCCAGCACTCGGGAGGCAGAGGCAGGCAGATCTCTGTGAGTTCAAGGCCAGCCTGGGCTACAGAGTGAGATCCAGGAAAGGTGCAAAGCTACACAGAGAAACCCTGTCTCGAAAAAACAAACAAACAAACAAACAAATAAATAAATAAAAATAATTTTAGAATTTCACTAGGAATTTGACCAGGGTAGTAATTCTAAAGAAAAGTGACATTTGTTGATCCCTAATTTATTGAAAGCATAGATTTCTCTTTTATTCGGGTTTTATTTGATATGTTTTTCATAATAATTTTTTTGCTGGTTTTTTAGCTACTGTGAAAAACAGTAGGTATGACTGGAGACCCAAACAGAACTGGCTTTTGAAGTGCTGAAATTACACATTCACTCTGACTGGAGCAAGATGTTTGCTCTTGAGAGGTTAAGCTGCCAAATGAATTTCCACTTGTTTTGTCCCTAAACTGTTAATACTACATATAGTCACAGCAGCCATGGATATTCTACTATTGAACCATCCTTCCACTTCTAAAATTGACTGCATACAGATTACTAAGAGAACTGGAAAAATGGCTCAGAGGGTAGAAGTATATTTTGCTCTTGCAGAGAACCCAGGTTCTGTTCCCAGTATTCATGTTCAGTAACTCACAATAGCCTGTAACTCGAGATCCAGGAAGTCTGGTGCCCTCTCTTGGCCTCTGAAACCGTCTGCATGCATGTGGTGCACATAAACTCATGTAGCCTCATTCACACATACACATAAATAAATAAATCTTTTTTTATAAAAAGAATTTTTAAATGGTGTGATGGCTGGATGTGGTTGCACACAAGAAATCCAAGCACTGAGAACACGGAGAAGGCCAAATTGCAAATTCTAGGCATACTGAAGTTCAATGATAATCTGTCACAGAAACAAAACTTTTTTTAGTGTTCTACACAATTAACAAGAAATGATTTCCTTCATCTTAATATTGATGAGATCTTAAGATTAGGAATCTTAAGATTGAATAAGAATTCAATCCACATGCATAATTTTTTCAGTAAAATTTTAGAGATAAGGGGTTCATTTTCATATAATTTCCCACTTTATTGCCTAAATAGCAATCTTTCTAATTTTCCCAATATTCTTCAGACAAATTTAGTAATTTGTAATTACCTAAGACTAATACATATAGTGTGAGCAGCAGTGAATTGGCAATGATTAATAAATGAATATGAGAGAGAAATGAACAGGAAGGATTAAGTCCAACAGAAGATGAAGCAGGAAGATACGGACATGAGTGACAGAAAACAATCTGAGGATGTCTACTTTCCTCATTAGGAAACCTAATGACAATAGCCAGTCCTTCAGATATTTGTGACCATACTTATGTGTCAGTGACTCTGCTCAGAAAAGCAGCATTTGTGGTTGTTAATGAAGCAGACTGCACAATTCCAGGGGCATCATTTACACTGTGGTTTATGAGACTTGTACTTGTGGAATTATTTAGTATAAAACCTATGTGTCAAACAGTGACTCTCTCTTAAGCACACTGCACATTAACGTTTATGATCCTACGAAGACAGTTCTACAGCAATATTCCACTTCACACATAATAAAGCTAAAGCAAAGAAAGATTAAGTATCTTGCCAAAGATGCCACAGATGGATATAGAGTCAGACTCCAATTCCATTTCCAGACCACCTCACTGCTACATCGGCAATAAACTTCCGTTGAATTGAGTTAAGATGTACAGAACTTAAAATAAATGTTCCTATGAGTGCAAAGAAAGAAGCAATATCAATTCAGGAGAGACGAGGAAGAAATGATGTGGAGAACAGGAACATTAAAACACTGATGAAGACCCCTCTGCTAGGGTATGGAGCATGGACTAGAGTAGAAAAGACATCCACCTGCAAAAGAAATCTACACTTTTCTTCAATTTGTTCTTTGACAATTGTATACATCTGTAATATATTCTGGTCATACCCACCACTCCACTCTCTCCTATTCTCCTACCAACTCCCCATCTCACTTTTGCCGTTTGTTATTATTTTGACTTTATGGCCTACCGAGTTTAACCAGGACCACTCACATGGCCATGAGTACAAACCTTGAGTAACTCACCAGCGGCTGCATCACTGAAGACAATGACTTCTTTTCTGTCAGCACCCTAAAGTGTCATTAGGTGCCCTGGATGGAACAGGACCCCATAAACTCTACTCTTACTCTGGCCCTTTAGCTCTAATACAAAAAGAAAAGAGTTCCATGAGAACTACCCATAAGATATAGCAAACAGGTAATGCTGTCATTTAAAATATACAAAGCAGTACAGTCAGCCTCAATATTCTGGGCTAAATCTTTTATTTTAGTGTACCTGGGTGAGTTTCTGCAATGAATGTGAATTCTGGAGGTTCCCAGAGAGGCTAGAAGAGATTGGATTCATTAGAACTGGAATCACAGGTGGTTGTGAGCCACCTGTTGTGGGCACAGAAAACTCCAGTCCTCTGGGAAAGTGTCAAATGCTCTTAACCAGAGTCATAGCTCCACCCCCAAGCTGTGTCTTATACAGCATGGTGCTGTATAAGACATTCTTCAAATAACAAAAGCTCCAGTTAAGAAGCCTCAGAACAGAAATGGAGAATCATGCACAGACATTGCCTCGGCATTGGTAGAAACTGTGAATGCCCAATGCCCTAGAGATAGGGCCACTATCTTTCTGGATTTTTATTGACTGTCTAGAGTCTGGATCTCAGCTCTAGATCCAAAGAAGACTTGCTTCAGGCTATTTGCTTCAGGGGGCCTTCTAAAACTAAGTACAATGGAAGAATAAGATTGATTTTTATGGCACCTAATTAAGTGATTGGAAAGAAAATCTGAAAATCTCTGATTAAGACAAAATATGTTAAACTCCTTATACTAGCATTTACAAAACTCTTTAGAACTTTAAAGAATCATGGATTAACTCCTAGAAGGGACATAAATGAGTTCTATTCTGCTTTATGGATACTGAAGTGGTTGTCTACAGTCTGTAACAGGTGTTTCAGATAAGGAAGTGTATTCATCAAACACTTCATGTATTTGTATGCATATACTTGTCTTTCTCCAACTCATCCCTACTTTCATGATTACATGTCCACTGATTTTTTTCTTTTGCTTGTTGTGAACTCCAGAATTTGCTTCTAATAATGTCATCACAGCTTCTCCTGGGAGTGTAGCTCCATATCATTCTCAGATGATCTTTTGTCTCTAGTCACTGCATATAAACACATAGAGAACTGTCAAGCTAATTTTCTGGTGTTTCTAGACATGAAAAGAGTCAGACTCACAATGTGCCCATCACTGCCTCCAAACTGCTGAGATTACAGTGTGACCCGCGATGCCCAGTGCCACTGAATTTTGCGCATCTGTGGTCACCATACATCTTCACACCCAGACACCTTTGTCCATTGTGATGCCACTTCACCTGTGTTCTTCCTGTGGTGTCACCTCTAATGTGTGAAGTAGAAGAGTCTAAGACATTGTAAATAACTGAGTTGGCCGAGAGTCAGAAGCAGAAGAAGTGGGGAAATCGCATCATATGTGACACAAAAATATTCCCATTTGTTTGCATATATACATGTTATTCAGTAGTTTCCCACAAAAGAAAAATGACAAGTCAGTTCATCATGGGCTTCAGCTTCCTGCCAGTTGTGACCTTTGTCCTCATCACTCTCTGCTTGAAAATCCTTCTCCTATTTACTCATGTTCCTGGGATCCCCTGAGGCTTACCTCCACAGATATTTGAGAACAAGTTCTCTTTAAAGGTTTTCAAATGGTTTAAAACATAACAATAATTCAGTTTGCAAGCTAAATTCCCCTTCCCAGTATCTGACAGCAAATTGTCAGCTCAATGAGATCTAGAGTCACCAGGGAGATAAGCCATGGGATGTTCTTGTGGGGCATTGTCTTGAATAAGTTGGATGAAGGGGGGAAACCTTTCTACTGTGGCTGCCATCATTCCCTGACATGGGATCCTGGACTTGTATAAAAATGATAAAATGGGCTGAAAACAATCATTCCTCTTCTCTGCTTCCCGACTAAAGATGAATGTGTCCCAATGCCTCAAGTTCCTGCTGTTAGGACTAACCCATCATGCTGGTCTGTGCACTTGAACTGGTACAGACGTGAAAGTCTGCGCCTTCTCAGGTTTCTTGTGAGTGTGCACATAGCTCTCCATAAGAACACAGAATGATGCATGTGAGGATCGTCTAGGTTTCAAAACATATATCAGAGATCATTTTAAGATTGTATGGATATATCCAATAACCTTTTCTTTTTATGTTTTCCCATCAACTCTTCATTTCCCCCCACTGTTAGCACTGTCACAAGCAATTGCCACTAATACTTTTAACAAATAACAGTTGACAAAATTCTGTCCACTTTGGGTAAGCACTGATTTGGGTCAAGCACACACATCCCGTGAGTGGAATATTCTAGTGACCTTCCATAATGGACATGTAATCAAAGTAAAAACTAGGATTCACATGGGAGGACCAACTCTACACACCCTCCACAAAGGACATGAGACCACTGATTTTCCATGTAACTGCAAGGCTTTGGGATTTTGAGGCTACCAAGAGATAGAAAGAAACATGTGGAGAAATGGACAATTAAAATACCATAAAGTGTACTGGCTTTACAAAGATTAAACCATCATTTTTTAATAACAGCTCACAAGGATATTGCAAGGATTTTGTTCTGGAATTTTAAATTTTATGAACTTTTTCGGCATTCTTGTTGCTTTGTATTGAGTAGAATTTTCAAGCTTTTTATCCCCACCTTCCCCAACAATGTCACCCAACATCTTCTTTAGGAAGGATAGATGTTCACAATCTGTCTGTGGCACTTAATTACAATAAGTGTTTGGAGACATTTATCATGAAATTCTTATGGAAACATATAGAAATGTAAGCTGTTTAATAGTCCAATTAGTCACATACAGAGTTAAATAACTTAATATAATGAACAAGGTAATTAATAAATTGGTTTATAACTGCAGGTAACTCCCCAGTGACTTAGTTTTTGCTCCATATAATTTAGCAGTTTCTAGGTATTTTTTGGTAAGTACTTAGAAGACCTTTCAAAGAAAGTGTTTAAACAATAATTTAAAAACACAATAATTGAGGTGAAATTTTTTTAATTTTTTAAGCATAAAAAGTAGAGCAACACCCAGTATAATGTTCCTTTCTTGGCTTTAAGATAGATGATGTTCATCAAGAGAAAAGAATTAATAGCAAATTGTAAATGAGAATGAAGATGATAGAAAAGGCAGTGTGTCAAATGCTATGCCATGACAGGGTAAACTTATACCTTTATTTGCACACACACATACACACAATTGTTCTTGGTGTCATTATTGAACAAGTAGCTCGAAAGGAATTTTTAAATATTTTATTTGGTAATTATGTACGTACATGTATCTTTGTGTCTGGATGGATATATATGCCAGTGCCTGGGGAGGCAGATTCCCTTGGGACTGGAGTTACAGGTGCTAATGAGTCACCCAACAAGGAACAGAACCCTGACCTTCTACAAGACCAATATGTGCTTATATCCACAGAGCCAACTGTTTAACCCCAGTTCCAAAGGAATTCATGCTGTGCAGTAGACTCTCTCTCTCTCTCTCTCTCTCTCTCTCTCTCTCTCTCTCTCTCTCTCTCTCTCTCTCTCTCTCACACACACACACACACACACACACACACACACACATACATACACACACAAAATGTGATTATAAATCTTGCATGAGGCAGATGATAAATATGTTTACTTGACAGACACATTTTGAAAGTATGTTTCCCACTTCAATTATCATGACTTAGCAATTCATTTATAATATTTAAGAAAAATGTGGAAACAATGATGAAAATGTAACTGTCTTCGACTCATGATAAATTAAACTAGCTGAATAGTAGTCCATCTTCCAAATCTACAAAGAGCCATGCCAAGGGCAGTTTAACATTTCACACAGCTTGCAAACCAAGTTTTGGCAGTAAGTTCCATTGTTAAATAAGTCATTAGGCACTAGATCACAAAACATACAAAATTGATGTTTGGATAATATATGCACAGAAGATGGACATTTCAGTGTTGTTAAAAGTATAGTTACATTGTCAGTTCTCAAATGATGATAATTGCTTAGTGTGTATATAATAATCTAACACATAATTTAGATAATCTTAAAGAAAGAAAGAAGAAAGAAAGAAAGAAAGAAAGAAAGAAAGAAAGAAAGAAAGAAAGAAAGAAAGAAAGAAAGAAAGAAGAAAGGGAGGAAGGAAGGAAGGAAGGAAGGAAGGAAGGAAGGAAGGAAGGAAGGATGGAAGGAAGAAAACAAGTACAACATAAAAACCAAAAGCAACGAATGATTCTTTGTCAGGAGACTATCCATTAATACACTTAAACAATATGACTGTGTTTGGGACTCTCCTCCAAGAATCTAGTAAATAAGATGCTTAAGAAAAGAGGAAGGCCTGTCCTGGATCTTGCTGTGTAGACCAGGATGGCCTCAAACTCACAGAGATCCTCCTGGCTCTGCCTCCTGAGAGAAACCCTGTCTTGAAAACAAAACAAAACAAGACAGAAAGAAAAAGAAAACAGGAAGCCAAGCCAAACATCCCCTGCACATCAGTGACTATAGGAGCCAAAAGCCCACCCTGCACAGATTGGGAAGAAGTAAGGCCTGGATCTCCTGAATGGTTAGCCCTGTTCTCTAGCCCATAGGCCTTGGGGGCACATTCTGTGCCCACCCACCCCCGAGCCAGTTCAGCCCCAGAAACCAGCAGCAGCTTCCTCCCCAACCCCTTCACCAAGCCAATCATTCCCTGCAGCACCAGTGACAAAGGAAGCCATAAACCCACTCTGGAAACAGGTAAGGCCCCTATCTCCGGATTGGTCACCCCAGTTCTCTAGACCCCAGGGCCAAGGGGCACATTCCATGCCCCTTCCCCTCAGCCAGTGCAGCCCAGAGACTAGGCAGCAGCCTCCTCCCACTCCCACCCCCTTACCAACCATCCCCTAAGGTACCAGCAACCACCAGAGCCATACACCCCCTCCTGGGCCAATTGGGAAGAAGAACAACCACAGGAGCCAGAGGCCCTACCTGCACCAATTGGAAGAAGAGTGACCTGGAGCTTCACCTGTTCAGATTAAAGGAAGTGCCTACATAAAGAGAAATCTCACACTAGTGGCCCAACAGCACACCTAAAAGCTCTAGAACAAAAAGAAGCAAACTCACCCAGGAGGAGTACATGACAGGAAATAATCAAATTGAGAGCTGAAATCAATAAAATAGAAACAAAGAGAACAATACAAAGAATCAATGAAACAAAGAGTTGGTTCTTTGAGAAAATCAACAAGATAGACAAACGCTTATCCAAACTCTTTGTAGACCTTGAAAGAGCAATACTCAACTTCATATGGAAAAACAAAAAACCCAGGATAACCAAAACAATCCTATACAATAAAGGAACTTCTAGAGTCATCAACATCCTTGACTTCAAGCTCTACTATAGAGCTATAATAATAAAAACAGCCTGATATTGGCATAAAAACAGACAAGTTGATCAATGGAATCAAATTGAAGACCCTGACATTAATCCACACACCTACAAACACATGATTTTTGACAAAGAAGCCAAAATTATACAATGGAAGAAAGAAAGGATCTTCAACAAATGGTGCTGGCATAAATGGATATCTACATGTAGAAGAATGCAAATAGATCCATATCTAGAGCCATGCACAAAACTCAAGTCCAAACGGATCAAAGACCTCAACATAAATCCAGTGACACTGAACCTCATAGAAGAGAAAGTGGGAAGTAGCTTTGAAAACATTGGTACAGGAGATCACTTACTAAATTTAACTCCAGTAGCACAGACACTGAGAGTAACAATTAAAAATGGGACCTCCTGAAACTGAGACACTTCTGTAAGGCAAAGAACACTGTCAATAAGACAAAAAGGTAGCCTATAGAATGGGAAAACACCTTTACCAAACCCACATCTAATAGAGGGCTGATCTCCAAAATACATAAAGAACTCAAGAAACTAGACAGCAAAGTATCAAATAATCTAATTTAAAAATGGGCTACAGAACTAAACAGAGAATTCTCAACAGAAGAATCTCAAATGGCCAAAATACATTTAAGGAAATGTTTGTTCAACATCCTTAGCCATTAGGGAAATAAAAATCAAAATGACTCTGAGATACCCTCTTACACTTGTCAGAATGGCTAGATCAAAAACACATATGATAGCTTATGTTCGAGAGAATGTGGAGAAAGGGGAACACTCCTCCACTGCTGGTGGGAATGCAATCTTGTACAGCTAGTCTGGAAATCAGTATGACAGTGTCTCAGAAAATTAGTAATCAACCTACCTCAAGACCCAGCAATACCACTCCTGGGCATATACTCATAAGATGTTCAACCACACCACAAGGGCATTTGCTCAACTATGTTCAATGCAGCATTTTTTTTTGTAATAGCCAGAACTGGGAAGCAACATAGATGCCCTTCCATCAAAGAATGGATAAAGAAAATGTGGTACATTTAAACAATGGAGTATTACACAGTGATAAAATGTCACTCATGAAATTTGTAGGCAAATGGATGGAACTAGAAAAAAAACTCATCCTGAGTAAGGTAACCCAGACCCAGAAAGACAAATATGGTATGTACTCACTTATAAGTGAATATTAGATGCAAAGCACAGGACAACCAGGCTAACCCCAGAGAAGCTAGGAAAAGAAGAGGACACTAAGAGAGACACAAAAGGATCGCCCCAGGAAGGGGAAAGGGCTAAGATCTTCTGGGTAAACTGGGAGAGGGGAATAGAGGGGAAGAGATGGGAGATGGGAACATGGGAGAAAGGTTGGAAGGGAGCGCAACGAAAGAGATATCTTGACAGAGTGTACTATTAAGGGGATGGGGAGAAATCTGCAGCTAGGGAAAACCCCCAGGAACTCACAAGATTGTCCCCATCTAAGACTCAGCAATGGTGGAGAGCATTCTTGAACTAGCCTTCCCCTGCACTCAGATTAGTGTCTACCCTGATTGTCATCATAGAAACTACATCCAGTGACTGATGGAAGCAGATACAGAGACCCACAGCCAAGCACTTGGCCAAGATCCTGGAGTTCAGTTGAAGAGAGGAAGGAAGGATTATAAGAGCAAGGGGTGGGGGTCAGAATCATGATGGGAAAAACCACAGAAATAGCTGGCCCACGCTAATGGGAACTCAGGGACTCTGGACTGACAGCTGGTGACACTGCATGGGACCAAACTAGGCTCTCTGAATGTGGGTGAAAGTTGCATGGCTTCATGTGTTTGTGGGTCCCCTGGCAATGGGACCAGTACTTACCCTGGGTACACAAACTGACTTTTTAGACCCCATCCCTATGGTGAGATGCCTTACTCAGCCTTGATGCAGGGGGGAGGGGCTAGATCCGGCCCCAATTTGGTATGCCAGCCTGTGTTGAATACCCAAGGGAGGCCTTACCCTCTATGAGGAGGGGATGGGTGTGGGATGGGGGTAGGTTAGGAAGGAGCAGGTGAATGAGATGGAAGTGGAACAGGGGTTAGTATGTAAAAGGAAAGAAAAAATTGTTTAAATAAAAAATATATAAAAAAAAGAAAGCCAAGAAAAAGAAAACAGGGAGGGGAGAAATGCCTTTGCCAGAGTTTAGTAGAGAATCTATTAAGAAGATACAAGAGTTTCTTCTGAGGTATACAGAAAAACAGAGAAATGTGGAAATTGAATTATGTTAGAAATGAGTTGACTTGGATGGTTGAGATGTAGAAAGGATGTCCTAGACTGGGAATAGCCAGAACATGAATGGAACCAAGTGTAGCTTTTTGTTGCTCAAGAACCTCTGAACAGAAAATCTGAGGCCATACTTCTGCAAGCGCGTCGGAGACGATCTGGAAATGTTGGAATTAAAGTGAAAGGGTCTTACAGGTCGTCCTGAGAACTTACTTCTGGAGGAGGAGGAGCCAAACACCCAAAGGGTATGGTGTGACCATATTTCATTATCCCTGGTTTACAAATCTATGCCAGTTTCAAAATTCATGACCAAGTATCAATTAAGCATTAAAGAGCACCAAGGACTGTGATAAAAAAAAAAAATAGGCAAAGGACTGGACCGATTCAGTTGTCTCTTTCTGGAACTTACTATGTAGCAGATGAGATAATTTTAAAAATACAATATCCTATTATAATTGCTAAGGAACAGTGAGGCCCAGTTGCTTCTTAAGGGTTAGCAAAGATATCTGTCAATGATGCAGAAGAAAAGATGTAGAGTCTGAAAAGTCTATTGAAGAAAATAATTTCTAGACAACGATGGGAAAGGTTGTTTAGCACCCCAACGTGGGATGAAATAGTTCGGTATATTAGACAGATGACAGGCAGCAGGTACAGTAGCTGGACAACTGACATCTGGTCTCAGGAAGAACTTAGAGCAAGTATCAGAAATGTGACCTATAGGGCTGTATTTTCTCAGAGTGATTTGCTGCAGACGAAGCAGAATGTTAGGCATTTTAAAAATGTTATCCATTTCAGAAAGCTATGAGGTGGTTAAGTACTAGAATAACATAATCACATTAACATTTAAGAAAACTTCAGATGGAATAATTTTCAGGACACTGTTAAAAAGTTCTGAAGGGATGGTGATGCCCACTCTAGGGGTATAATGAAGATGGAGAGAAGTTGACATAGTCAGAAGGGACTTGGGGATTTGAGTTGGGATTGATGTAAATGGAAGGGAAAATTGGGATTATAGCCTTCAGGGAAAACAAGAGCTGTTGCCAGGAAAAATTTTCTAATTGCTTTCTAACTAATGTTGAAGGATTTAATGTGGTACCAGGTAGAAAGAAACGGATGAAAATGAATTCAGTTTCTCAAGTGTTATGATTGTGATTCCTAAGAACACAGTGAAAATGCTTTTCTAAAGTTCCTGTGAGAATTTGAGAAATATGCACTCACACGTTTATATAATTGAGATTTGTCTGCATACATCTAGGTTATAAAAGATGAGAGCAAGCATTTACCTATTCTAGGGAAAACACAACCGTGCAGCCTTTAGGCTTCTACTACTTTTGCTCATTTCTTCAATACAACTTGCTAATTGGTGATAAATCTAATTTCAGTGCCAGGCCAATAATCCAAAGAGAATCACTAGTCTAAAGCACACTGGCATATTTGCATAGACCAGTCACCAGCTTTAATCCTGTCTGGTCAATGGTGAGCTGGCAAAGTAGAAAATTCATTTTATTATGTAAAACATGAAACTGGATCTGCCTCCCCAGAACCTGGTGTCTTCTATTAAACTGTTGCCATGAAGACTTTATTAAATACCTCAGAGAAATAAAAATGATTGTTATACAGAAAATCTGTCTATACATGGTCATAGCAACTGCTGCATGTTATGCTGTTGAGAGAGCATTGATCACTTCTGAAGAAAACAATCTCCCTGAGTCTTTCTTTGACCCACACAGTGTGGCACACCATGATTGTTCATTCCCAACTCATAGCTCCCAATCTGCTCTGGATTAACTCGTTTCAGACTCCTTTAAATACTTGTTTAGCTTCCCAAACTCCTCACAGCACTGTAGGAATGATGTAGACAGAGCTGTCTGAGTGAATGTACTGGTCTCCTTATGTAGGAAATGAAGGTAGCACCTATTCCAAGCATTGTGAGTTCAATAAAATAGGAAATATGCAATGTCTTAAGGGTAAAATGCACTCTGTTTAGTTAGTAGTTGGCAAATGTTTCTATGCACTTTCTGTAACAAACTCCCTCAAACTATCATTGGAATTCCTGAGAAAGCCCTGGCTGAGGTGTGCACTCCTATCCAGTCCTTCGACCCTTTGCAGGAGTCAGTCACCCTCAACAGACTAGTGCTCTGGGTTTAGAGGGCTTATCAAAGCTAACTCTGGAAAGATCATCCACTATCATTTTTATATGATTACCACTCTTCATTGACACAGGAAGACCTGAGAAGATATACTCTCTACGCACATGCGGTCACCATAGTTTTCATGCTAAATGCAACGTGGACCAATGTCAGTGAGTAACCAGCTTTCTCTGTGTCAGTGACTCAACATCTTGGTCTGGTGGCATTTGCTATCTTGATATAAAAAGATATTGAGTATTGGACTTCATCAGTGTGGGTGTTAATCTAAAAAAAAATCCTGTTTTATGAATAATTTTGTGTCAATTGCTTCTAAATTAGATCCATATTTCCCCCTGTGAATTCTTAATTAGTATCTTTGCTCCCATCTAATTTAAATTTAACATTTTTGTTTTCTTTGCACAGATTCTATTTCTGTGTGACTCTAAAATTCTCTAAAAGGGTGTTTTTGAAAGGGTCCAGATGGTACCGATAATTATTTATTATCTTTAGCGTCAACCATTATCTGTCATCCAATCTGTGAACTCGCAAATCTTGTTCATACTGGGAGTTGCCACTGAAATTCAATGAAGAAAAAAAGTCTCAAGCAGTAAGTTCAGAGGAGTCGGGCAGATTATGGAGGTAGGAATACTTTCAAATGATTAATTAAAAGTCTGATGACTGTGCTGGCTTCACGCTGGGATGTTACAACTCTACTCTTTCCTGCTCATCTCTAATTTGTTGAATAATGCTCAAGAATATTTCCATAGAACTTGTCCTAGTGTGAACTAACTTTTATCTTTCACTAGAGTGAAACTGGGCAGTGGGGGGCAGTGATCATCATAGAAGTGTGCATTCCAATGTAACAGCTGACTCAGGGCCTTCAGTTAATTTTTACTGAAGGGAGATGAAGCCATTCCTCCTTCTAAGAAGAAAACTAGAAGGAGTGTCTCACAACATCAACATATGAACATCTTCAAAAACTAGAGATGAATTTTATGTTATTACTTTTACTCTAGGACCAAACCTAGTAAATGTCTGGTGCATTCCAATTATTTGCAGGCTTTGGAAATTTTCCTCAATTTCTTGTGGGACACTTAAAATGTACAAAGGTTTGCTCCATCCAGAATCATACTATTTAATATTTCCCTACACTTTGTGCTCATACATGATAAATGTTTATTGCATTTTATTTATTTTCATTCCACATGGAAACAGCAACAAAGAAATATTAAGGATAAAACCTACCTTTTTCTCATAATATTTTTGTCTAAAATATTTTAGAATAGATTTGATTTGTGTGTGTGTTTCTTTTATATACCTCAGCTAAGTTCTGAAGTCCCATTTCTATCATGACAAAATAATTCATAATAAACACAATCATCCCCTTCTAAAGGCAGCTGTGAAAGAGGCAAAACTTCACAGGGTCACATTTTCACAAGCTGGACAGCAAGTGTCTCAGAACAGACAATTATGAAAAGGAAGTCACATGGGCATCACCATATGATCATCACATACCACCACATGACCATCACATACCACCACATGACCATAACATTCCATCACATAACCATACCATACCACTACATGATCATAATATTCCACCACATGACCACTCATAACATTACACTAACATACCATTCTACCACAGGACATACTCCTCCTGCTTTCTGACACTATAGAACTTATTTGCAAGACACAGCAGTCAAAGTGAATTGCACAGGCAAAGGTAACCACATGGGTATCTTGAAAATGGGTGTGACAGAATTCGAAAGCAGAGAACGTTTGGATGGGTGACAACATTATATCTAAAGTACTAGGACAGAACTTGATCAAGGGCAGAACTTCTTCTCATAGCAAGACTTTGAGAAGAGTAGCTACTGCTACAAGGTGGAGGCAGACAGAAATGCTGATGACTTCCCAGCACAGAATCCAGGCAAGGTAAGGCGAGATCTCTGAGCATTCTGGAAATTCAGCTGACACTAGAACATCTTAGGACCAAGAATCATTCCCCAGAGCTGTTGTCCTGAAAGTACGCTTGGCTATTAATCTGTAGGAGGCAACTAGACAGTCACAAGAGTCCACAAAGTCAAGAGTTTTCATATTAACACCAGCAGACTATTGCCTTCCCTGTGTTAATATTTGCACTGATGGAAGAAAAGTAAATGTGAAACTTGTCACATCCAACTGTCACTCACAACATGATGAGTGACCTGCTGAAAATGCCACACTCCCTGCTGTAGGACACTGATTGTATAAGTTAATAATACTGCTATATACTTTTTTCTTTATTCAACTTAAAAACGTCCTTGATGAAGTAGTGTAATTTCTTAATTTCATTAAATTTTGATGTTGTGTGTATTATTAATAGCCTTTGTATATGCATAAATCACCTCAGCTGCATACAAAAATAAAATAGATACCTTTTCAAAGTAACCGTACAATAATTTGAGTTACAAGTTAAATATTTTTTCATGAAATGTTTTTACTTGAAAGACCAATCAAAGGAGATGTTCACTATGTTTGAATACTTTGTAGACACATCCTCAAAGTTTAATAAAGTGAAATTTTCAAGAAGTCAGAGTATTTGTATCAATGAGAAAATTTTAAATTTCAAATAAGAATTGTGATTTTGGAAAATTTGCATCTGCTTCTATGATAATGACAGATTCTTAATATTGTCTAAAGATTCTTAATACTGTCTTAAAACTCTCTAAAGACATAGTGAGTATAAATATGCAAAAATCTTGTAATGTGTTCCAACTTACCAGCATGCTGTATTACAAAATATTACATAAGGAAATCTTCCTTAAAACTGCTAGCAATGGCCAGCAGACTTTAGTGTATCAAAACCTAGGGTCTGGATAAGATGTCTCAGAAGATAAGAGCACATGTTACTCTTAAGGAGGACCAGAGTCTATTGCCCAGCACCATGTGGGGGCAGCTCCCAATCCCCTGTAACTCTAGTTCCAAGAGGTGCAACACCCTCTTCTAGTCTCTGTGAGTACCAACACTCATATGCTCATACCTACATCCATATACACATGAATAAAATTAAAATATTTAAAAGATAAATAAATAATGACTTAAATTCCTTGGGATTCCGTGTTGCCATAAATTGTAATTTCACCTCAGTTTAATAGTTTAATCAACTATGCTATCCTGAACATAGACGGTTGATTCAGGTTTATATAATGCACTACAGAAAGGACATCTTAGAGGAATAGTAAACAGTGTTCTGTTTAAACACAAAATTGAGTAGGATCTTAATATTTTGAAATAAGTTTCAGCTTTAAACATACACTTGCATTTTTTTCATCTTGCTTTACTAACTATATGCCTCGACTTTTGTAAGCATAACATTTTAATGTAGGACAATGAAAGAAGGAAGAAAAAGAAATTTTTCATTATTTTAAATTGAAGAGTATTTCTAGGACACAGGTAGTGCCCTTTCCCAACAGGTTTCTATTAAGAGTTCTTTCCCCATACGTTGGCTAATCTGAGCATTAGCAGGGTGTATGGCCCCTAGCCAGGGAAGAGAAGGCTCCTCCTTCACGCTTCCAGGTCCCAACTCAGCATTGTGGTATGATTCCCTCTGTATTTCTAAAAGAAACGAATTCTCTTTGAGGATGTTCAGTTTTGTTTTTTGTTGTTGTTGCTGTTGTTGTAAATGTTTTGTTTTTTCATTAATTTTCTGAGATTTTTATTTTAAAATGCAGTCCCATTTTAAAATGCACAATTCAAAAACAGTAAAGACATAACATACAGTTAATGTAATTCACTAAAATGCAGAAGTATAGATTCCTCAAGAGGACAGTTCTTATAATTTCATTACCTTGCCTGCCACGCATGACTTCCTGCCTTGTGTGTTAGTCCTGTTCATTTCTTATTTATTTGTTCAATCTTTTTGTTTTATACAGTACCATGCATGGTTTTCTTTTCAAATTATTTGAGCTACTGAATAGAAATGCAAGTAACATTTGGCTATTGCTCCTGTGGGAAGGAAAACTATACCGTCTATTAATTAATTATAAGTTTATTTGTAGACTTTTAGCTGTTAGTGGTGTGTAAAACCATTGTATCTGCGGATGGTAAGCTGTTTCTCTTGTTTCCCATTCCATAGAACTTTGCATTCTGACTTTGAATTTGATCCCACTACCTTCAAGTCTCCAGAAAAGCCTTGAATGCTGACATTATTCTAGGTTAGCCACTTTGTCAGGAAATATATTTCATTATCTTCCCTTTATCTAGATACATCTCAATACATTAAGTATGGAGAAGTCTGTGATATCATAAGCTTAACCAAGTCAACTGTCTGTAAAAACCACTTCGGAAAGACCAGGGAAATGGCTCTGTCAGTAAAACACTTGCCTGGCAAGAGTAAGGACCTGAGTCCTGTACCAGAACACAGGTAAAATGCCAGCACGATGGGCAACCCCAGTGTGCTGGGAACAGAGACAAGTGGGCCTCGAAGGCTCACGGGCCAGGCAGCCGAGAAGACTTGGTGAATTCCAGGCCACTGAGAGAACCCATCTCAAAAGAAAGAAAGAATGATACCTGAAGATGTCTTCTGGACACCACAAGCGTGCATACAAAGATGCACCTGCGCACACATGAATACACACACACACACACACACACACACACACACACACACACAAATAGCAGCAACAGTTACTTCCAATAATAATTATAGCCCTGCCTATCTTACAAAAGAAGATATGGAAGATCTAATTTTTTTAACATAAGGTAAAATTCTGAAAACAATGGCCATCTTTCTCCACACATTCTACTATAATCTTGTCTTCTTTTAAATACATTTCATTTTTCCATCAATGAAACTCAGGAATTCTGGCTCAAAGTATCAGGAGTGTCTTGTCTTTGTGTTTAAATTCCTAAGATTATGGACAATAACTCCTCCTTCTGTTCAAATATGGCTTAACTCCTTTCCAGAGCTGTACATCCCTACATGACTCTAATGACATTTTTCTCTTTTAAAAAGTTAAAGAGTGCACACTGACAACTTTTTTATAACTGAAACAGTCTGTGCTTTAGCATGTGTAGTATGTAGCATGGCTGTCCAACCATAACAATGAAGGAAACTGCATTGACAGGGTCATTTCTCCAGTTCACACACCCGCTACAGACAATGTCATATGAGCCCTATGCATCTCTTTCCTGGATAGAAATGAAAGTGCCAGGTGATCAATACACGTTAGTTCACTTCAATGACCAGACCAATTTGAAACAGCCCAACGGCCATCATAATGACTACACAGAATCTATCTTTCCAGTTTTTATTTGAAGCTGCCACACGGACATCTGGCTTGTAACACTCCATGAAAAATAATTACTCTCGTCAGCACTCTGTGTCAAGTTATGTTCAGATATGGAATATTTACTAATGTTCACTCTAATTTTATGTAAACCTGAAGAAAATAACATTTCATTATAATTTTCAAGAGGGAGAGAGTAAAAATATCTTATACAAAATAAACTAAGTGGTATGAGAAAAAATTATTTTCTAACAGCATGAATCTATTGTCCAGCTTTCTAACTGATGCAGATGTAGAGAGGTTGCAATAATTACAGTGATGGCATTAAATGTCAAAAAAATTTAATGGGCAATGGAATTTAATGGGCATGGAAGTATGTATATGTGACTGACATACAGATTTTTTTTCTTTATAGGCAAGTTCCCTAAAGAGTCCGTCAGAAGAAATCTTATCCAAGAGGGAAAAAAATTATTTCTTTACTATAGTTACGAATGCAATTCTTTGGGAAAGCCTCTATCAAAATAATCTTGCATGGTTGAATACATTTATAGACAAAATAAACTGTCAGACAAAATCCACCAAAAATTGCAATGGAAGCAAGTGTTTTCACTAATAGGTAGGCTCCGACAATATGCTTATTTTCTAAGGAAATCATGCTTATTTAATAAGGAAAATCACTTATTTAGCAAATGCTTGTCAGCGGGAGCCCATTCCAATGCTGAGGGAAGGAATTGGAATAGAAAGGTAGTTTTTGAGCCCAATTCAAAACTAAATGACCCTGCCTAACACCCTGACTTCTGAAAACACAATGAAATTTGCTGAAGTAGGAATGAACATAACTTTTGTCTCCATACTGACAGTGTTTTCTGTCAATCTCTTCCTAATACTCTTAATTTTAGAGTATAAAAGTCACTGCCAATTTCAGAGGCACATTTGAAGTAATAGTAAAGGAAGATGCAGCTTAGACGGTCGCATTTGACAGCTTATCACAGGGTCAGAACTCACAGGCCCCCTGCCAAATGCATTGTTCTTAACAGAGGTGTGCTGTCCTAGACCTCAATAGTCAGTGGTCAAGGGACAGTTTATCTCACATTTGAGAATTCCTACTCCAACACTCACCCTGTGATCTGGCACCCCAAAGTTTCATAAAAGCTAAAATTTGTGATTTCAACCACGTATGTGTCAAAAAGTAAACAAGAGCATTATAATTTTACCACGGGAGAATTGAGATGATGACATCGTTCCTACCATTTGTAGATTAGATCTAGGACGAAGATCTTACATGAATGAAAACTATCAAAAACTGTTTTAATGGATTCTAAAACCTAAATTTCAGTCATCACGTGATACAGGATACTGTGCTCGGTCAAAGTTTCCTCACTCAAAACGATTATTTCCAGCTCTACCCATTTACCTGGGGACTTCATTTTTCTTAACAGCTGAATTTTCATTATCAGTTCGCCAGTGACTGGATATCTAGGCTGTTTCCATTCTCTAGACATTATGAGCAGAGCACCAGGGAATGTAGTATTTCTTATATGATATAGAGTCTTTTGGATAGCTACCCAAGAATGGCACCACTGGATCATGAAGAAGATCTGTTTCTGAAACACTGATTCCATAGTGACTGCAGCAGTTAGTGTTCCCAGCAAAGGAAAGTAAGCATTCACATTTCCCCACATCCATGGCAGCATTTGCTGTCAATTTTTCTTAATACTTGCTTATTGTTACTGAAGAAAGATGAAATCTCAAGGTAGTTTCAGTTTGTATTTCCCTGATAGCTAGTGAGGTTGTAATTTTTAAAAAATATTCCTCAGTCATTTGAATTTCTTCTTTTGAGAACTCTCTGTTTAGTGACACGCCCCAACTTTGTATTGATTTGAAACACAGTATTTGTATCCAATACGAATTTGTTTTCCTAATGTTTAGTTTTTTACATCCTTTGTATATTTGAGATACTAACCCTCTGATTCTTTTGTGTATAAATTTATATTCTGCTGCTTTGCTAAAAGTGTTTACAAGTGGAGTCTTTAAAGTCTTTTATGTATAGAAGTATATTATCTGCAAATAAAGATAATTCCATTTCCTCCTTGTGTCCCTTTGTGTTCTCCACTTATGACTTCAAGGACTATATTAGACAAAAGTGGACAGTGTGGCCTTCCTGCTTTATTTCCAGTGTCAGTGTTTTTAATGCTTTGAGCTTTTCTCTGCTTAGTGAAATCTTGGCTGTGGGATTGCTTTATATTTCCTGTATTATTCTGAGGTATGTTCCCTGTATCCCTAGATTCTCCTGAATTTTAATCGTGAGTGGATGAAACCCAAACCTCCCAGAAAGACAAATATTGAATGTTCTCTCATATTTGCATGCTAGCTTTGAATTGCTCCTGGAGGTGAAGAGACTGGCAGAGGACGATGGGGAGGGGCTACTAAAGGGAGGGAGATGGAGCACAGGTTGTATACAGGGATGATAAGGGATAAAGGAGCAGGAATGACAAATGGAGTGGTGAGTGTGTAGGGTAGAGAAGGAAGTTTCGGGGATGATAACTAACACTAAGGATCTTTGCAAAAGGCACGTGGATACCTACAACTGCAGGAGCTTCCTAAAATGCAATGAGTTCTCTCTTTTAGAATTGTTGGCCAGTGGATTTCCATAGATTCCCAAATACATTGTCATTGCTCTTGCTTACCCTTTAGAACTTGATGGAGAAACTCTATTCCTAAAGATAACATAGACTTGAGACTTGGAGAAATTGATCTGGTACTGACCTGGAATTTTCATCCCTATTGGAGAGATTCCACTGTGGTAGAAGGTGCTATCTAAGCTACTAGAAAACAGTCTCACCCAGGTGTGATATTTGTCTGTGATATTTGGTCCCGTGAAGTTAAAACTTTTCAGGTCGAGGTCTCTCTCAAGCATTTGTTCATCAATTAGAGATATTACTATCCCTGTAAATGGAGCAAATGCTATAGTTTCCCTCCTCGTTATAAAACCTCTAGGATTGGGGTGTAGGTGTGTTAAGAAAGGCAGCATAGAAAAAAATCTGAGGTGCTATGAAAGGCTTGTGGCCTGCCAGAAAAATAGATAAGGAAATACCTTATACTTAGAGGCATGAGCTAAGAAAATCTGCAGAGTTATAAGAGCATGTTGTGCTGGGGATGGAGAAGAATTATAAAAGAATGAAATATGAAGAATGATATTAAACATGAGGCTAGAACATGCTTTTTAAAAGTCATGCCTAAGAGTTTGTAAAGTTCTGTTGGTTTCCATCAAATTTCAAGTATAATAATATACTAAATATGAATAAGGAGAGATTCCTTCCCCTTAAATATCTGCCCTCGTGAATAAGAACTCATAAAGCTCACAGCCTGCAGAAAGGCAATAATAAAATAGAGCAAAGGCTCCACTAAGCCCTCATTACAGTGAATCCAGCAACCAAAACCTCATTTCATGGAACTAAGATGCAGGATTAAAGCTTCACAGAGGCAATTTAGGATGCTGCTTTTTTTAATTCTGTTTAATGCTTTTCTAACTATTTCAAAAATTGAACTAGCTAATCGATTCATGATACCAATTGTCATAATTTGTAATGTCAACACATTGGTTCTGCAAAGAGCACCCACCTACCAAAAGTTCATAAATAAAAAAATACAGTATATGTTCTAATACAAAGAAGAACTCTGCCTTCTTGTTTTTATTATAACATTTCAATTGTTTATTTATGCCTGTGCTGGGATATGTGCATGCTACTACACATGTGTGGAGATCAGAGACATCTTGAAGGAGGTGGCCCTCTGCTTCTGTCATGTGGGTTTCCAGGGTGGAACTTGGGTCATCAGGCATGGTGGCATGTGCTTTACACACTGAGCCATTTTGCCAGCATTTCTTTCTTGCTTTCCTATATCTTACTGAATGTATTTATTCATTCAAATAGTTTTAAAGCGCCTCAAATGAACATGTCTAAGATTCATACACAGCTGAAAAGTATGGTTTTGACATTTTCCTCTTATGTATGCATAAGTAACACAAACAGCTCTGTCTAGACAGGATACTAGCAGTTCCTTAAGCTTCTCCTTACTCATGGTAGCTTACTAAGGTCTACAGATTCTGTCACTAAAATACCTCAAGATTTCCTCTTCTGACTACTGTCCTTACCTGGCTCTTCTCCAGACTCTCCTCTCATGAGGAAATCCATTCACCTCCACATGTTCATCTCTCCCTCCATTGCTGTTTGTCATTTGTCCACTGTCTGCAGTGGTTTATACAGAAATAACACTCTAAAACACAAACAATAGCATGACACCGATTTGCTTAAACCATCAGTGCTTGTCTTTCTGTTAAAGAACAAAATGACAAGAACACGGGCTAAAAGTGGACCTGGTACTTGTGCTTGGTTGTTTTAGATCACACTAGAGGGACACAGAGGGAACCGATAGGAAAGTAGTCATGGGAATACTGAGCTTCAAACAAAACTGGGGGGTTAAGAGAACAACTGCAATAGACAAGTGGGGTGACTACATACTATGTAGGAAATGACTCCTTGGAGAAGGTGGCATTTAAAATGAAAGCTGAATAACAAGGAATCAGCTGAGCACAATGTGGTTCGTGAGAATCCCAGAGAGAGGCAAGAGTATCTCAAAACTCTTGTTTAGTTAATGGGCTTGTCTAGCAAAAGAAAAGATGGAAGGCCAGTGCACTGGGAAAAGCACAGGAAAGCAGGAGGCGAGGGTCCACAGTGCAGGGAGAAGCAGCAAGCAGAAGCAACGCCAGGAGAGGACTCCCCACCAGACACACACTCAGCTCCTGTGCAAGTAAGTCTGTGTAGTAACACAGTGCAGTTTACATTTTTAAACACTGTACTGCCTACGAAGAAAGTCAAGGATGTATAAGAGACCAAACAAGAGAACTTGTTGCATACAGTTGTGAACCCCCTTACATGGGTGCTGGAACTGTACATGGGTCCTCTACAGGATCAGTACTTGCTTTTAGCCACTGAGCCATCTCTCCAGGCCCTCGGTGAAAACTCTGCAGCTTGCAATAGTTTCTGCAATTCCACCCTGTTGTATGTACACATTTCTCTCTCTAGTCATCCTCTGTTGAGGAAATTCTCCACACATTAGTAAAATAAAGAAAATGAGAGCATACCTGTGACTCAGTGAGTGCCCTAGCTCATGTGCATCCATTCAGATTGGAAGGAAAACCATGGTCGTAACACAGACTATTCACTTCTTTTTAATTGTCCCATTCAAGGTTAGTATACAACATTTTTAAGCTAGCAGTATGCCCAACACCTGCTAATATTGTATTGTCTTTCAAATGTGCTATAAAGTTAAGATCAGACTCTTATCTTACCACCACTATAAAAAGAAAAACAAAAAAAGAAGAAAATAAAACATGAAAACTAGTAGTTTATGTTCAGGAAACAAGGAGGGTTTATCAACTTCATTGTCTCTGTTGTCACAGGAGCTAACTAAAAAAGATGGCAAGGATATAAAGAAGGGGGAGAAATCGGGAGGAAGAGAATATAGAAAGAAAACCAAATGTCTAGGTCTTGCTCTAGTCATGACTTCAAAACATAATCTCTCCAAATCCTATACAGCAAGGTCGGTGCTTACACATTTAACATCTGTAAGCTATAGCTTTACTTTCTGTTGTTTCACTGACATGATTTTGAGATGACATAACAACCCCCCTCCCCCACTTTGTATGCATGTTTTGTCTCTCAATTGATCATATTTGTTCTTAATAACATGGAGATATATTTTCCTGGACATAAATTCAGTGTGAAGTATCTACATGTTCCAAAAGTATACTCCATAAGTGCAGTGACTTTCAGCCAGCTGGGCAATCTCAGAAGACTGGTAATAGCTCCAGCTGAAGAACTCTGGAGAGGTCATGGGCTCTCAGGCATGAATACACACATAAATGTGTGTGTGTGTGTGTGTGTGTGTGTGTGTGTGTGTGTGTATGTGTGTGTATGTGTGTGTGTACACACACATACACACACACAGAGAGAGAGACAGAGAGATCTACAAATATTTACTCCCTGTCAATGCTTGCAAGACTCTAATCAGTTGCTTATTCAACACCTCTAAGGCATGGTGACTGATCTTAAGCTGTATCACTGCACTGAACAAATCTGAAAGTTACTAAATGTTACATGCTATCTATATCTATTTCCCTTTCTCCTGCAACCATGACTAAAACTATTTCTATCCTGAAAAGATCATTCCTTTTTATGTATGCCCTCATGAGAAACTTAAGAACAACCAAGCTGCAGGAACTACTGATTCCAACCAGTCACATTTAAAAGTATACCAAATGGCATCAAGCTATTTATCAAAGAAGCATCTAAACTGGTCACGTTTTAGTCAAAGAAGCATTTGAAGTATGTGTCTGTCGTACATAGATAGATGAGATATAGAAATGATAGAGATAGAGATGAATAGCAATAGAAATGACAGGGGTGTGTGTATGTGTGTGTGTGTGTGTGTGTGTGTGTGTGTGTGTGTGTGTGTGTGTGTGTGTATTTATAGACTTATTAGAGAGAGATGGCCATATCAATTGTGGGAACCACCAAACAGTGCCATGAGGCTGCTTATATCTTATAGTGTTTATAGAGAAATTAAGGTCTTCAGTAAAGGTTGTCAGAACTGAAAACTAGGTGTGAAGTAAGGGGAAGGTGTTCACTTCCTGGGAAGTGAACCTGTAAGCATGGTGCCACAAAGGTGCCTGTAGTTTCTACTGTTGTTTTACAACATAAAATTTCCAACTTTCATGATGGGTCATCTCCAGAAGTTTTCAGTAGTCATTATTGTGCGACTTAGCATGAAGCTGGTCCGGAAGTCAGAGCACCTGAAAGAGCAGGTGTGGGAAGAGCTAAGAGAACTTACAGCCAGCTGCTGCCTATGCCAACAAGGTAAGCCAACACATTCATGTGGCTAATCCCTGGTGCTTCACATCCTTCTGCCAAAATGTAGAATGGCCATGCATGCCAGCAACTGTCCAGGGTTGGGAGCACAAGGAAGACAGTCCCAGCTGAGGGAGGCTAACACTGTGACTCATCCATTTTATTGATATACATACCTCATTCTAAAATAGTTATGCACATTTCTTGTTGTTTTTTTGAACAAAATGAAGAAAAAGTATTTTGTGTCTTGCAAATAAGACAGTCCAAAATAAACCCCTGCATAAGTGTCACAAGTTGAGCCAGAAAGTGGCAACAGAACATGTGATCCATTTTATCATCATTCTTTGCAGCTCAAGATCAACCCATGTGGTCAAGCTTGTAATATCAGTGACATGATCTTGCTCAGGCAAGAGACATGAGCTAAATGGCTGTATTTGATTTTACCAGATTACCATTTTTTATTTGTTCGCTGTATGTTTGTGTGACTTATGGACTCTATGAAGTATAAAAACAGGATTTCTGTTCAGTCTTATTCACACTGATGTTTTCGTTTCGGTTTACTTAGAAAAAAAAGCACAGGAAGTTTTAAAGAGTTACTATATTATGTAAACTGTGTTAGCATGTGTGTGTGTGTGTGTGTGTGTGTGTGTGTGTGTGTGTGTGTGTGTGCGCGCACGTGCGCACGCGTGTACGCAGATGACCACAGAGTCCCCTGGAGCAACAGTGACAGGTGATTGTGTGACCCCCTGAATGGTCCCGGGAAGCAAACATGTCATCGGCAGGAGCAGTCCACGTTCTTGACTGCTGAACCTCTCTTCAGCCCCACAGGTAGAATTTTGACAATCTATTTTTTTTTTAACTTCCATGATCACTTCTCCCTCAAGGCTTTGTGATAATTTTATTTGTCTTTTGCCTGATGCATGTGTAGTTCCTATGGCTATCTGAATCCATCAAACAATTTGATGTGTGTGTTTCTGTTTGGAATCCCACACTGAAAATGAATTAAGGTGAGCAAGCTAAGCATGTTGAGGTTCACCTGCAGAGCCGTTGCCTTCTGATTCAGAGAGAAGTTCATCTTTCTGTTGAGCTAGGTTAAAAAATAGACTGAACAATGAAAGTAAGCCTTCATTCAATCTGATGTGAAGTTATTCTTCGTGTGCAAGCTCTGTGGGCACTAGCAGTGTGTTCTGTCTTATAAGCTACGCCACCACCCCCATTCCATATAGTTTTGACCAAGGTCCTATCTATACTTGGCAATCAGTCAGATCTATAAATGAACAGCTAATTGTAGGAGCTAAATAAATCCTGTCTACACAATAAGATGTTACCAACATGCTCTTAAACTAAAATCCTGGGAAAATGGTGTCTATTTCTTATTTTGTCTCGCAGTCCATCCTTCCTCTTGCCCATAGAAATGTAAAAACTCTTAACTACTGTTCTGTGTCTGGAAGGTGACATGAACAGTCCAGGGCTTCCATAGCTCTCCATGGCATATGTTTACAGCTCTGGAGTATTCAGTTTCAAAAAGACTTTTATTCTAGTCCATATTAACAGTAACCAGAGCAAGGAGCTTGCTCTTTATTCTTATGTTCTAGCATCACTGGTACAGGAAGGTATCTGCATGCTACCAAAAGACATAAACACTAAACCAGTCACCAACCTTTGATCTACAATGGCATCCTGCCTGCAAGATATGCTAGGGCAATGGCGGCACAAAGTTTGTGGGAGTAAACAACAAATATCTGATTTGACTTAAGTCCCACTCCATGAGATGGAACTCATACCTGACACTGCTTATGTGACCAAGATAGCCCAGAGACCTAGGGTAAATCCAAATACTTCTCTCTCTCTCTCTCTCTCTCTCTCTCTCTCTCTCTCTCTCTCTCTCTCTCTCTCTCTCTGTGTGTGTGTGTGTGTGTGTGTGTGTGTGTGTGTGTGTGTGTGTGAAAGAGAGAGATGGGGTAGCAAATAAAATGACTCCTAGTGACTGTTAGACTCATAAATCAGTGCCTTGCTCAGCCACCATCAAAGAAGCTTCCTCCTACAGCAGATAGGAACGAATACAGAGACCCACAGCCAGATGGTATGCAGAGAGAGAGGGATCTAGTAACACTCAAACCTAAACAGAATGTCCCAATCAAATTCCTCCAGTCAGGAATCAGGGAATTCTGTGGAAGAGGAAGTGTAAAGAGTATAAGAGCCAGAGGGGATGAAGGATACCAAGAAAATGAGTCCCTCAAAATCAACAGGATCCAAGCTCATATGAACTCAGTGAAACTGAGGCAGCATGCACAGGGCCTGCATGGGTCTGTACCAGGTCCTCTGCATATATAGTATGGATTCCAATTTAGTGTTTTTATGGGATTCCTGAGTGTGTGAACAAGTGAGTCTCTGTTTCCTGTGCCTTCTCTTGGGCTCTTTTCCTTCTATTTGTTTGTCTTGTTCAACTCCAATGTATTCGTTTTTGCCTTATCTTATATTTTATTTATTATATTTTATTATTATCCTTTCGAAGCCTGTTTATTTTCTAATGAGAGGGAGAAGGAAGGGAGTGGATCTGGATGGAAGAGGAGATGGAGAGGAACTGGGAGTAGAGGGAGGTGAAACTATATTCAGATACAGTATGGGAAAAAAGCTATTTTCAATAAAAGGAAAAACAAAACAGGGAGCTTGAAGCTAGAAATGGCATCACTGGCACCTGTGATGTGACTGGTTTTCTTCAGTGTGAACAGTGGCACTTAGAGTTTAATTTAATAAGAAAATTACTAGAGCAAGAAAAATTCCACAGAGTCTTAAGTGAACCATCAGACAGAGATTTCTCTTCCAAATAATAAAATATAAGAGGACTTTAGCTAAAAAAAAAAAAAATTACACAAATACATACAAGATAGAAGGAAAGGGTCATTTTGGCTGAATACTTACCTACTGTTTAAATAATGTACTAAGTGCCTACACAGAAAATTGGAGGTGAAACTGTCATAAATTGAAGGATTAAATGTACCCATGTAAGGCATTTCCCTCCACACTGTCCAAATGAGGTAGAGTTGACAAGGCCGATCTTTGGGGAAATCTGTTATCCTTAAGATAGGAGCAAATACACTTTCCTGAGCTCCTATTCCCCCATTCCCATCCTAGGATTCTCTGTCTATTTTCCCCTCATATAACTAAGCAGCAACATTTCCCTCTCATGGAAAGGATTGACAGGATGAGATTATCACCCATGGTACTCAAGATTTTCCCTCTACTCCCGCTAAATACTTTATAACCATTCAGAAATCTTTCCTCCATCTTCCAATACAGTCAAAGTGAGTCAATGTTACTTCCTATATTTGAAGACTGACAAACTATATTTGAAGAAGAATTTATGTAAGATTTCAAAGGAAACTTGGGTAGATCAATAATCTGAGATGTTACTTGCCATCAAGGTTCCTCCATCATTTAAAAACAGTAACCTTTTAATGAAAGGGAAAGAATATTTAATCTTTGACAGTATGTGAATGTTACAATATCTAGGTTCTAAAATAGAGAAATAGGCATAAGAGAAAGTTTTTTTTTATGTTCCTTCAAGTTGACCATGCAGGTACAAAGACATAGCATTCTCACCCGTGGCAAAGGTGTAAATGAGCTTAAGTCCATGGAGCATGGACACATCCGCAAGACTGGAATTTTATGTCCTTACCTTGTTAGAGAGGCTGTTCACAACTACACACATTGATAGGAGGTTAAATAGAACAAAGTAAGTCTGCTGGGTGTGGTCATACCATCTGTATTTCCTACTTAGGAAGCAAAATGATCACAAATTTAAGCCTATCCCAGAGAGTATTTCAAAGCTCTCTTTTGCTTACCAACCCAAATGCATCTCTTCTGCCCCAACTCTACAAAAATAAATATTACAGACTCCTCTTCACTGCTCTTACTTTGTATTTCTTTTATTTATTTACTTTATTTCAACACACACGGGAGCATGTTTCCTTGTGGTATTTTTACACAAACTTGCTTTTGGTTGACAATCCCTCCATCCATTCCTCTCCTGCATCTCTCTGTCTCCCCATTTAAGCTCAAACCTTTCCTCCTCTCCACCCTCCTTCCCTTTGATACCACATATATCCTGCTAGCCTACACACTATTCTCCCTTTTGACCTCTCATGTGGTGATATATTGTGTACCCTAATAAACTTACCTGCAGATCAGATGAAAGAGTCAGCCACTAGATTAGACATAGAGGCCAGACAGTGGTGACACATACCTTTATCTTATCACTTGTGAGGCAGAGATCCATCTGGATCTCTGTGAGTTCAAGGCACTGGGAATAGAGTCAGGCAGTGGTGGCACACACCTTTAATCCCAACACTTGAGATCTCATGCCTTTGGTTGGGAAGTACACATGACCTTGATCCAAGGAAGTGACATGGCTAGGTAGAGAATGGTATATAAGGCATGAGGAGACAGGAACTAAGCATCAGTTCAACTGAGACCCTCAGGGGTGAGGACTCAGAAGCTTTCAGTTTGAGGATTCATGAAAACAGGATTGGCTGAGGAGTTGGCAAGGTGAGGTTGGCTGTGGCTTGTTCTGTTCCTCTGATCTTTTAGCTTTCACCCAAATATCTGGCTCCAGGTTTATTTTTTTATTAATAAGACAGTTTAGCAATTCATGTTACACTCTCGTGGATCTTCCTATACTTTGTTGGCATCTACACATACTCACTCTAACATAAATACACAGATCTAAAACTTAGAAGCCAAGACCTCTATATTATAGATAATGCATAGCATGTGTCTTTCTGAGCCTTGGCTACCTCAACTGACATTTTCCAGATCCATCCATGCTCCCACAAACTTCATAATGACCTTTGTTCTCATAGATGAATAAAATTTTACTGTGAATATGTAGCACATTTTCATTATCCATTTGTGTGCTGGTGGACATCTGGGTTGATTCTATACCCTTGCTACCATGAACAGAGCAACCATAAACATAGATGAGTAAGTGTCACAGTGGTACAACATGGCATGCTTAAGGTACATGTCCAGAAGTGGTCCAGCTGTGTTATATGGCAGTTTCTTTTTTAGATTTTTGAGAAATTTGCACACTGATTCCCATAGTGGCTGCACTGGTTACACTTCCCTCAACAGTGAATGAGGATTTCTCTTTCCCCACATCCACACCAGCACTTGTCGTCATTTGTTTTCTTGATAACACCATCTTTCCTGTGTCTCATCTATACTGTTTCTCTGGATCTTCTTTACATTAAAGAGCATCTTTGAAATTGATGGAAACATGGCAGGACTGTTTAGATTGAATGACATGTTTTTGGAAAGAAGCAGGGGGAGAAGAGTGGGTCCTGAAAAATAACCAACCCTCTCTATCAGTATAGGGTACTACTCAAACACATGGAGAAGTGAAATCACTCAAAAACTGAAGTGAGAAAATCAAGAAATCAGGAACTTCTTGGTGAAAGTATTCTGTGAAGAGAATAGACTTTTGAAATGGTAGTTGAACAATTTCGGCTGTATCTAACTTTTTTGATGTTATGTTGTATTCCTGTTTGAAACTGTCACACATCTTCATTAATACTTAAGAACATTGCACAAATCCTTAAAAACATTCTCTTGAAATTATATCCAAAGCATAAGACTAAATGGGAAGATGAACCCATCCCCATTTCCACAAGAACCTCATTAGAGAAAGAATTTCATCTTTAGAATTGGTCTTCAAAATATGGAAGAAATGCAACCATAGAATAACAGGCCTCAGTACACAAAAAATGAAACAGCCAGAGATTTCTAGTTATCCCTTAAACATATTGTATTAATAGACCCATGAAAATTGTACATCATTTATATAGATATAAAGACGTCAGATGAGATGAAAGAAAATTTCATGTTTGATGGCAACAGAGTAGAGGGAATTCACTTATAGCTGAGAATCCAATAAAGAGTCAGCAAAAACTGGAAATTCCATATGCAGAACTAAGAGTGTAACAAATTCACAGCACTCAATGTGCCATTTAAGGCAATCTGCATAATCTAAGAAAATGTGCACCAGAGACTGAGGAGCTGGCTCAGCTGTCTAAGTGTTTACCATGCAGGAGGGAGGACATGAATTCACATCCCCAGAATCCATCTAAAAAGGCAGGTGTGCCAATGTGTTCCTGTAGCCAGGACTAGCGGGGAGTGGCAAAGATAGGAGGAGCCTGGGGCTTGCTGACGAACCTTGGCAGCCAGTTCCAGAATCAGTGAGAAGCCCTGCCTCAAAAAATAAGGTGCAGAGGCATAGAGCATTGGTTGGCTTTCTCCTCTGTCTCTTGCCAATCTGCCTGTCCCCATCCATCGAAAACCAATTGCTCCAACACAACTAGACAGAAAAACTAAATATTTACCACTCACTCACAAATATATAGGTTATTTCTCCCTTGGTTCAATTAAATTAGACTCAGAAAGCTTGGCCTCAAGCCCTGGATTGATGGAGACCTGACAGTATCTGTCTGCTTCATTTAATCTACAGTTACCTGAGTCATGTTCCTCTCATAATGAAGATTAGGAAGAGGCAAGTTTAATCATGTAAGTGACTTCAAACATCCATGCAAGCTTAGTGTTGAAAATCATTGACCAAAGCAAGCCCCAAAACAGCACCATGAATAACCATTCTAGAGTCAACAAAACTGGAAGCTCCAAACTTAGAGCTAAGAGTAATAACAAGTTCAAAGCACTCAATGCACCATTTAAGGCAATCTGCATAATCTAAGAAAATGTGTGTGAGGACTTTCTATTCATAACTTAATGCACCAGGGAAGGAAAGAGCTTTCTCTAGTAGAAATGACCAAGTTGCAAGCTTGTTTGATGAGGACACCTAGAACTGTAGTTTCAGAAGAATCTTTGAAAGTATCAGATCAGTTTTATTCAAGATGGGTTTATCTTCCTTCAGGAAAGACCAAGGACATTTTAGAGTAAAGGATGTGCTGTCTAAGCATCAATTGAAGAAAAAGTTGCATTGATCAAATTCAATGAGCTCATAGGTGATAATCACTGCAACAGACACTAAGGAAAGAAAGACAAAATGCCCTGGAGCTTCTCTGTGAAACAGAGAGCCCTTGGAAGTGGGAATTTGGTCTCTGGTCTCAAGGGGAAACAGCATTTCTCAAAGAATGAATGTGGGCAAGTGGTGGCATTGGTGGTGGTTCTCTATACTTCACATGACAAAATCAGGAATCAGAATTCACACCTTTGTGATTTTATTATAATAAAATTTCCCATATATGAATGTGAGCCATGGAGAAGATCTGAAGAGGCTCCAGTTCCAGGAAGCTGTGGTTCCATTTTGGGAGCAATGAAAATGCATGTGATGATGATTACTAATTTATGTCAAAACTATATCATCTCAATTATTGACTACAAGGGAAAGTAAGCCAAGCTTTAGGCCCATTTCATAAGGAAAAAAATAGAACAGAAGAATTTCATTTTTACCCATAAGTGGATGGTGGAAACACAAACATTAAGCACATTTATTAGGCATTTTCTGAAATCACTGGAAACTCACTCAAAGGTTCACTGTCATCATCATCACCACCATCAACATCACTGCCAACATTTTCAGAGTCCTGGACAGTATATCCAGTGTCTAACACATATGAGCTCACTAAACTCCAAGATGAGCAACTGAAAGTTGGTGTTAACTTATTTCATGAGAAAGGAAGTGTAGTAGTACTTTCTTATCAGGACCGCCAGCATACAAATAATGACATGGAGACTTATTATTAATTATGAAAGCTTGGCCTTAGCTTAGGCTTTTTCCCAGCTACCTCTTATAACTTAAATTAACCTGCTTCTATTAATCTATGTTCTGCCACAAGGCTCAGTTACCTCTACTGTCTACCATATGTCCAACTTCTTCAGTGTCTCCTGGTATCTGCCTCTCTTCTTCCCAGAGTCCTCTCTCTCCTAGGAAGTCCCACCTATTCTCTCCTGCCTACCTGTTGGCCATTCAGCTCTTTATTAAACCAATCATAGTGACACATCTTCACACAGTATAAACAAACATTCCACAAGGAAGGGATTTTTCTAGGAACATATGATCTGTAATTGGGACAAACAGATTTCAAAACCAGGATAAATCCAAGGGACAAGAATTAGGTTTGAAGATCTACTGAATATTGTGTGAACACATATGATCCTACAATTGCTTGGATTTGAACTATAGTTGGATTTGGCCATAACCAAAGACACAGACCAAGTTTTAACTAAATCTGAAAGTCCATGTAAGCATGTGACACTAAAGTGTTTAAGAAGACTAAAATCAAAATGAGTCCTAAAGAAAGACAGTTACCTTTCTTTGTGCTTTAGCACACAATAAATATCAAGTTGACGGTATGCTGGGCAGCGCTCCCTGACAACTACTTCAGTAATATGAAGTGAAAATGCCAGAATTAACTGAAATGAATTAATTCTCATGTAGCACAAAGCAAACAAATAAATTCTAAGCAAACAATACATAATAAAGATTCTACAAGGCAGTAGTTGGCATTTGGATAGTAAAGTTATAAGGGAAGTCTCTCCAAAAACCTGTATTTGATCCTTGCTCAGAAAAAGAAAGCAAAAAATATCTTCTTGACTGCTTTTTTTTCAATCCTGCAAGCCTTGCAAGTACACAACAAATTCAATAATTCATGTAACATGAGAAGGAATTGGTTGTGGTCGTGAAATATTGACTGTTAACCCTGACAGCAAAAACTTAACGTTCTTATTCCAAAAATACAATGAGGAAATTGCAGAAAGGAACAATTTTTCTAAGCATGCATTTTAAAAGCTGTAGACTTCAGCAGTGAAACACATTCATGATTCTGCTGATTTTCTTTTTTTTTTCCTCGAAATTTCTTTACTAACTAAACCTCTCACTATAGCAATAGGTAGATTGCAATATGGACTTCTCTATTTTTTCCACATTTTTTCTTTCCAGTCAATGTGTTTCTGAGTTTCACCCTAGATAGACCCCTCCTGGCCTCTCCAAAATCTGATCGTTCCTTTCAGTGCTGCTGCTAACCAACAACTTTAACCTTCCCATAGCTGGACATTTTTTCTTTCATAGATTTTTCTCAGTGACAATTTTTCTTGGCAGTCAATAAATTATATTGCCATCTAAATTGAGTATCAAAAAATATTTTTCTATGGTATTTTCTTACTGTATAGGGCTTCCTGGACAAAAATAGCTTTCAACAAGTTTGCAGTAAATTCTTAAAGCAAAGTTTAGATTTTTTTTTTCTCATTACTACATTTCTTCCCACATAGCAGTTATAAACAGAAAGCAAAACAAAATGGCCCTAGATTCTGTGACTTCTACAAGCACAGCTTATGGGGTTCCCCATTTATAACTTTGTGTACTCATTAACACTCACTTGGTGGCAAAACATCAATGCTCAGCTGAAGCTACTACACTAGAAGAATGCATGTTATTGCTCAACTGAAGCATGGGGTGCAAATGGCCTCAGGCAAGCCTGAAAATGAAGTTCAAACATTCAGGGACCCATGAAAGCTCCATCTATCTCCACTTCTCTCTCTCTCTCTCTCTCTCTCTCTCTCTCTCTCTCTCTCTCTCTCTCTCTCTCTCTCTCTCCACACCTACCCTCTATAGTGAATATTTTCTTTTCTGTTTTTTTTTTTAACTATGTAACATTGTCTGCCCTGGAACTCACTATTTAGACCAGTCTAGTCTCAAACTCATAGAGATCTTCCTGCCTCTTCATGTCTAAGTGCTAAGATCAAAAGCATATTTCGCTATTTTCCAAGACTACAGACAAATTTTTTTAGATAGACGGTGAGAATGGCCATTAGCAAGTCTTAAATTTTATTCCCATACTGAGGCCACCAAAGAGACAGTATGGGATATTTCATATTTTTTGATCTGCTTGTATGGGTGCTGAACCAGAGGCATGAGATATTATGATTGACTAGTCTTGAGGTCTATTCTTGAAGAACACATTGGATATCAGGTAACCCATGATGGGCCTGAATTTGTTAGATTCTACAGATAAGCATTATTGAACATGGATAATCAGTGTTTCTTACAACATTCCACTGTAAGCTGCTAAGCATCTATGCACATTTTTCTTTCCACTAATGCAGAACACTGTTATGCTATCACTTACACAAAGAAACTGAAAATACTAAGTAAAGGATAATGTCATGGTTTAGACATGATGCTTCCTCCAAAGTGGTTCATATATTGAAGGACTGGACCCTGATGCAAGCTGTGCTCAGAGATTGATTGAAGATGAGGGCGTTCACTTCATCATGTGTTGATGAAGTCCTACCTTGGTGTCATTATTGAGCAGAGGCAAGGCAGTGAAGCACAGCTTGAGGCAGTAGGTCAATGGGGACCTGCTTTAAATGGCAATTGGACATTTGTCCTGACATGCAGTGTAACCCTCCTTTGTTTCATGGCTGATGTAAGTCAAGTATTGTTGCTCCACCACAGTCTCCAGCCACCAAGGTGGCATATTTAACCACCCGCCCATAGCTCTGGAGCCAGCTGACCAGGACTGAAACCCAGAAACAGTGAACCAGACGAAATCTGTGCTTCTTTCAGCTGCTACCTGGGCATTTCTTCTCAGTAATAGAAAAAAAATGAACAACATAACAACACCCAGCCTCAACCAATACAGTGTTCACCCGAAGTTCTAGCATTGATAAACTATCTGCTATCTCCTCCCAACGTTTTTGATGTGGAATAAGTTGAAACAGTCAAATGGATAGATTTCAAAAATAAGCATCACTGTGTATTAAAAAGTGACCACAAGGTGGTTTTTGCTTTGACTCAAAATCAATTGCTATTACTTCTTCCCTGAATTAAGCAGAATTACCAACAGAATCAAGAACAAACAACAATAACAACAGACATTTTTTTGAAAGTGTCTTATGCTACATCCCCAAGAACAAAATAAAACATGTTTTCCAAGAGCAGTAAGGTCCCAGAGAGAGAACAAAAGAAAAGGATGAGCAAGACAAACACTCAGGTTCACAGTGAGTCTCATCTTTGAGAAGAATGGAGCTTGGGGACATAGTAAAATGTGTGGAGCACCTGCCTGGCACACACAATGAGTTCAATCCCAGTATCAAAGAGGGAAGAAATGATAGATGATAAATAGATGGATAGTCAGAAAATACTGGCCCCAGGAAGAAAAGGGTTATAAGGTTAAATGTTTCTTTTTCATGCTTATTTCAAACTATTAAACTGTAAGAAGAAAAGCTTAAAGGATTTTCTGATACATACTAACATTAGATTTGGGGGATTCATATTTGAGAAAACTGATCCATAAGTATGACAGGTGATTAATCAGCTATTTTAATATGCTGCTTATTTTGTTAACACAAAGAGACAAAGAATCTTCATATGCAGGGATAGAAGAATCCTTGAAGTCCATAGCAGTTTCAGTAATCCTGAATGAAATGTATCAAAATCAATGTTTTCTTGCTGTGGGATGTTAAATGTATTGCTCTGATTGGTTAATAAATAAAACATTGATTGGCCAGTAGCCAGGCAGGAAGTATATGCGGGACAAGGAGAGAGGAGAATTCTGGAAAGTGAAAGGCTGAGTCAGAGAGATGCTGCCAGCGCCCCCCCCCCCCCATGATGAGAAGCAACATGTTAAGATACCGCTAAGCCACGAGCCACATGGCAACTTATAGACTAATAGAAATGGGTTAATTTAAGATATAAGAACTAGATAACAAGAAGCCTGCCGTGACCATACAGTTTATAAGTAATATAAGTCTCTGTGTATTTACTTGGTTGGGTCAAAGCAGCTGTGGGACTGGCAGGTGAGAGAGATTTGTTCTGACCGTGGACCAGGCAGGACCAGGAAAACTCCAGCTACATTTCCTCACAATGTCCCACCATAAGTTGTCAAGAATCTAAACACATTTTTCCCACTAATTAGAAAACTATGAGTTAAATCATCACCTGCAAGAAAAAAGAACAATACAATAATAAATAGTTGGTAATACTACAGTTTAGACGTGAAGTGGCCTCCATGAGAGTTCATGTAAGAAAGGACTGGTTCTTCATGCAAGTCATATTCAGATGTTTGGATTTTCACAAGTTATTGGATGATAAGGCTTTGACATCATCATCATCTATAGATAGATTCCTAACTTGGTATAATTATTGGACAGTGCCAGAGACATCAGGAAGTGGGAATTGATTGGAGAAGAAGGTCAATAGACCCACACCCTGGGATAGACCACTCACATCTGTTTGAGTACATATACCACTACTTTAACAAATCTGCTACTTGCAAACACTATACCTGTCAATGTAATATTTGTTTATATGAGATAAGAACATGAGTCCAATATCTAAATAACAAAAGGTGCTTTGGGCTTTCTATCCTTAAAATTCAGAACAGCTAACTGTAGGCCAAAGTAGGTCTAACTGCTTTGGTCTTGTCTCTGTCTTTCTCTCTGTCTGCCTCTGTATCTGTCTGTCTCTGTCTATCTGTGTGTGTGTGTGTGTGTGTGTGTGTGTGTGTGTGTGTGTGTGTGTGTGTAGGTGCATGTGTGTGTATGTGCATGTGTGTATGTGTGTGTATGTGCGTGTGTGTGTGTGTGTGTGTGTGTGTGTGTGTGTGTGTGTGTGTGTAGTGTGTGTGTATGTGTATGTGTGTGTGTATGTGTGTGTGTTGTGGGGGGGCTATCCCACCCCCACTTCTCCCCAGAGTACTCTTGAGTAGAAGCGGCAGGAAATATTAGGTAGAATTGTAGAGGGGAGAGAAACAGATAGAAAATACAGGATAGCCTGGATCCTAATCCATCAGTCCCCAACTGTCTCTGCCCTAGGGTATTTATAGAAACAGCAAAGGGTGGAGCAAAAGACCTCCTCCCCCAGCACAGCCAAGTGCAGACCATCTCAGACACCTGCACTCAGGCCCATGGTCCTAATCATCCTCTCTATGCAGACCTGCTGGGTAAAGCCACGAGGAAACCTAAATGGGCTCCAACAGTGTGTAATTTGTGTGTGTATATGTGTGTGTGTGTGTGTGTGTGGGTGTATGTGTGTACATATGTATGTGTGTATTGTGTATATGTGTGTATGTGTGTATATGTATGTGTATATGTATGTGTATATAGGTATATGTGTGTATGTATGTGTGTATGTGTGTGTATATGTGTATGTGTGTATGTGTGTATGTATGTATATGTGTGTATATGTATGTATGTGTGTGTGTGTGTGTGTGTGTGTGTGTGTGTGTGTGTATCCTGCTCTCTCTCTCCCTGTCCTCCCATCATTTGCCTTGCTGTTTCATTCCCTGTGCAGAGCTGGTCCCAAAAGTGGTAAACAACTTCTTGTGCAAACGGGATCTAAGCGAATAATGAATCTGGAGATAAATGTACTAAACTCACCAACCAGAGGTTGACTTATTAAGAGAGATCAGAATTATATAAAAGAGCAGAAACCCGGCTCCCACAGGCCCACCCTTCCTTAGGCAGACCCCCCGTCTCTGTGCATGCACCTACCTTCACTTGGTGCTTCTTCTTTGCATGTTATTGACATTGTTTGGAGAGCACCCCTCACTACAGGACCCCTCACAAGAGGACCAGAACGAGTCCTTCAGAGGACAGCAGCTAGTGGGGACAAAGAAGTTCCTACCCACAATTTAATGAAGTTAAACTCTGTGAGTACTGAAGTCCAGACGCACTCCACGCTGCTTTATAACTGTGACATCATTTAAACCACTGTGTTTGCTATTACTTTCACAGTCCTTTTCTTTTCAATTTTCTTAAGAACCTTATACATGAGTATTGTACTTATATCATTTCTATTCTTCATTCTCTGCTCTTCACTTCCTCCCAAATTCATGATCATGATCACCTCTTTATCATTGTATACACACACACACACACACACACACACACACACACACACACACACACTCACACGTGCGCGCGCATACACACACATGCATATACATACACACACACACATACATATACATACACACACATTTATATTTAGTGTGTGTGTGTGTGTGTGTGTGTGTGTGTGTGTGTGTGTGTGTGTGTGTGTGTGTATGACAACTTATTAGGGCACTCAGGGAACTCTGGGAGCTAGTAATGCTCAGGAATGAGACTTCCAGGTCAGTTCTAGCTAGATTTCTCCAAGCCTAGATTTCTCCTAATCTAGGAATTAGGAAAATATAAATTTAAATTACCTTTGAATTTCATCAAACCCCAATCAGAAAGGCGAATACCAAGGAAACAACTGACCAAAAATTCTGGCACAGAGGCAGGAGAGGAAAGTCACTGTTGGTGGGATCCTAAGAACCATGCAGTGGTGCCTTGCTGAAGAAAGCACATGGTGAATGTCTAACGGGAAAACGTCAGACAACTAGTAAGAGCCCCTTATCTTTCATGGAGCTAACAGAAGTCAGGTAGGTCTAGACCTCATTAACAGTCTCCACAAATCACATTTAGAGCCTGTACTATATCCAGTGTGATACTACAAAATGCCGTTTAAAAAGACAAGTCTGACTCCCCTGTAGTATAGCGTAGCCTTGCAGAAACTGGGGAGACTAATTTTGACTCATGCTGTAATGAGTGCAAGCAAAACTCTAAAAGCCACTTGGCCAATCCCTGACTCTTCCAGACAGTGGGGAAGCCTTCGAAAAGCCTGAGTTTGGATCACTGGCACAATCGATGCTCTAAAGGCGCAGCACAGCAGCAGCCACCTGGCTCTTAAGAGATAACTACGGAAGGAAATGAAGTCTTACTTCGGGATCTATTTAAGTAAAAGTGGAAACCTTCTGGGTTTTTTTTTTTTTGATTGTCCATTAATTTCTCATAATCAACCCATGTGTGGGAGTGAGCTGACAGACTACACTGGTGGGTTTTCTTCTCTGCAGAGTTCTGTATGTGATCTGCTTAATGGGGATTTGTTCCCACTGATCTCATTACTGTTGGAGCAGGGCGGGTGACTGCTTTCTCAGGAGCAGTGATGGGACCAGTTGGAATTCTTTTATGGACACCACAGTAATAACTCAATGGGTGTCAGGAAGAACCCATCCTGGGCTGCAGGCTCACACCTGCTCATTCACCACTAATACTTGCATTGCATTGTAAAACTCACAGTGAAATCCAAACGATAAACAAGAATTTAGTTGTCTTCCTGGGTAAAACCACTCCCAATTTAGCAGGCTTGGAACTCTTTAAGGAAGACATTTTTAACAGTTCCTTTGCAATCTCTTCTCAGTCATTTCCTGTCTTACAATTTTCTATGGAACCAAAATAAATTTTATCTAAACTAGTGCCTGTTCTTGACAGACAAAGTTGGCCGAAAGAGCCTCTGTCTATGGTGAATTACACTGGCTTGATGTGTAAACGGTAACTCAACCTGAGAGTATCTTAATACCCTGGGACTAAGCTCTTACATGGAGTAAGAAGAAACAATCTGATTCAAGGAACTCAGGAGAAAATGGACTGTTAACCTGAGAGAAAGGATGATTTTGGAAAGGCCAAATGCTTCAGTGAATAGTTGACACTTGCACCTTTTTTATATTTAGGCACCTAATGTAGGCATCATATTTGCTGTTTATAATTAAGCACTAACTTGAATAACTAATACAAACTGTCACGGCTCCACCTCAGGATCATTTTAAGGACAGTTTTTGATGGCACCCAGGCATCAGAGCCTTAATAATGGCTAAGGATCAGCCTCTGAGTGGTGATATCAGGTACAAAGTAGAACAAATACCAATTAACCACCAAGAACTAAAAAGACATCTCTCATTTGCTTTATAAATTCCCTATTAACTACCCCCAAACTTCATATTGCTATGAAACCCAGATGTAAGAAAGCAATTGTAAAAATGAAGAGAGATTTTTCTCACTACCTTGGCAAATGAGACTTGAGATCCAAATACAAGCTAATTTTGAAAAGAATAAATTATATTTCCTCATTTTTCCTCAAACATTGTAAGGAATTTATTTATTTATTTTTTTTTTTTTTGCTTATGTCCCATTGAGATCTCACTCAAGATTACTGGAAATCATTTTAATATTTACAGTGTCATTATCTATTCACTAATCAAAATGCAAGTAGTTGAGCTTATCTGTTTTTAAAACATAGCCCAAACCCTGTTGGAGAACATAAAGCAGCCAGACGAATAATGTTAAAAAGCATGCTAACTGTTAGAAGAACAACACTGAGAACAGGGCACAGGTCCATGCCATGATTCAGTTTAGAGAGAGGTTTTATGAATGGTCAAAAACACCCACTGTAGGTAGTAATTGAGTTGTAGAAGATTCAAAAAGGAAAAGACACAATCACTCCATAGAGGACCATTTTCAAGTCCTATTTATCAATCTGAGAGACACTTTCTCAGGGAAGGAAGAGGAGAGACAAAGAGGGGAAGGGGGGACACTTGGCAGCAAGCTTACAAGTACGGTGGCTCTGCTGCGTCCTAAATGTGAAGATAAGCTCAGACATGGTCTATCATCTTAACAGAAAAAGCTGTGTATCTTCAACCTCTAACAGAAACGACGAACTCAAGGAAGATAATATAGAGATGGAAACACATTCCACAGACTCCAATTTTTTTTAATTTATTTATTTTTTTAAAAAAAGTTTTTTTTTTTCATTTTACATACCAATCCCAGTTCCACCTGCTCTCCTTCTCCCGTCCCCCCACCTCTCCCAATCCCACCCCCATCCACTCCTCAGAGAAGATAAGGCCTCCCTGGGGTGATCAACAAGGTCTGGCATACTAAGTTGAGGCAGGACCAAGCCCCTCCCCACTGTATCAGGCTGACAAGGTATCCCACCCTGGGAATGTGTTCCAAAAAGCCAGTTCATGTACCCGGGATAGGTCCTGGTCTCACTGCCAGGTATAGACACCACTTTTAAAAAGCAACCGAATCTTTGGGAGTGCCCATTTCTCAGATGATATAGCTGCAATTTTCGTTCAAAGGCCAAGCTGTTAGAATGTCATACTTAGGGCCTCATGACTCAGAGTGCTATAGCACATGGAGTGTAGGATTGAATTGCTCAATTTCCTGAGGATCACAGATCCAACTTCTTCTGTCATGGTGAAAACCAGAGAGCAATACAAAACAGTTTCTTGAATCTCCATCCAAATGAAAACGAAACCCTGTCTACATTTAACTAAAGCTCAAGGTTGATTGAGAAAATTTTGGCAACAAGACATACAGATTGTTTATCCAAAGAAAGAAGGGAGGTGTGTCTGGAGGCCATGGCCATGCCCTGCCAACCATACCAGATGGTAAGGACGAAGGCAGTAAAAAGCCGTGGGTGCTCTGACTTTCCTTGTGCAGACTCCCCAACAGCTCACTGCACAGCAGAGCAAACCTGGAACCATGACAAGTCAGGTGGCCTCTTCATCTGCTATCAGTGCTGTGCCTGGAAAGCACACAACACAGACTGAGGACAAGCCAGAGGAGCCAGCAGAGGCCAGGCTGGCAAAGGACTTGGAATGCTGAGTTGTCTCTGCTTTGAAAGCACCAGATGAGGCACAGAGTGCTAGCCACAGGGTTGCAGGAAAGATGCGCACAGACAACAGAAGTTGAGGATGACACACTTCTAGGTGTCTTTGTTTGGAGCAGTTCTAAGTTGTTTCTGGAGCTCTGGGGACAAACAGTTTAGTGGTGATGACAAGATGCTGGCAGAGGACTTGGAAGTCAGTCTTCTCTACCATCTTTAAAGAAGCAGCTGCCTGCTATTCCCCAGAATGCCTTTTGCAAAATTCCACCTGCACATCTCACTTCTGCAGCAGTCAGTCCCCACACACAGGCTTCCTGGGGCTATTCTAACTTGACTGCGAAGCCATCTTATCACTCTGCATTAAGGTTCTTCTGATTAACATCCATGTGTCATGAATGAAGATAGAGTGTTTAAATTGGGAGTTTATGTTCCTTAGCTGCCCTAATGGTCACTGTGCACACCTTGTGCTTGATATTCCTGCCTTCCTCTGTGCCTGGTCCTCCCCTTGGTGGACTGGATATGAGGAGAGCATTGCGAAACACAAGCCCAGCCATAATCATATTTGCCAAGTGATAACAGATGCAAACAGGGGTTTCCATAAGATGGCAACAGCAAGCCACCTTAAACCAGAAGCTGCCTGGGGTTGAAAACAGCATTCAAGTTTTGAAAATGACAGTGGTTACAAGTACTTTTAAATAAAATAGAAGAGCCCTGTGGAACAGGTTTTCTCCATGGAATTCTTGTTTATAATTATGACACAGAAAATCTTGAGAAACAGCTCAATAAAGGTATTTATACTGCTGGCTGATCATTGCTAAATCCTGGCTTAGTAGAACCTTCCAGAAAAGACAAAAATCAATGTCTCTCAAAGCTGGTGAGGCTGGTAGACCATGCACTTGTAAGGTTTTGGTCCTTATTTACGTCCTTTAATTACGTCATCAGCCTTCGCCGGCTTCCCAGCCTAAAAAAGCGGTTGAGCCCTCTGTGGGCTCTCTCTGTCCCCTCTTCTTTGCGCTCCTTCCCCCCCCCCCCCCCCCCGTCGGTCTCTCTCTCTCTCCCTCTCCCCCCCTCTCTCTCTCTCTCTCTCTCTCTCTCTCTCTCTCTCTCTCTCTCTCTCTGTCTGTCTGTCTGTCTTCCTCTGTCTCTCTCCCCAAATAAAGATCTAAAAAGGTAACCATGGCTATGATTCTTTCAATCAGCACGCTCCTCCGCAGGCATGCTCCTCCGTGGGCATGGCCGCCGCGGGAGGTGACCAGCCACAAGGGGCAGCTCGGCGGCATAACCAACAGCACTGTCTAGCTAGACTCTGGTGAAGGTAAAGTCAAGCAGAGCAATTGACTTCTGGAAGACAAAACCTGTGTAAACTAAATGGTTTTCTAAGCCAGAGCAGATTTGAGTAGGCAGCTTTGAGACAATCTCTTTAAGTCATGCAACAGGTACATCTCTGTGTGGTTATCTAGTTCAAGATTATTGGGAATCTTGAGATATAATTACTTTTCTGAATGAGATGCTAATGCCAAATGGTATCAGTTTAATCTAATGGAATAGACTGATTCCAAGACCACTATGGTTAATTTGTCAGCTTGATAGCATTTAGAACCAACTGGCATAAATAGCTCTTGGATGTCTAGGAGCGTTCTAGGAGGGCAGAAAGTGGAAGACACTGTAACTGATGTAATAGAAAGAAGGAGGAGTTCAGCAGTATGGTTCATTACTCTCACTTCCTGACTTAAATGCAATATGACCATCTACCTCAAGTTCCCATAGTCATACCTCTCCCACCTGACTGACTGCATCCTGCAACTATGAGCTAAAATAAATCCTTCCTTCCTGCCTACCTTCCTTAAATTGTTTTTGTCAGAGCATTTTTGTCATAGCAAATGTAAGGACTATTTGGTGGATTTTGTATCAGTACATTTAGTTATACCAAAATTAGTAAATAGTGTATTCATTGGTAAACCCATGAAGAATCATAGCCATGGTTACCTTTTTAGATCTTTATTGTGGGGGAGAGACAGAGGAAAATAAGTCCATATTGTTGAAGGCACCACAGATTTAGGATATGGGACTAAGATGGTTCAAGCTGGATCTAACCTGAAAGTCTCCTTCCTATGGTCTCACTTCCATAGTAACAGGAATTACTATGAAATCTTCACAGGGAAGAAATCAGTCAATTGTCCTGTCTAGCTGCAATGCCTATGAACTGCAACAGTGCCCAGAATAGCAAGATATCCTTAAATATGTAAGAGTGGCATTCATATCCTAGTGGTAACAAAGAGCTGTCCAATTAAGGCCTACTCAACAAGAAGGAAATGAAACCATTCCTGGTACTAGAAATATAGCCAACTACCCAGTGCTAGAGAAGTCTTGGATCTTAGAAGAAAACCTCCTACCAATACTTTACTAGATGATCATAAGTCCATTCTAAAACTCTCACGCCCACAGATAAATGTAGCTACTGCCCCTCATCAGAAAGAGCTTCTCTTTATAGTCAACAGAGACCGTTAAAGAAAACCACAACTGGACACAATGCTAAGATCAATGGATTGTGGGGAACCCAGCCCCAGTGGATACATCTACAACACAACTATGGCACTTAAGGCTCAGGGTACATTCTGGAAGAAAAGGCAAAAAGACTTTAAGAGACAGAGGACCAGGAAGTCTGATTTGAGATTGTGTCTCCTAGAAATGGTTGCCCAAACAATGGCAATATCAATAGACATGCAAATGAAGAAGAGAAAAACATCTCACAAAGTCCCACCCCTTGTCAAAGAACTGCAGGCAACTAATGGCTGTTGAGAGAGAGAGAATTAACCTCTCCTAGGGATGAACCTCCTAATTTGTATCCAATACCAAGTGGTTAGTCCTGAAATTATACACATCAGCAACAAAAATGGACTCATCATGTTGCATCTGTATATTCGTGTAACAACAATAATCAAACAGTAACAATCAAAGAAAAAGAGACCATCAATTTGAGGAGTGAGTAGGGTACATAGGAGGAATGAGAAACAGGGGGAACTGGGAAGAAAGGAAAAGGGGCTAGTGATGTTCAAATATATAAAACAAACGAGAAAACTGCAGCACATAAGTAGGTAAATAAATTTAAGAGTGTTTATTAATCAAAAAATCATGAAAAAGGAAGAACTCAAAACAAGAGGTTCATAGTTCCACTCAACAGTGGCCAGGGAGCTATTACAGAGAAAGTGTGGAGTAGCCCCATGCCTCAGAGCACAGCACCTGCCTGGCTTGGCCATAACATGATGGGTATTGCCCTCACTGGAGCATAGTCTGATCATCTGGCTGCCTGTGATTGGCTGCACTCAGCTGTTCTTGAATTGCCAAACCTGGTTGTTCACTACAAAAAGTATATTCTTATGTTCAAGTTTGTCTATCCATTATGTGAGGCTGTGACTTTTTATGTAGAAACTTAACATACAGAAAGCCTCATTCTAATGACCTCCTGAGTACTGAACCCAGCAATAATAATGCAGCGTGTTTAGTAGAGATAAAATTAATAAATACTGAAATAAAATCACACACACACACACACACACACACACACACACACACACACACACAGCGCATCAGAAGGGGCATTCAGAAAAAGGGCACAGCCCACGTACAGGGGACAGGCACTTCAGACAGAGACACTACACACTGAAGAAAGTTACCTTTTTGGGGCTATGCACTCATATACAGAACCCTAAACCAAGACTATAATGACTAAGACATACTTAGTGGATATGGATAAGCTAAAGACGTAGAAGGCAGAAGACCCAACCTGATTTCTCAGGAAATTCAACTCTCTAGAACCTCTCTTAGAGATGTGAGCCAGAATATAACTGCGGCACAGGGTGCAGAGGAACCTGCCAATGACATACCAAACTGAACCAATGCCAATTTTGGCTAGATGTTGGGAAAGACAGTATGCTTTACCTCCATCAACTTCAGGATCACAGCAAGACACTCCATGTCAGCCTCCTGCAAGGGAAGAGATGAGTTCTCAGAGAAGCAAGGGTCAAATAATTTTAACAAATTTAACGAAAATGTGATAAAGGAGTCATAGCTGGAAATTCCATCTTAATTCATTTTTCTTACACTTTCTCAGCCCAAGCCATTCTAGGATCATGCAGGAAATCCCCCCAAAGCCACTTGATTTACTTAATTCTTAAAGGCAAGACTTAAAATACTCAGGGAGAATAGAAATCATCAGAAACACTGGCTTAACTATGGGAGCAGTTGCTGAGGGAATGTGGTGCAGGGGCTCCTAACCACATTTGTAACAAGATGTCAAGTGCAGAAAATCTGAGTTCAGAAAAATATGGATGATAATTTGTGGAGGAGTTGTTTTATTTATTTATTTTCTTGATCTCTGATTTAGAGTCAAAAACTGAGATATATTGGATCCTGCTCATCTCCAGTAAGTGGTCACAGGCTCATAATCTAAGTACCCTTTCCTAGGAACTCTCATGTGATAGAATCTAAAATAAGAATTAACAAAGGTATCCACAGGCCCACCTGGTGCCACTGGGCTCAGGCAGATGAAAGACACCTACAGGTCAGCCTGGGCCCTCACCGTCTGGGCTGCCTGAAGATATTCACAGGCCTGCCTGGTGCCACTCGGCCCAGGTGGGCACAAGATACCCACGGGTCAGCCTGGGTCCTCACAGTCCTGATGGTGCCAGGTGCCATCATGATGAGTAAATATACAGTGGAGAAATGGGAGAGAAAGAGAAACAGAGTGGTCCATGTGTTGTGGAAAGAGGCAGTTCTGAAGAAACAAGCGTGGTGAGGAACAGGCTGATGTGTGTGGCCTGTTTGCTACCTGGGACCAGGGTGATGTCCGGGCCTGGGCTGCTGCCGAGAACCGTGTCTGGGTCCATTGCCCTGCAGTAGCCAGGGTCTGAGCTGATGTCTGTGGCTCCTGTTACCACTGAGGGGTGTGTGTGGATGCCTAGGGTCTGGTAAGACACCTGAGACCATGTTGGTATCTGAGGGCCTTGCTGCCACAGGGGCCATATGGATCTAGATGGCCTATGCTGCCTCCAGGGCCATGGTGATGTTTAGGCTTGAGCTGCTGCCAAGGGCCATGTCTGGGTACCTGTTCCTGCTGCAGCTGGGGTCTATGTTGATGTCCCTGGCCTGTGTTACCACAGGGGGTAATAGGAGCCATATGTGTTGAAATCCAAGGGCTTTGATGATCCGGCCTGCCTCCTCACTGACCTTGGGATAGCTGAACCTACCCTCAATGGACTCTGTGAGCAGAAGAGCTGACCCCACCCCTCATTGGAAAACTGGCCCCACACTCAGGAGAAATAGCCCCATCCCTCACCATGGGCATGGAAGAGCTGGCTCCACCTCTCAACTGAGGGAGGTGGTCCCAGTGGCCTGGACTGACCAGTTTATCTACCACCCAACCCCACATCCTGGGCCTTGGGTTGGCCCACCCTAATATCTACCACATCTATGACCTGCTGGAGTGTGTGAAGGGACCGGTCCTGTGGAATGATAACAGCAGGGTCTCCATGACTTGAGGCAACAGCAGAATATCCTAGAGGAGTTTCAGTGAGGGTCCAGTGATGATGGTGTGCCAGAGGCCTTAAACCAGGACAATGATTCATCACAATGAACATTTGTGGGTGGGGCTCATTGGACAAGAGGGTACACTGTGTGACACACTGCAGCTCCCGATCCCTCTAAGATGAATAAGAAAGTGTTGGAGAGAAAGGAAAGACAGAGGAGCGAGATGGTTTTGTTTGTTTTTAATTAATTTGGGGGGGCTCTTTTGGTGGAGATGCTGTAGAGGTAAGGGGAAGATATGGAGGGACTAGGAGGTGAGCAGGATTGGGGTGCATGATGTGAAATTCCCAAAAAAAGCAAAAATAAATTACGGTTTTGTTTTGTTTTGTTTTTTTAAAGAATTTACTAAACACATGGGGGCGGGGAGTCCCATTCCTGCCATCAAACCTTTGTGGTTATTTGGTTTGAGTTGGGCTTGGGTTGTGTTTTGGTTTAATTTTTGAGACTATGTACCTTTTATTGGCTTAGGCATGCTGAGCAACCTAAGCCGACCGAGAACTCATAATCCTCCTGTCTTTGCCCCCCAGCTACTGGTATTACTGGTGTGTGCCATCACACCTAGCACTTATCATCAAATCTATTTTGAGAGATAACTCAACTTGATATAGACTCTGATTCAAGGATATGTCAGTGAAAGATGAGCTCCAATTATAAGAAATAAAAACTTAGGTTCTACAGGACCATGGGGAAAGAAAGAATTCCATGTGTGGTCCTGGTTAAGGCTGAAACAAACCAGGTCTGAAGAGATTCATGGAATTCTCTAACGAGGCACTATAATCAATGGGGGAAAGTCTTTTAAGGAAAGCTTCCCGTCTCCCTAGGAAGGGGAGAGACTGAGGTGGCATTGTGTAGCATGATGAAGGCCTGGGTGGTCATAAGGCTGTGACATTGTATAGCATCAAGAAGGACTGGGTAGTCATAAGGCCATATATGTTACATATCTGTATAACCACTAAAGTCTGAAAACAGCTTTTCTTCATTCCACACACACATATGTCAGTAACACCTCAGACAATAGGAGACCTAGTTTAATGGAAAATGGGGAATAAGAGACAAATTTTGTTTGATTTGGATTATAGAAAGAAAAGTGGTGTTTCTTTCCCAGGTCTTAGGGCAAATAATTCCACTCTTGGTGTAGGTTAATACTTGCCTTTTAAACAACAGTTACATTTCTCTCAAAATCTACTGGAGGATAGCCTTTCTTGACTATATATTCTTTGTTCAACAAAAGATTTTGAGCAGAGTATATTCCAGATAGCTGGTACCAGTCATGAAAGTGTGAGCAAGGTATGGCTGAGTGTTTGCCTTGTGTGTAAGAGGTCCTGTGTAAGATCCCCAGCACCGCATTAGACTGGGTGTAGTGGCACAAGATTCTAATACCAGCACTCATCAGGTAAGAGTGGGAGCATCAGTGGAAAACTCCAGGTCATCCTCAGTTTCAAAGGGAGTCTGAAGCCAGTCTAGAACACATGAAACACAAATTATGAAGCAAGAGGGACTTGTCACACGCCCTCAAGACACTTTCCTTCTTACCCTTTGCCATTCATATGCTAACTTCCGGTTCTGTTTTCTCAGACTTCTCATTTCTACCCCCTTGTTGAGGAAATTGAATGCTTCCTGCGGTTTGCTTCCATCCCTAAACCCATAGTAATTAAACGCAAAACCAAGGCAGCTGACTTTTCAGTCCTTCAACATTCAATGGTCACAAGGAGCCTGTTTTGTAAACAGCAGTATTTAGGAGTATTATGCAGACACTAAGAAATGCAGAACTCCTTTGCATCATACATAGGCCCTAAACTATAGTTTAGCATAGTATAAGTTGTTTAAAACTGAACAACCAAAATAGAAGAGTATCCAATGGTAGTAAGTCTTACAAATAACAAAGGCAGGGGTTGACATTTTAATAGGTGGGATATTAAGGGTGTTGATCTTTTTTTGAAGGGCACATTTGAGAAATGATACCAAAAATGCAAGACATACTGTATACTGAAATTGTGATATTCAAACTTTAAGTACATCAGTACTTATCTTGATATTTTCTTGTCTCTCCAATCATCTGAAATATTATATCTAAACAAAAATATTTGTCTTCAGCTATTGTCAGCATAGTAAATACTTTCTACTGTTCTCAGTACCAGACTATTTCTCTAAAAAGCTAGCATTGTTGTCTGTCTGAGGTAATTTTAGAAAGTAGGAGATAGGCACTGTGTTCATTGTACCATAAACAGCACAGGCAGACCCAAATTCAGGCATCTCATAACTGTGATCACATGAAGAGAAACTGAACTTTGACACATGGAAAATCTTTTTTTTTCTTTTTTTGTTTTTTTTTGTTTTTTTTTTCTTTTTTGGTTTTGGTTTTTGTAGCTAGAGTTTTCCTGCCTGGCCCACAGTCAGGACAAATCTCTCTCACCTGCCAGTCCCACAGCCGCTCAGATCCGACCAAGTAAACACAGAGACTTATATTGGTTACAAACTGTATGGCCGTGGCAGGCTTCTTGCTAACTGTTCTTACAGCTTAAATTAATCCATTTCCATTAATCTATACCTTGCCATGTGGCTCGTGGCTTACCGGCATCTTCACACGCTGTTTGTCATCGTGGCAGCTGTCAGTGTCTCTCTGACTCAGCCTTCCATTTCCCAGCTTTATTCTCCTCCTTGTTCCGCCTATACTTCCTGCCTAGCCAATGGCCAATCAGTGATTTATTTATTGACCAATCAGAGCAACACATTTGCCATACAGAACATCCCACAGCAGGTTTTTCAAGACAGGGCTTCTCTATGTAACAGCCCTAGCTGTCTCAGAACTCAGTTTGTGGACCAGGCTGGCCTCGAACTCACAGGGATCCACCTACCTTTGCCTCCAGGTGCTAGGATTAAATGCATGTGCCACCATGCCCAGCTGACACATGTGGAAAACCTTAATGCATCTCCTATTTCTAGTTTCCCAAAATGGGATGTGCTAGGTAAGCAGTGTTTCAAAATTGATGTTATAAAAATGAGGAAGCATGGGGAGATGAACAGAGACATGGTGCCTGGGAGGTTTCCTTTTGAGCAAGATGGAGATAGATGCTCTCTCTATACCCTGTGATAGAGGGCCAACACTTCCAGATGGAAGGGGTTTGTGATCCTTAAAGAGTGGCAGTTCATGAAGGAATTACCAGGACCTAAATGCATTTGAGCTAAGAGATAGAGATGATAGGAACACCCTCTGTACCCTTTCGTGGGTTTGTTTTTCGTAAGCAGCATTTGTTTCGGTCATTAACTTGACAGATCTGACACTTCTTTATAGAAATATATTTTGCTCAGTAAACCATGAGAGAGAAATCAGTGGTTATTAGACCCTAGTTTGTAAGTACAGAACATCTGAAATGGAAATTAAACACAACTCTCCCAGTTGTAACAATCAGTTCACACATTGTATAAGGAACGACTACATCTATAATCACCACAGGCACTGAGGCCTCTGACAGTAAGCCCCTCTTCCCACTCACAGGGCAGGATCTCCTGTGGGTTCAGCTACCAATGCCTGTGCTCTGGACATCTGCATCTGGCATAGAATAAAGGCTTCATCTTCTCTGAACACTCTTTTTTTTTTTTTTTTTTTTTTTTTTTTTGCAATACAATTCAGTTCTACATATCAGCCACAGATTCCCTTGTTCTCCCCTCTCCCGCCCCCCCTCACCTTCCCCCCAGTCCAGCCCCCATTCCCACCTCCTCTAGGGCAAAGCCTCCCCCAAGGACTGAGATCAACCTGGTAGACTCAGTCCAGGCAGGTCCAGTCCCCTCCTCCCAGGCCGAGCCAAGCGACCCTGTATAAGCCCCAGATTTTAAACAGCCAACTCATGCAATGAGCACAGAACACTCTTAATGTTGAGTTTCTTTGGCAGCTTTATTTAGCCTTGGGACTACAGGACTTTCAGTCTATTATTCAACCCCTTTACAAAACCTGCACTGTAGAAAACACTCAGTTTATTACTTCAAAAGAAGCTGAATTTGAATAAGAACAACTTAGAATTCCTACATTCCATTTGTAATACCAAGGATCTGCCAAACTGTCCTCCTGTGAAATGTCCTTGAGTCTCAGGCCTTGGTGGCTTCTGCTAAGTCACATACCAAAGTCATACATGTTTATTGTTTGACTTGTCACAAAAGCCAAGATATGAAATAAACCTAGAGATCTACCAAAAGATGAATGGATAAGGAGCTATGAGATATGTATAGGATTTTATAAAGCCATAAAGAAGAACAAAATGACAGGATTTGCAGGACAATGGATGGGACTAGAGATATCATGTTCATTGAAGTAAATCAGACTCAGAACGACAAATATTGAATATTTATTCTCAGACTCAGGAAATAGATTGACATTTACACATGGCTGTGCGTCTGTGTGCTTAGGATATGAAAGTAGTAGTGAGGAGCCAAGACAAGATGATGGAGTATATGTGATATGACAACAGAGTGAAAGTTATTTTATATAAATGGGACCAGAAAGAGGGAGATAAAGGGGGAGGGCAATAAGAGCAAAGTATAACGATAAATATAGATACAGATATATAAAGAAAATATCACAGTAACAGCTACAGCTCCTTTGTTTGCTAACTAAAATAAATGTTTTAAATAGTAAACCACAAAGAAGCCCTATGATCAGCTTGTTTCTCTTAGTGTTAGGAAGCTTGAAAAGTAATAAAATATCTCAGTATCCCAAAATGAGCCATCTTAATACTGCAATCTGTCCTTCACTCCAACCCTGTCCACACCTGGAAGCCTTAATGTGGAGCACACTAGTCCTGTCCCTCTATGTCCCCCTACACTGTGAGATCCATCATTTGTGCCTCTCTGCCCCCACACAGCTCCCTTGCTCCATCACCTCCCATAACCAACCTATGACTACAACTTACCCATCTGTGACTGAAATTCGAAGACCCTTCTCCACCTGTACAAATACCTGTCAGTTTCAGTCCCAATCAGGGGTACATGAGATCATTACAGGATTTCTGAACCCCTCTAAGAATAGGGAATGTAGAAATCACACAGCCTGTTTCTCAGGGGTGTTCTGAATTCATCTCAACTTCTGAAAAAGCTAGTGAGAATTAACTATATCACTTTTGTGAATGAGAATTCCTGGAAAGAAGCTATGTCTGCAAGTGATGACCAACTGACCAGAGTCAGAGTGAAGTGGATGAGGTGGGAATGGTTCATGTCTAGAGCCCAGTTACAGTTTATCTAGGCCTGTCTTTCGCCCCCTAACCAGCCATTCCCTGACCTCTTCTGTAACAAACCTAGCTTCCTGTCCATAGAAAATTTAAATAAAAAAAAACTAACTTTTGGAATGAATTAACTTAACAAACCCCACTTTCCACCAATCATTTGGCTAAGAAGAGGATCCGAGGCTATAGCTGAGATTTCTCTGTATGGCTGTAACTTCCTCTCTGATGTTTCTACGAATGTATTTGAAAAGTGTCTTGATTAATGACTTTCTTTGTTCTGTTGCTACAAAAACTTCATGAAATTGCTTTCACGTTGAAACATGAATTTAGAGTAACCAAATCTGTGTTCTCAGGACATGGTGACTCATGTTTGGCTCTAGAATAAATTACCTCCAATCCCTTCTGAGGTACGAATTGTATTTTTGCATAGGCATACATACCATTTTTAAAACAGCCAAACTGTCCACTGCTAAAAGGGTCCTGTAAATAACTGAGAACACCCTGCATCCAGGAACAGAGGCTATGAAACTTTAGAGGGAAGACTTTAGTACCCATCTCTCTCTTCATTCCTAACAACTCACTAGTCAAAGATTCAAGATTTGAACATTAACGAGATGAGTCTGTCTATAGATAATGAGTAGAATGGAAAATGTTTGGAAAGTTAGGGTTACTTTGGTCTTTCTTCTGATTTACTAGGTTATTAGTTTTCAGTCATGAGTTATGACCATAAATGAGAGCTACTATACAAAAACATGATGTAAATGTCATTTTTTTCAGAAGCACATACATTAACTCAACAACACAGGGACCCACTGGAGGGAAAAGGCAAATAATACAAGGCAAACTCACAGTCTTGCAACCTAAAGATAGAGAAGAAAATAAGCCAACCAGCTCTGCCACCTACCACCTCCACAAATAGAAATACTTGCAGAAACTGCAAAGGAAATAACAGCACCAGATTCAGAGATGTGTGACCATAAAATGCAAAAGGAAACAAGGCCCCAATCTCATTCTCCTCAATGACTTTCCTCTGAGGAAACCTCACTCTTGAGTCCATGAGCAACTCCCCATTTACAGAGGCAAAACACCCCCCTCCCTAGCAGCAATCCCCCCCGCCATGCTCTGCTAGCAGACAAAGTGGCACACTCAACTGTAGGTACCACTTAAGCTTGTCCTAGTCACATCCCCAGTGCAGGACTGGCTGAACCATTTGCTTTTCCTTTTACATCTTTTCTCTCTCCCTAGAGCCTGTCAAAGCCTAGCATCACTCTGCTTGCTTCTGTTGCCCCAATAAACATCTCTGAGATCAATTTTCCAACTGGAGATGAGCATCCTTTGCTTTCTGAGAGACTGGCCATTGAGTGTCCTGTCTTTCAATGTACTCATGTTGCATTCCCTCTTAAAATTCCCCAAATCCATTAAACCTTCAAGTGCAAGCTAGATTGAGACACCCAATCCCTTTAAACCTCTCAAATAGGAAATACATTCTTCCATGTACTCACAAGGCTGCCACTGTGTCATGTTAGCCAGAAACACCCTCACAGTTTATGGTATCTTAACTCTATATCCAATGACCACTCTCTTATAAAGGAGGGTGGATGCAGATAGTACAAAATGATCCAAAACTTAAGAGAAATAGATGTTTACTCCAATTTCCCTACCGTTTCTAACACTAACACCATCTGGCTTCCAGCCAAACTAATACCATTCTCATTATGGTCATAAATTTCTGTTCCTTTCCACCCTTCACACAGATGCACTCTAGTTTTTCCTTTCCTATGGAAATCAATAGTGTGCCATGGCTCAAGGGTTTACTGAAGCCCCTGCTTATTTCCCCTGGGTCCTGAATATGAATCAGAAAAGCTTAACCTCCTGAAAATGTGCAGATTACTTTCCTGTCTGCTCACCTTATTTTGGCAGCTTGTTTGTGTGCATCTGATATTTATTACGAGCTCTTGCCTATAAGGGATGTAAGTTTCCCAAGGACAAATGCAGTTGTGCATGCCCCAAAGAAGTTACCTTGGTTGTTTGGATCGAACTGTTTGGGGGCCACCCAGGCAGGGGGATCGGGATCTGTCCCTGCTCTATGGGCAGGCTTCTGGGAATCCGGTGCCTGTGGTGTGACGCCTTGCACAGCCTTGGTGCAGTGGGAAGGGCTTGGACCTACCTAGGCTCAGTGTGCCAGGCTCTGCTGACTCCCCATGGGAGACCTTGATTTGGGGGATGTGGGGATGTGGGGTGGCTTGAGAGAGAGGGCTGGGGGTGGGAGGAGGGAGGAGGGGAGATCTGTGGGTGGTATGTGGAGTGAGTAGAAAATTTCTTAATAAAGAAAAAAGAAAAAAAAGAAGTTACCTTGGGACACAACGCCTCCTGTGGAGGGAGTATTCTTTCTACTCTCTAGATGAACACTAACTGACAAAGGCTGACAGGTTTGGCTGGCTAATGTCACACCTGGATCCTAACTTTTCTCTATTGCTTCCATTTCTACAGTGTAACCAGAGAAAACATCTGCAGGCCCATTGTTTAGAGCTGCTTTTTGTCTGCATTCCAAAACCTCAAGTCCCTCTATTATCTTCCTATGCTCTTGGACTGTCTGATCACTCCTTGCATTAATCCCTCCATTCTTTACGCACACATGGGAAAGATCGCTTTATATACCTTCATCCAAAACCAAAACTGAATCTGAAGCCTTGCTAGATGCTTTGTCCTCCCATTCCAACCTGTGATAAGTCATCTCCCCTTTGCTTCAGTTGCTGCTGCTGGCCACTCAGTGTCGACCACTTCCGGCTGAGCTCCAAGTTCCATATTCAGCCCCTGTGCTCCATGCAGTTCATCCTCTACTGCTTGTTGAAAATGCACAACATGGTTACTCTTCTGCACACAAGCTCTATGGGATCCACCTAACTTCCCTTGTCCATGCTCTCCACTTCTACCTAAACCTTCATCCTCTCTTCTTTCTCCGTCGATCTAAATGGACTCAGGACTTTCCATCACACAGTCTAGTATTTCTCCTCTCATTGTGGTGGTGTGGATGAGAATGGCTTCCATAAACATCTACATACTTGGTCTCCAGTTAGGGGAACTCTTTGGGAAGGATTGGGAAATGTGTCTTTTTTTAGAAGAGGTGTGTCATTGGGGGCAGGCTTTGAGGCTTCAAAATCCCATGCTTATTCTTTTAAACAGATTAGAAACATGTCAATGAATGGATTTAATATATCCTATTCATCTTTCTGTCAGTGTTGGAAATTTTACCATTCCACATTTGGGCTATTATGAATAATGCCATTGTAAACTTATAAACATTTGTGTGAACAGGCTTTTAATTTTTCTCAGGGATGGTCCCAAGAGCTCCATTGTAAATTATATGGTGATTCCATACGTGACTTTTGAAGGCTCTTCCAAACTGTTCTCTAGAGCAGATGTACCATGTTACACAGATAACAGAAGAGTAATTCCTATGTCCCCACATCTTTATCCATGCTTCTCATCTTTTTAATAGTAGCTATCTTTATGGTAGTGAAGTGGTATCTCACTGTGAATTTAATTTTCATTTCCCTAATGACCAATAATGTGTGCTTTCTCCTTTGTTTGCTGGCCATTTGGCTAACTCCTTTAAATGTTTCTTTTACCATTAGCTGTTTCTCCCTCTTGCCTCTTTTTCATGTGGTCTTCATTTACCTAGAAACATGCTCAGAAGTTTTGGATGGAGTCCAGTGAGTTGACTGCTTGTTTCTATCGCCTTTCTTATAATTTTTGTTCGCCACACCTTTTCCTCTGGGTTCTACCATTTCCTCCAGACTTAAATAACCCTTCGTATGTAGCTTAAATGGAGACATAACATCATGCTAGAAGAGATGGTATTTGCTTTTTTTTCAGTTAACAGATGCCCCTTTCCTCAGTTCCCCCTTTTGCTGGTAGAGCTTTTCACTGCCAGGTCTAATGGCCTACTTGCAATCTTTGCTATTAACTAACAGAAAATGAAAATTTTAATCAAAAAACTAGACCATTTAGTACAGTCAATAGAGAGTTCTAAAACCTTACAGATGAAAAGTCCCAATGAGCCCTGTGCATCCATACGGCAGGAAGCATGAACCAGAGAACTTCTGCCACTTCCAGTCTCCTGCATGCCCTGAAAATATGCTTATGTCTCCTGAGAGAAATGGACAGATTTGTGCTCTCAGGCCTTTAGCTCAACCATCTTCCTGTACTATTTGGATTCTTCTCCTTCTTCAAACTTTATCATCAGTCATAAATGCCCCCATTGCCAAACTGCCTCCCAAATACCAAGACTTGTATCAAACTGTGAGCTTCGGTCTTCCTTTCTCTGTGGATCTGAGACTCTATAGAAAGGAAACTAAGAGCTTGGGCTTGGTGTCTACATCAAATCACATGTGTACCACTACTGTGCCTTGAGATGACATACTGCAGTATGGGCCAGACAAGAAGTGATGTGAAGCTCCTCTATGTCCCCTGGCTGTCTAGAGGAGATAAACATCACTATGAACAATATGGTAAAGACTCGACATATTTCCACTCCAGAAACTTCTAGAGCTATATATTCACTTAGCATTTCAAAAGATCTGGGCATCCAGGGGAAGGACATATACAGGGCTCAGACCATTACCCCACATTTATTTCCCCAAATTTCTCTGACCTCTTCAATACTCTTAAGAACATTGAAGATACTTCCCATAAAATGATGTGGCATAATGGCATACCCATGATACAATCCTAGTATCAAAGAACCAGTACACCTCAATCCCTGCACTCCTTTGGACTGGTAATCAACTGGCTGTGTCCTGGTACTGTTATTTAAGATAGCCTCTAACAACTACTTTCCTTAGTATTCTCCCAGTCATCACTTCATTAAATGCTTTGCCTCCAGAACCCCATATAAGTTCCAGAATATCTTCAGATCAGCATAGATGGTTCATGTTGTGTTTCAAGAACAAAACTATCAAGAACCCAGTCAAAGTTTGGACTAGAACACCAAGAATTGACCCAAAACTTACTAAAAATACTCTAATATTTAACATTTCTCTGAAGCCAACAGTGGTTGTCTAAAATGAAAAGGGGAGGGGAAGAGAGGGAAGAGGAGAGGAGAGGAGAGGAGAGGAGAGGAGAGGAGAGGAGAGGAGAGGAGAGGAGAGGAGAGGAGAGGATCTAATTCTCCCTTTGCTGGTAAGGCCTGACATTGACATTCCAGTTTCCCAGACTTGGCCCCATGACTGAGAGACAAAAGTACTTCTTATAATTGCTTCACTGAGTTTATATAGATTTGACTCCTGAAGACAGTTAAGCACATGGAAGAAAAACAAAAAAATTCCTATTCAAATAAATGATTGAGGCTTCTATGGTGGTATTTTATTTGTACTGAAATGTGATTTTAATTGTATGTTAATAAATAAAGTTGCCCGGGGGTCAGAGCTATTAGAACCATAGCAAAACCTGGGCACTGGTGGTGCATGCCTTTAATCTCAGCATTTGGTAGGCAGAGCTAGGTAGATCTCTGTGTGTTCAAGGATACAGCCAACAGACAGTGACGAGGCAGTCATGTGGTTGGTTTTACAACCAATGAGAAGGCAGAACAGAAAGTCTATATAAAGACAAACAGACAGGAAGTAGGTCTCTTTCGGAGAGGTCTTTTGGCTGAAGGGGCTAGCTGTAGCAGGTGGATAAGGCTCTTATCTCTGATCTCTTGGCTTTCTTCTTTGCATTGGTTCTGTGTTTCTTATTTAATAAGACGGTTGGTTACATCTACAGGCTTTCTCTTCTCTCAAAGCAACTCCAATCAGAATCACCCTATCTGTAGCTTGTTTGCTCCTCCCTGTGAAAATCTAAGGCAAAGCTACCCTGCTGAGACACTCTGATATTTGGACAGTCTGATCTCAGTTATTTGCCTCCTTACAAAAGCCTGAACAAAATTAGTCACCATGCAGTCTGTTTTTGCCTTTGATAGTTATAATTGAGAAACTTTGATCAGTATAATCATGCAGTATAAGTGGCCATGCCCATTAATAGCTGTTCTTGCTTCAACACAGCTCCTCCTACCCAGCAACATCCATTATAACGAGGAACTAGCAATGTATGGTACTAATGTGGTTTGTGTCCAGGGCCCATGAATAATGCAGCTTTCTCCAAACCATTTCATCCTTCTCTCCAAAATCCTCCCTAGAAATAAATTCATATAGAAATAAAAGCAGAGGAAGAAGTTTTATCAGATAGGCTTATTTTTATTTATTTGCATGAGTATTTTGTCTGCATATGTATCTGTGCACCTTATGCATGCCTGATGCCTAGAGGCCAAAAGAGGTCGTCAGATCCCCTGGAGTCACAAACAGTTGAGAGTCCTCTGGAAGAGCACCCAGTGCTTTTAACTGCCGAGGCACCTCTTCTCCCCTGTCCAGGGTTTTTTAACAAGTAGTACACTATTTTAGCTTCAGCCATTTGGCTAACTATATAGCAATCTCCTTTCCCTAAGTCTAGACAACAACCAATCAAAGCAAGCCCTACAGCTTTGTGCTATAATGCATGCCTACACCCTTCCCTTCCCAAGAATGTGTCAGTGAAGAAGAGAAGGATTATCTGATAGAAGATTAGAACCATTTTTCAAATTTGTGCAGAAAAAGTCCCCTGGAAATCAACTAACTTCTCTACAATCCCATCCCTAAGGAACAAAGAGAAGAGAAGGTGGTCACACAGTAGCAACATTGTCCTTACACTAAAACATTTATTTCTTTTATATTTGATTCATGTATGTTTCTCTCTGTGTATATGTCACATGTGTGGAGGCCTGCACAGGCCAAAAGAGGTCATCAGCTTCCTTGGAGCTGGAATTACAGGTGGCTGTGAGCCTCGTGGTGTGTTTGCTTGGAACTGAACACAGGTCCTCCAGGAGAGCAGCAAGTACTCTTAACCACTGAGCCACCTCTCCAACATGAAAGGTTCTAAACAGAAAATAAAAAAAGACCTTTAACATTTATTATGTATTGTGCCCACCTTCTAATTCATTAACTTTTTGCACAACAGTTAATAAATGTGATAAATTAAAGGTTCTTATGAATTCTGTGGATAATTTCAAAACTTAATATATAAGATGCATCATTATGTTTGCTTAATAATTATTATTGACACTATTTTTATCAGATAGCTACCTACTTGCAGCCAGTTTTACTGGAGTAAAGTGTGATCTCTTTGTTTAGATATATATGTTCATGAAAAAAATGACAAATTTCTGTCTATTCTTTCACCTGAAAGTGGTATAAAAACAGATATAAATCAAGGCCGAAGAGATGTCTAGGTGGTTAAGAGCACTTACTGCTCTCTCAGAAAACGAATGTTCTGTCTCCAACACCCAGGTCAAGCAGCTCTCAGTTGCCTGTAACTCCAGCTCCAGGGAAACCAAGGCCCTCTTATGGCTTCTGGGAGGCATGCGCACATGCACGCATACACACACACACACACACACACACACACACACACACACACACACATACATACACACACACACATACACACACACACACACACATACATACATACACACACATACATACACACACACACACACACACACGTGCACATGCTGACATGGGAACTTGCACACATACAATGCATTTAAAAGTAATGATTTGTTTAATTAGTGAAGATGTGAATCAAAAGGTGGCTGAGTAAGTGCTGGAAGCCCGATCATTTAAAGATTTCTTCTTTCTTGTGTGCATATGAATATATACTTGTGAATATATGCCACATAGGTGCAGATACCCATGGAGGCCTGAAGAGGGTGTTGCCTACATAAGAGCTGGAACTATAGGGCTGCAAGCCACTCCTTGTGGAAGCTGGGAACAAACTCAAGTCCCCTATAAGATCAGCAAGTATTATTACCAGTGAGCCTCCAGGTAATTTTAGAAAGTAAAAGGTAATGAATCATTGTGATTTCTATTTTTCTTTTTTTTGTAAGAAATTTTTTATTCATTTTACATACCAAACACAGGTCTCCCTCTCTTCCCTCCTCCTGCCCCTCCAGCCTTCCCCCCAACCCTCCCCCCATTCCCTCCTCCAAAAAGGTAAGGCTTCCCATGGGGAGTCAGTAGAGCCTGGTACATTCAGTTGGGACAGCCCCTCCCCCTGCATCAAGGCTGTGCAAGGTGTCCCATCACAAGTAACAGGCTCCAAAAAGCCAGCTCATGCACCAGGGATAGCAGGCCCTCTGCATAAGCGAGACAGTTGTGTAGCTTGATCTGCTTAAGTGATTTCTATTTTTCATTGTTTTAGATTCAATGTATTGGCTCATCATCCATTTAAATTCTAGGTTTTTGTTAGGTTTCTATCTAATACTTATCTTTTATTACCTGTATCCTATAATGACAAATATTAATATTCTTCCCATCTTGGAGCAGAATTTGGAGAAGAGAAAGGAAGCTTCTTTACATTTTCCTTTGCCCTGGGGACATGTGGAAGTAAGTCTGAGCTCCCAGGGGGCTTGCAGCAGGAGGCTCCTAAGAGTATTTTAGAATCCAAACAACCATGAAAGAAGCTTCAAGTCTCAGGCAGCTTTAAGTGTGAAGTGATGGCAGAGAATACAAAAGGGGTTAGTGGGAGGGAGAGGCCACGAGCCTAAGGCAGTGAGGAATATTTCTCTGCAGATGAGAAGGGCTGCCTTAGAAATAAATCTATCCCCTTAGTCATAAAACAAAAGTAAAAAGACCCAAAAGGAAAAACAGAACAATGACACTGTGCTGATGGCAAGTTTCTTTTCCAAGTCTCGGTCCACAGTCAGTAGAGGGTAGAGAGACAATGTCCTAGGCAGCCAGGTAGAGAACTCCGGACTCATCCTCATCCAAATGGCTCAGATAACAAGAGATAACTTGGAGCCCTGGTGAGTTTAAAAGTGCAGATTAAGGCATCCTGGTTCTGGGATATTTTCGAGCTGTCACTTTACAGGACATCTGCACACTTTTCATTTGGTTCTGCATTTGTATCCACTTCCCCCTCCACCATAAGAAAGTTAAACATCACCTGTGCAGGCAAACAACAACAGGAGCTCTCTCCATGTCACACTAGCCTCCCCCCCCCCCCCCCCCCCCCGCTGACTACAAAGCACACAGTCTATCCATGTCACACTAGCCTCGCCTCCCCCCCCCCCCCCCCCCCCCCCCCGCTGACTACAAAGCACACAGTCTATCCATGTCACACTAGCCTCGTTGTGTGTGGCCCCCCCCGCGCCCCCCCCCCCCCCCCGCTGACTACAAAGCACACAGACAGCCTCTTTTGTCACTGTAAGGGATACCTGGGTGCCAGGCTCTCACCAGCAAAGTGTGACCTTGAGTGTCTGCTACTTAACCCTCATCAAAAGGCAGATTGCAGGCAGAGCATTTGGAGATGTGATCTGAAAGGTAAGTCTGGCTGTCTCCTCCCTCTCTGTCCATCTCTGTCTCTCTGTCTCTCTCTCACCAACTCTCATCCAGGACTCCAGACGTACTCTCGCCTGACCAGCTGTTCATAATTCTACCCCCAGGGGAATGTAGTCTTGAGAATACTTAGAGTAAGTAAGAGAAGGGAAATTAACTGCAGATCAGGACTACTTTGGTCCAATAAACCCACTGGTTCCCCAAGCTGGGCGAGGAAGCTGGTTGTGAATGGAATCCTTTCTTCTTCCTGCAGTGTCCTCTCTATCAGGGTTGAATGTCTTTATGGCTCACCCCAAGAAGTCACACAACAGTGAAGCATTGTTTGTAAATAAATAGGTAGGCTTTAGTTGATAAAGAGTCTGAATTTCGTGAGTGGTTTAATACTATTTTGTGTGTTAAATCTCAGAAGTAAGCATACAACAGTTCAGAAATGTACATACATCTATGCTTTTTCCAGTGTTTTCTCTTTTCCCACCCACACATCTCAGTTTGACCCTGTACCTCCCAAGTATAATTAGCTATAAGTACACGAAGATCATTAATAGTAAAATTTTTATTAGAGTCATTGGCATGTTGTAAACTGAATGACACTCTCAAAAACCTTTCCCAAAGTACACCCTAGCTTCACACAGATTTTCAATACTACAGCTGATAAATTAGCATTGCACCTATTCCAAGTTTGCCCTTCAATTAGCTGAGCACTCGGGTCATACTGATAACTTTAGATTGTTTTAATGCCAATTTCATTCTGTAATTCACATTTCAACATATTGGAAATAAAAGTTTCTTCTTCAATAATGTTTAAAAAAAATCTTTCCTTAGTGACATAACTAATGAGCCACCAAAAAAGCATGTGTACAATGAGGAAAGATTAAATAACAGCTGACAGAGTCAAATGAAAAATTACTGCATTTTGACATCTAAAGGATTATTTTCAATTATTTTTCTTGGACAATTAAGCGTATTCAAATTCCATAATGGGCTGTGTCAGTCATCATCATACATAAAATGCTTCCGTGGTGTACAATAAGCTTTTCTCCTCATACAAATATCTAAGGACCTGTAATTACACCTCATTAAACCTTGCCACCATCATTTGGAAGTCCCATTCATAATATTTAGCCTAAAATTGTACTAAATAATTAAAGTCAATTATCTCCAAAGTACTCATGAACTTTTTATCTGGGAAATATTTAAATATACACACAAAGTAAAGCTTCAAGAATTAGTCAATGATGATAAATGAAATGATGAGAACAGGTGGTTTTTACTACTGTAGAAAAGGTGTACTGAATTAACTTCAATTTTTTTATTTTATTTTTAATTATGTGTATACATGTGAGGGCATATACTTATGTCTGCAGATACACACAGAGGCCAAAAGAGGATGTCAGATTCCTTGAACTGGAGTTGCAGGGAGTTGTGAGCCCCCTGACTGAGTGCTGAGACCCTAACTAGGTTCTCTGCAAAAGCAGTGTATGCTTCAGCCCATTGACCAACTTGTGATGTGCTTCCTACATGTGCTTGTTCTGTAAGGAACTGAACCTTTTCTACCATGGTTCATCGAAGTTATTGAACTCAGTCAACACTTTACCTAATGCTAAGTAGGAGGCATCCAATTAAATACACAATGTCATTTTTAAGAAAGCATGCCAAGATGTCACTAGCAGCCTCCCCATCCATGAACAAAATAGTCCACTACTCACACAGCATGAGCAGGAAACAAAGTGTCAATCCTTTCCACAGTTCCTAAGTCCCATCCCCAGAGAGTGCCATAAGAGGGACCAATGGTGCCTGCACAGTCTTTGGGTTTCCCTGCAGGAGCAGTCAGGCTCAGAGACCCTGAATCTGTTTAGTGGATGGAAAACCTGCTTGATCTTTGTAATAGAAGAAACATTGATACAGCAGTCTATAAACCAACCTACTCCTTGCTCCAATGGAGAACACCGTGTCTATCTTTATACAACATCCTCAGAAAGACCCACAGCGATGACAGCCAACCAGTGTTTCTGCTCTTCTGCTCCTAGGTAAACACATGAGAAACTACAGCAAATTGTCTCCCAACACACAGCATATAACAAGTTCCAGAAGCATATTGCAAATATGCTCCCTAATGAAATCTCATATGCTTGACCAGAATCTCCTCTTATCATGCCTATACCTCTCACATCACACATTTGTATCCCACAAATGTATACAGTCAGGATCAGTTAGAAATAGATTAAAGCTATAGTAAGCACCTTTGATAGACTGTCTACGGAAGAATGAGAGTGGTTGTTAGTTAATAGCTAAGTGGCTCCTTCGTAGATTTTTCACTTCTCTCAAATAAGTAGAGAAGAGCAAGATAGGAAGAAGATAGAAAGAAGGGGGCAAGGAAATGGGGAGAAAATGGGTAGGGACGGAAGAAGGAAAGAATAAAATGGGGGGAAAGTGAAAGGTCTGATAAATGGCGCTGGTTGCAGTGCTGTTTACCTCGTGGAAAGGTCACAGTCACAGTCACGACAGAACCCAGTGTTAGTTTTCAGAGCTTTATTAGGAGGGGGAGGGGAGAGAGGAGAGCCAGGCCTGGAGAGAGAGAAAGATGGTGAGGTTGGGGAGAGGGGAGCAGAGCAGAGAGAGCAGAGATAAGAGTGGAGTCTGTGTCCGGGTTTTAAGGAACAGATTGTGTAACCACGCCACGTACGTAGTCGTCAGCGCCCACTGATCATGTAAGACGCAAGACCTTGAACTGCGCATGTGCAGTCATGTAGCTGGAGTGAAGGCAGAATTCCAACAGAAAGGGAGAAGGGGAAAGTGGTAAGGTGGAAGAAGAAAGAGAAAGCAGGATGAAGAGAGAGAAGGAAGACAGGCAAGAGAGAAAAGGGTAGGAATGGAGGAGGGGAGAAAGGAAAGAAGGAGAGAGGGAGACCTTGGCATTTTTCATATCTAATTGGAAATATCAGTTGGTTCTGTTGGTTTGTTTCAGCTACCATGGTTGCCTACACACCTATTCTAAATTTATGCTCAGTAACTTATTTGGTAATGGCAGACTATTTAAAGACAAATCCATATGCATTCTGACGTAGCCAGTGTGAAATGGGCTGAAAAATCTATTCTCAACAGTGTTCAAGATTCATAAACACACGGTAAGTTTTTCAGTTTCATAAATTACTAAGGAACACTAAGTGAATCTAAAAGGTAATTACTATCTTCCAATCAGATTGCACTTCCCCTAAAAGGAAAAAACAAAATGAAAACCTGGGTGACAATAAGAACCATACATAGTAGTGACAATGGCAAACTGGTACAACCAGCTCAGAAAACTGTGGAAATTCTTATGATGTAGCAGTGTTACTTCCAGGCTGTGACCACAAAAATGTAAGCCAGAAAACAGAGTGGGCTAGAGGGATGACTCAGTCAGGAAAGTACTTGCTTTGCCAGCACAAGCACCTGAGTTCAATCCCCAGGACCCAACTAAAAGTTGGAGGCATGGTGGCTAGCACTGGCTATCCTAGTGGCTAGCCCTGGCAATCCTGGTGCTTGAGAGACAGACAAGCAGACTCTTGCTGGGAAGGCCGACTTGTCTTGGGGATTGGAAAAAAAAGCTGCTAAGTAGACACGCTGCCCAAGTCCTTCTGAAGACCTTCCAAATAGTGCTTCTCATACACGGAAATGGATATTGAGAAAATAGGTAGGCTTACTTTACACATAGAAGGTACACATAACGTCTCATCAATATATAATCCAAACAAATACCAGGTATTTGATGTGTCCTGAACTTTGTGTTAGAGGCAACATGCTATGAAGGACAAAGAAAAAAAACATATACCATATTTTTTGTCTTTAGATGCCTTCAGCTGAATGGGAGATGAAAACTCTTACATTAAAAAAAAGGAACATTTCCAGATAACAGAAATCACACAGAATAATAACAACAGCAAGTTGGCACAGCCAGTATAATTAGATGGTAGACAAAGTATGGAGGAGGACACAGAGGATGAGAAACATGGAGGGAGGAAGGAAGGGAGAGCACTAAGTGGATTAATTTCTAGGCTTACTGATGCAAATGCAAAAATAAAAAGATGTGAAAAAAGACCAGCACTCTAGAACTGACCAAGACCAAAGCAAGTCAATCCCTGGTAAAGCTCTAAAGACCTCACACTAAGCGAAATCCAAGGGCAACAGAATCATGGCCCCATATTCCCAATGTTAATATCCATGAGTCCATCCATTTCCTATAACCCATGTGTTAATTTTAGTCTTTCCAAAGTTCCACTTCACTCTTAAGCTGCCGTCTTTAAGGATGGTTCCTTCTTTATTTTTTGATATTTCAGAGTTCATTTGAGTGTTACCAAGTCTACCTCCAAGTATCTCCTTAAATCCTCTCAGCTCCCACTGTGAAGTGTGGCTGATTATGAGGTTATATGCCAATAATTACTATTTAATTTAAATCTAAAATAAATAAGTTCTTCGTGATATTACTCTGAACTGTTGGTATGATTACATTGCTTGTTTGATGGTACTCTCAGATAGCCTTATCTATTTGAGTACTAATGGCATGCAATCAGAAGCAGAAGAAACACAGCATATTAAACAAATTCAGAATTTCTACCCTCCTAAGTGGGTGAGAAGGGCAATTCTAAAGGAAGCAAAGGTTTGGGGTCTTATTCCTTAAATTGCCATTGGTCATACTTCTGTTTAATGTATTCCATTCCCACAACACATTTCCTCTCTGTTTATTGACACTAATATTCCAAAGACAATACTCAATTTCTGCATTGCATAGCTTTTAGCATCTGATGTTAGCTGTTTCCAATGTAAAAGGGACTTGAGACAGATAAGAGACAATCCTTCTGTAGTGGTTTGAATGAGATGTGTCATTCATAAGTCTTGGACATTTGAATACTTCATTCCCAGTTAGTAGAATTGTTTAGGAAATCTTAGGAGGTGTGTCACTAAGGACAGGTTTTGATGTTTCAGAAGATCATTCCCAGCATGCCCCCCTGTCCTGCTTGTGAATCAAGATGTGCCCTCTCACTGTTCCTGTCACCATGTTTTTACTCTACCCTCACATATTTAGATCCTTTGAAACCATAAGCCCAACTAAATGGCTTTCTCTTATAAGATGCCTTGGTCATGGTATTCATCACAGCAATAGAAACCTAACCAAGACAGCACCAAGCAACGACTTCAATGATGGAGTCAACTTTACTGTAAATTCCTTCCGTGTCAGTCATGTATGTATGCATAAATTTTCTTCTAATTGACAAATAAGTGAAGGCAACAAACCTCAGGTTCTTGACCATGGAAGATGACCCCAAAGTTCTGTTTGAAAGCAGCCTCACAAGTATCAGAAAGTCAGCAGAAGTTCAAACTTCCATTCAGTTGAGTGTCAGAAACACACTGATTCATTTAGAGAGCACCGAGGATAAGAAGATAAGTGTTGCAGAGACGTGTCCCTTGAGAAGACAAAATGTTCAAGAGGACAAAGAGAATACTCTAAATCATATTGGCATAATGAGCTCATAGAAGAGCTCTCAACATAGGTTCTGGTGAAAGCGAAAAGGTGGGGTACTCAATAGAAGCCACAGGGACCAGAGAAAGGCACATGCTTAGGAGTTGACCAGTAAGGATGTACTACAGATGGGGTAGAAGGAAACTCAGATCTGGGAAGCACAGTGCCTGTATTGATTATTTGCCGATTTGCCTATTGTGTTTCAGTCCCATTTCTATAATACGGAGAAAGAAGATGAATGTTGATTATACACGTGTCATTTCCCAGACAAGTTTTCTATCTGGCTCCTTGTCTGCCCAGGGTAAACAGGGGAAGAAGACTGGACATGAGGGAAAGGAACCACTTCCGGTCCCAACCTGTCCACATGGCAAGGGCTACTTTCTCAGAGACCCAGCTCATTAAGTTATAGCCCTGTGTCCATGATTTTGATCTCAGCAACACTGCCCCGCTGCCCCACCCCTGCATTGTAGTGAGGCAACATTTTGTTTCTGGGCACCTAGAGTAGGAACTGCTTCTCAGAATAACTAGATTAATCCTTGCCCCTCTGTTCTTCCAGTCTTCTGATGGCTGATAGCTAAAGCCCCTCTGTTAAGTCTTTTCCTTCTGAAACTGAGCACAGCATCTCTTGCCTCCCTAGTAACCAGCTGATAAGTGTATGATCATGAGCTGGAATTCTCAGATTAGACACCTCATTTTCTTGAGTTTTAATTTAGTGAAGACCCCCTCGTTGGTATAATTAAAGACATGAGGAAAATGTGTTTTTGTAATGATGCAATGATTATTTAAATTATCGTGAGTTTGCTTGGTGGAGTATCTACAGAAAGCAAGACTGAGAATCCAGAGGGAGGCTGCACTTGACTGCTACAGTGGGAATGATGTCTCTCTCCTGAGCCTGTGGCTCAACTGCATGTGCTAACTGGTGTGTATTAGAGTTAGGCTCCTACGCTCCTACAGAGAAAGAAATTATCTTTCTCTATTGCATTGAGAGTTAAGGGAGGGTTTCTTGATGAGGATATTCTTCTGAAGCCTCAGACTTATACTCAAAGGAACAGAAAAAGAACTGTAAATTCCAAGTATCTAAAGCAAATGCTCTCCATGGGAAGTTAGGGATCTGCACTCACCAATAAACTAAACTTCTTGAGCTGAAGAGGTCTTAGGCTGCCTTGGTCTTCCCAGAGCTACATTTCACTGTCCTCCAGTGTAATCCAGAGAACAATCTATAAGTGATTTTATGACCTCGACATCTCACAGATCATCATGACAGTCTACTGCATTACAGCAATGCTAGTTGGACAGAGCAAACAGGAAGAAGTGAACACAAAGAGTCTATTAGTAAAATACAGATGTTCCAAAAGTTTCAATTCCAGGAAAACGCAGAGTCACACTCAGAATACAGTCAACTGGAAAATGTCAAGATGATCTCCTCCAAATACAAAAGTAAGAGAAAGACTGATTATAAAGGAGATGATTGCTACAGATGTCTGATGGCTCAAAGTCAAAAAGGAAAAGTTAGTGTGGGACTGGATTATCCTCCTGGAAGCAAGACTGCAAAGAACTCAGGACTTTAGCAAGGCAGTTTCATGTCACCCAATCAGTGGAAGAGCTCTGAGCTCACCTTCCTTTGCTGTGAGAGCTGAAGGCAGAGGGAGTGTCACAGTGGTCAAGAGCATTGTGGCCAGCTATGCAAAGAAGAACTAAGCAGTCTAAGAGTACGTTCTTCCTTGTTCAGTATGTACTTGATTAAATTCACTATTTTGCTTTCTTCTTTTCACCCTTATAAAGTAATTTAAAAATTATTGATACCAATTGACTTAACAAGTTGGCCTTCAGTTGACTTGAGAATGTTTCATGAGAACTTGACTGTATAAGAAGAAAAATTAGTACCACTCAAATATTGATGGTGACTATTGGAGCTCCTGCCATTGGGGAAACATTGACAATGCATTTGTTTTTAACTTGTGCGTGTGTGTGTGTGTGTGTGTGTGTGTGTGTGTGTGTGTGTGTGTGTGTACACAAGCACCTGCCATGGTATGACTGTAGGGAGAAAGTTCTGTCCTTTCATTGCATGGGTCCTGGGCAATGCACTCGGGTCAGGCTCTGTGCAGGCACCACGCATCTGTGGTTATAATGATTTGGTTTGTGCATTGAAACATCAGTAGAAACTCTGAGCTGATATTTGACCCTGAAAGACCGTGAATGTTGCCTGTTAGGAGTGATCCATTCCTGTGTTGCAATCCTTCTAACTTGTTCTACTGTCCTGAGGCCGGTGGTCCTGGATGCTCTCACCAGATGGTTTCACATCAGGTCCTACCAAGAGGGTCAGGAAGGCTTTAAAAATAAAATAGAAGAAATCCACTCTGAACTACAAATTCCTCTCACGACTTCAACAGGATGTAGCCACTAAAGCAGCTACATCTTTCAGTATCCAGGACAAGCACATGGTGTGTCCTCATTCTCTCCAGTCCCAGTAAAGAGTCTCCTTAAATGTCAGTACCAGCTAGGTGCCCACTCAGACATCTGCATCTGTACCCTCCATGCACCCAGTCTCTGCAGCTCTGTCTCAGGTTGACTGTTCCCAGTCCTTAGACGGTAGCAGCTTTTAGGGGTGGGAGCCTCTCAGACACTTACTTGCACCTGTAAAGGAGGCAGCGTCTGATTTCTACATTGTGACATTTCCTCCTTCTTTTCTTCCACTTACAGGTAAGAACAGCTTCCTGCAGCTACAAACCTCTTACTCAAAATTATTTCTAATTTTCAAACACCACAGAGCTACTTCCTACATTGTATTTCCAGTTCTTTGAACATACTGCATTGAAATAAAATAAAATTGAAACAGTGCCCACAGCTACAGCATGACTTCATACATGATTATCAGTGATGCATGGATTTATTGCTTCTTGTATTTCACTATCTGTTGTGAGCTTTCCAGAGTGTGCCCTAGTAGAGGCAATAGTTAAAGCATTATTTCCATGAAAGGCAATTAAAAGGACAGTTATAAGATAACAGCAGCTATATTCCCTACCTTGACCAAAGTGAGAAAATGAAGAGTATAAGGGTTACTTGAAACTAAAAAGCCTAAACTCTAGATCCTAGAGGTGATACCTCAACAGCAAAAATAAAATAGAATGGGAAAATGAAATAAAAAATGGGGAGTTAAGGAAGTTTAAAAACACCAAAGCAAAATAAGGGTAAAGTCTGATATTAATTCCATTAAAAGGCAAAAGATCAAAGCCCATATGTTCAATTTTCCCCTCTGCATTATCTAACTCTAGCATTCCACATTTCCTATGTGGATTTTTACTGTCTATTTTAATATAAGATTAAATGTCATCAAAGCTAAGATTCTTCATGAGTTTGTTATCCCAGTATTCACTGGGTATGAACCTATAGATACAGACATTAAAAACAGACCAGGGACTGGAGAGATGACTCAGCAGTTAAGAGGGCCCACTCTTCTTCCAAAGGACCTGAGTGAGATTCCTAGCAACTACACTGGGTAGCTTACAATCACCTGGAGCTATCTCCTGAGGATTCAACACCCTCTTCTTGCCTCCAAGGATATGTTCACTCTGGTGGCATATACCCACACAGACAGAAAGACGTGCATAAATTAAAATTTTAAAAAATCTTTTTAAACAGACTATAGCTAGAGTTTTCCTGCCTGGCCCACAGTCAGGACAAATCTCTCACACCTGCCAGTCCCACAGCCGCTCAAACCGGAACAAGTAAACACAGAGACTTATATTGGTTACAAACTGTATGGCCGTGGCAGGCTTCTTGCTAACTGTTCTTACAGCTTAAATTAATCCATTTCTATTAATCTATACCTTGCCACATGGCTCACGGCTTACCGGCATCTTTACATGCTGTTTCTCATCATGGCGGCTGGCAGTGTCTCTCTGACTCAGCCTTCCACTTCCCAGCTCTATTCTCCTCCTTGTTCCGCCTATACTTCCTGCCTGGCCACAGGCCAATCAGTGATTTATTTATTGACCAATCAGCAACACATTTGACATACAGACCATCCCACAGCACTTCCCCTTTTCTTTTCTTAAAAAGGAAGGTTTTAACCTTTACACATCTCCAAAGTCAGCTTGGTATATTTGGGAATTTGGGCGTAGCTTCTCTTACTACGTCCTGCTGGAGGGGGGCGCTGTATCTTATGGGGACACAAAGAATATTTTAGGATTATGGAGTAGTCCGTGAGGGTGTATCGTCTGAGCCAGTTGCCTTGAAACCATTCTGGATGTTGGATCATCTGGGCCATGGTGTCATCGGAAACCTTTCAGGGAGTCTTGGCTGGTCAAACCTGATGTATCTTAATCTGGAACAAATCCATAGCCTCTGGCTTTCTGTGGAAACAAAAGCAGAGCCTCCTTTCCAAAGCAACATATCCTTACATCCAAATTTTGAAGTCAGGGTACCTTTAAAATATACATTTTGGCATAACTCAACAGCTTTTGCAATCAAATGTTTTTCTTCAGTTACGAATATCAAAGAGAACATAATCCAGATTCTCTGTGTGGTAGCCAACTTTACATGGCTTATTTTTTTATATATTAGCTTGAGCCTATTGCTTTAAACTGCAACCTTCTAAGCCTGAAATGGTGCTGGCGCTATGGCTGCTGGCTCTGCCCACTTCAGCTTCCCAACATGGCGGTGGTACGTTTTCCGCCAGCTCTGGGAGCCATCAACTCTCAGAAATAGTGGGTCTATGCTTCTATCAAAGCAGCGTGTAGCCCAGAAACCTCTTTTTTTTGTTTTGTTTTGTACTAGCAAAGGCTAAATCCACCACACAGCTTAATGTGCCACTTGCAGAGGCCTCATTCCTGCCATACTGCAGGTCGAGTGTGCACGCTAGGAACCCACAAGTAGCTCAAACCGGCAGCTGCCGCTCATTTGAGAGAGACAATTAGGAACTGTTTTTAGCTCCGTTTTAGAATCTTTTTTCTCGGTTTTTAGGTGGAAACTCTTGCCACCACGTTGGACACCATTTGTAGATGTAACCAACGGTCTTATTAAATAAGAAACACAGAGCCGATTCAAAGAAGAAAGCCAAGAGGTCAGAGCTAAGAGCCTCACCCTTCCTGATTCAGGGATCCTCTTCAGCCAAGAGAGCTCTCCAAAAGGGGAAAAGGGGAAGTGCTGTGGGATGGCCTGTATGTCAAATGTGTTGCTGATTGGTCAATAAATAAATCACTGATTGGCCCGTGGCCAGGCAGGAAGTATAGGCAGGACAAGGAGGAGAATAGAGCTGGGAAGTGGAAGGCTGAGTCAGAGAGACACTGCCAGCCGCCATGATGAGAAACAGCATGTAAAGATGCCAGTAAGCCGTGAGCCATGTGGCAAGGTATAGATTAATAGAAATGGATTAATTTAAGCTGTAAGAACAGTTAGCAAGAAGCCTGCCACGGCCATACAGTTTGTAACCAATATCAGTCTCTGTGTTTACTTGTTCCGGTTTGAGCGGCTGTGGGACTGGCAGGTGTGAGAGATTTGTCCTGACTGTGGGCCAGGCAGGAAAACTCAAGCTACAACAGACAAAATACTTTCCCATCTAAAATGTAAGTGGCCTCTGGCTGGAACTCAAATACCTGGAAAATTAACTACTACTTATTCAGTTCTTTTAGTCAACTGATGAACATAGAGATGGAGGCAATGAATTTCACTTTTCTTAATATATGAGAAGATGGGTTCATCCAGTAACTCACATGAGAAGATTAAAATTTGATCATTTCAAACCAAAAGCATGTGTTTAGTAGGTTTTACCAATGGATTAAATTAGTATTCTAAATATTCTAGCAGTTGCCTTACTTCCAGAACATACACAAAGAGATAATTGGAGAAAGTTCTATTTGGGGGCACTCACTTCACACTTGGATATTATTACTGCTGTGTTGGGTTAGTTGTGGTTTTCTGTATCCATGCCCTTTACTATGAATTTTGCTGTTACTTCTGTTTCATTCAGTTTTAGAGGGAACAAACAAGGCCAGCAGCCTGAGAACAAGCCACCCAGTCTCAGAGACAACTGTGGATCTCATACGTGGGTGGCTTTGCTAACTATGCAACTGGGCATCAGACTCAAGGAAATGATGGAGGGAAGGAGCAGAGTGACCACAGCCTCCATCCGCAAAACATGGACGTTGGGACTGTCTAAGACCCATTATGGGTTAAAAGCAGTGAGTTTGATGTTGAGAATGAGTGCACATTAATTATCTCATACTTTTCACTATCTGGTGGTGTGTTATCGGAGGTTGGTGGTCTCGACAAACATCATGCTGGTTGATTGAACCTTATTCTTTCTCCCTCCTGAGGGCTAATCTTTACACGTCTGTATAACTTTCTGCCTATACTGGAGGGTAGGTACTCAATAAGCAATCATTAAAAGGGTCTACTATGTTCTGAAGTGGGTGTGGGTACATTATACATAACTGTACATATCATATTAAGTGGCAGAAAACTGATCCGTAAGCTAGAGGCTACAGTCCAGACAACTGTGTCTCATATAGCACAGGATAACATCTGAGAGAGGTCGAATAAATTAGCATAAGTGTATGTGATCATTTTAAAAGTATCAAGTGAATGCATTAATAAGTAAAAATTTCAAGAAATGTTCTCTTTAATTCATGAATCATATTAACTATTAATATCAAGACGGTGGAGGAAGGGTACATAGTCCAACTAAAAGGCATCCTGTATAGAATTCATGTAGGATAAATTTATTCTGCAGCCTACCACTGTGGAGAGATTCCCTGTTCCTGCATACCAGGCAGCCCTGAGCTCTCTCTCTCTCTCTCTCTCTCTCTCTCTCTCTCTCTCTCTCTCTCTCTCTCTCTCTCTCTCACACACACACACACACACACACACACACACACACACACACACACACACATACTGTTGGTGAAAGAAAACAAACTTCCATTGACCTGGTAGAGCTAGTCCCTCCTGCCTCCTTGGCAGTAGTAAGGAACCAAAACAAAATAAACGAGACTGAAGGTGGAAGCCCCATTCTGGAAACAGAGCCTTAGGAAGGGATAGGGTCCCTGCTGGACACCAGGGAAAGAGGGTTTCCAAGGAAAAGAATGTCTAGTATACCAGAGAGGTTGGTGAGTATTTCCCTAGAACCACAAAGGAAAAGATTTCTGCAAAGAGCTGTTAGATAAGTCCTGCACTCAGCTGATTCATCTAATTATAGGAAATCTAAGGTGTCCCATTAGTTCAGACTCCACTGTATTAAGCGACAGTTTTCGGAGATCGAAATGACTCTGAAATCAGAGAAAGATGCCTTGACTCTGTGAGTGAGCTTATCTCCCAGACGTCTCCCTAGCTCAGCTCTAGTGTCTGGAGTGATGTTACCCCAGACACAACAGTTATTTAATCTCACTTCGTTTTTCAATGTCAGGACACATTCATATTTTATTAGTAGAAACAAAGTCCATTACCAAAATTTTCACATGAATAAATGTGCAGCTGCATTTAAAGTGGCATGATTCCTTTTATTGTTATAACTTCATGTTGATGTTAGATACCTAAGTGTAGAGACCTGTGTTCTTCTCCCGCTCCATTTATCGTCCAGTAACAATGAGTAAACCAGTGACTCCCTTGATTCATTAAGCAGGAAAACAGGCTACATGCATTATTGAAATGATAGCTACCTAAAAGGAAACAGTTTTTATCAAGAAAATATTAAAAAGCTATAACTTAAAATCTTAAGAGTAAATTATGTTATCACAAGGCTATTGTAATTTAACTAAAATGCTGGTGTTATATTTGATATTTTTGTTGCCAAACCTTAATAATTTTTAAATGACCATTAAGTAGTAAATATAAAGAATTTAATCCACAGGACACAGTTCTAAATTTATTACAGTATTTGTGGTAGACAACTTAGAATACGTGGAGGAAATATCTCAGCTGAAGCAATGATATAGCAGTAATGAGCATGTGCTGCTCTTGCAGAGGACCTGAGTTCAGTTCCCAGCATCCACATGGGATGGCTCACAACTGCCTGTAACTACAGCTCCAGGGATTCTGATGTCTCTAAACCATCAGAACCTGACATGTATGATACACACACACACACACACACACACACACACACACACACACACACACACAATTAAATATAATAGAAACATTTTTTCTATTGTTTCTATTATAACATCTGGAAAACAATAATATCTCATCAGAACAAACCCATCCCTCACATTCTTAGTTCTAAGCCCCACTTTCCTGCAGTTTTTAGTGGCACAGATCAGACACAGCACAGTGATTTCACTAGACACTCAAAAGTCCGATGTTTTTTCTTGTATTTACCGTGTGAAAGTTTTTCTATCAGTTAATCACTTTCTTACTGAATACTTTGACAAACATACTCCACAAACACTCAACACCATAACATTTTAGAATTTAAATTTAAAAATAAATTTGAAAATGCTTGTGCTCCCAAAAGTAAACAAAAGATAATATACAAATTTCATACACTATTAAAACATCATAAGTATGGCCACCCACCACCCAGCTCAACCCTGCATCTATTTATTTATAAAGTGGATAGAGCACCTCACCTTCTTCTATGTAAACCATGGCCTGAGGCACATGCCACACAGCTATTCCTGGAAAGCCTGGATGTCCCTCAGGGGCCTCCCTGTTTGCTGGAATGGAGAGGGCTTCAGAGGCTGCGAGGCTGGGCTCCAGAACCTTCTCTTGCCACTGTTCAGTTAGATTCGTTGTCCATGGTCCCCCTTTACCCACAAGTTGACTGTCGAACACTATCTACAACTTTAACTAGGAGTGATGCTGCATACCTGTAATCCCAGCACTGGGGGCGTCAGCCTTGGTTACATACTGATGCTGAGGCCAAGACTGGAATATATGAGATACTGTCTCATAAAAAGTTGATGGATTGGGGGTGAAATTAAAAGGCCTACTGCTTTGATTTCACAATTTTAAGCACCTTTGCAGGGTGGCAACATGTCAAGAGGGCATTTTCTTCTTCCTTGTATGCTAATTCAAGAACCCGCAGTGTCACAGTGAGCGAAGGAGAACAAAGATGGAGAGAAAGTGTCAGCCATTTCTGACTGGCCACGTGATGCTCTTTCCTGTTATTCTTTAGAACACAAACCCAGGAAACAGACACTAAAAATTAATTGGCTTTCCACCCTCTATCCTTATCCATCAATTTTGAAATCATCTTAAATTCATGAGTGATATTTGTTTGAGATGTGGGTGCTCGACCTGGGATACTGAGTGCTATCTATTAAACGGACAGTTTAAAGCCTTCTCAGCAGGGTTGTGCAATTGGACTGTTTTATACACAGTGAGTGAAAATCAATGGTCTGTCTATGCCTATCACAGCATGTCACATCTGTGATTGAATCTTTTCAACCAGCTTATCAGACATACAGCACAGGGATAAATTTATCTTTACACTCTCTATATGTGTCACCAAAAATAGCCTGAGGATCAGTATAACCTAATGAACTAAGAATGTCTGATAAATGATCAGAATGTGCTCCTCAGTGAAAGCAGCAGCCTATCCTTTGGAGGTAGAGTGGAGGTAGTGTGTTTCTAAGGAAAATTTAGGTCCTTAGAATTTGCTTCCAAAAAAAGCTGTACCTGTGCTATTCCCACACCAGCCAATTGCACTGTCTTAAGAGTTCTGCCCCCACTTTATTTGGATGTTGATGAAAACATACACAGAGGTTGTTTGAATCATAGCTATCACACTGGGTTTTATAATTTTGTTTTTTGTACCAAACTAAAAGCATCCATATTTTTAACTTAAAAATCTGCTATAAATACATTTTAAAAGTATTTATCTAAATATTTTTAAATTTATTTTATTTCATTGTGTGTGAGCACATGTGTGTGGATGCCCCCTGAAGCCAGAAAGGGGTATTGGATTCCCTGGAGCTGGAGTTAGAGGCAGCTGGGAGCACGCCACCCTGAGTGCTGGGAGCTGTGCTCAGGCTCTCCGCAAGAGCCTCAAGAACTCTTAACTACTAGGCCATCTCTCAAGGTCCTTATCGAAATTTCTTTTGGAGGGGGTAATTCCTTGGTTTTTTTCATTATCACTGGAAATTTTCATATGTGTATACAATGTACCTTGGTTGTGTCAGTCAATAAATACCTTATGATCAATTGTTTCTAAGTGAGTCCAGCTTGGTGACCTTTACCTGAGTTTTTGGAAGGTTAAATAGTATGTTCTGCTGTTAAATTACTCACATGAAAATCAAATAAGAATAAACACCCTGAAAATCACTAAAAACAAAGAAATGAGTCAGTGAGGGAAATCATTATTGAAATGTTAAAATAAAACAAATTCTGATCAGCAACAGTTTTACACAACTCAAATTTGTTTCCTAATCCATGGTGATACTTATGTGTTCTGTCTTATCATTGCTACAGACTTTCCCAGTATGTTATTTCCAAGCATAGACTAGTAGTATTGGGCACTGGGGAGGTGGCTCAGGGATCAAAGCACATGCCTTAAAATCCTGAGGACTGGAGTTTGGACCCCAAAGTCAATATAAATACTAGGTGGGCATGGTGGTCCACCTGCTTTTAAAGTGTGTAGAGGGTGGAGACAAGGGATTCCCTAAGCAAGCTAGCTAGAAAGATTAGCCAAATATGGGAAATCTGGGTTCAACTGAGCCACTCTGCCAGCATGAATAACGTAGAAGTGACTAAAGAAGTCTGTCAAATGTCAGCTTTGGGCCTGGACTTTTAAGCTCACACAAAGACATGCACACACTCACACCCATGTGCCCTTATTCACATACCCACACACTTATAATAATAAAAAACAACCTCAGTAAACTTTAAAAAAATGGTATAGACTAAGGAGCTGGCTCCACAGATGAAGGCACTTGGTGCCAAAGTTGATGACCTGAGTTTGATCAAAGGGTCCTCATGGTAGAAGGAGAGATTTGACTCCCACAAGCTGTCCTCTCATTTTCGTGTGTACACACACGAACTGAAAATGAACACAAGGTAACAAAAGTAGTATAAGGCAATTACGTGTCTTCATAGGATGGCGCCTGCATGAGTAAAGGGAAAGCTATCAACTAACATTGCTAGGGTGGGTGTGAGGGTGATTGCTCCATGAATGGAAACAGACTTGCAATCATGCATGCAAACTTGCAAAACATCGAATGTCTGCAAGACTGGTGACATAAAAGGATTATTTATGTCTGTATGCGCATGGCTACCTAGGCTCACAGTATACAGACGGAGCAAACAGGTGACATAAAAGGACTGTTCATGTCTGTATGCATATGGCTACCTAGACTTACCGCATACAGACATAAAAGGAGCAGACAGGTACACACAGAAGTGGAACTTACTACCTTAGCTTCATTACAAACTCACATATCACATGAAAGACACAACATCACCTTTCCATTGCAAACACACAAGTGTCTCTAGAAAAATGCAAGTGAGGTTAGAAGGTCCATTCTGAATGTATAACTGTACTTCTCACTCCATCCTCAACTGTGTCCTCATCCATCTCACCATCTATGGACACTGTGTGCTGAGCCATCATCACAGGCACATTGGGCTCAAAATGAGCAAGTAATGATGTCACCCCTCAAGGAGTTTTCGTGTCAAGTGGGAAAAGAGACAGACAATAGTGTAAGCAGCCAATGTAACAAAATGCGTATTGTTTAAATTCCTTCAATAAAAGATTGAAGGAAAGATTGAGTTCTCAAAACAGAGGCCTGGAAGCCATCAGGGTAAAGGCTGAAATTTCCAAGCACTCAGAGTTCTGTTTAGATCTTTAGTGTGTCCTTCTTCCAGTTCAAAGTGTGCCCTGTCTGTTCTTGCATGATGCTTTCCCACGATCACAACTGCACTACAGATGTTACTTCCTTTTGGTTTGCTTCTACCCATCACTACATGTTGTCATTTCTTGATGTTTTCTTTCAAATTTCAATAATCTAGAGCCTACATCAAAAGAAGGGCTGTACTTGTCACTTTTATAGTCTACTATTGTCCAGTATCAAGGCACTGAACAAGAACTATGTCAGTCACTGGCAAATTAAAGTTGAGGGAAGGAATAGTTGTGAGGAAGCGGGATGTGAGACTCCTGCTAGGGAGTCAATCCACCTAGTATATGGAATGATGCACAGAACTGATGCAGCTCTAACTCCTGAAACATGTAAGAATTTGCAGCACCAAATAATGGTGATTAAATCTTGGAAACTAAATTCCATAGACCATATTCTTCTACTAGTATTTGCTACAGACTATGGCAGTGGGACAGCAGTCACCTACTGTGTACATATTTCATTGTGTGTGTGTGTATGAAATTCTCAAAAGTAATGTAAAGTGTTTAAAACATGCTGTTTTACCTTAATAATTTGAAATGCTCTAAGACTTGCTCTCTGCATTTGTGCCTCACCTAATCTACATCAGGATTGCTATGTTAACATTAATCTCTGGTACATTTATGTGATATACATTCAATGCGTGATAAATGATATTGCTGGTCAAAATGTGTCAGTTTTCCTGAAAACTACAGAAATGGGAAACTTTTAAATGTGCTGTAATTTGATCTTCTTGGACTCTGTGTGAGTCAGCATTCATTGCCAGAGTTAGGAGTTATCAGTTGCTAACCTAGGTGACAGCTGACTGTTTGAATAATTGTATTTCAGATGTGGAGACACGTTTTCTTTCTTTCTGAATCTGAGTCCTCCTGGCTGTCACATGGTAACTGGAGATAATTTAATGAATGACTGAATCTTGGAATAGAAAGATCCTTTACCCAAACCTTGTGTTACTCTACCACAGTCTTTCTCAATCCTGTCCTCTGGATGAGTCACACACACACACACACACACACACACACACACACACACACACACACACACACACTTCTAATTAGGAGGAAATGTAAGTCAGATACAAGTCTATGCAAGCTGGAGGAAACTGTCAGAGTGACTTAGAGGATGACATGATCTGAGAGCCACATTCCTCTCACCAGTAATATCACAGTGATCCAAAGGCACTCTGGTGATCAGCCTCCACCCCGGCAGGTATCCATCCACAGTGCTACTCTCTGGGTCCAGGTGTGCAATTTCCAGCTTCTTTATTTATTCAGGATGCACACCTGCGACAGCAACTGAAATAGTTTTTCTCAGCCAGTCTGGCATCTCAAATCAATGATATGTTGCTACATGTGATAAGTCCCTCAGGACAAAAAACAAAGGTAGAGGCAGCCAGAGACACGTATCTCATTCGCAACCAAGCATGGTGTTCCAAACACAACAACTCTGAATCTCCACCCGTGGTCACTTCTTGGCAGCTATCCATGGGCTTTAGAAGTTCTTGCTGTGTATATAGTCTTACAAGGTCAACATTTCAAAATGGTAACACCTCAGTCCCTCCACTTCTGGACTTTAATCTATATAGGCTACAAAGAGACCCTAATTCAAGTTTAGAAAAACATTATGTTAAAGATCTTTTGTTTATGTAAAAATCTGCATCTAGTGTCTGTCTCTAAGCTAGATGTGGTTGTAGGTCCCAGTAACCTCTATACTTGGAAGCCTGGAGAAGAAGTGTGATTTGTATTATGTAATGAGACACACACACTCTCTCTCTCTCTCTCAGTAACCTCTATACTTGGAAGCCTGGAGAAGAAGTGTGATTTGTATTATGTAATGAGACACACACACACTCTCTCTCTCTCTTTCTCTCTCTCTCTCTCTCTCTCTCTCTCTCTCTCTCTCTCTCTCTCTCTCACACACACACACACACACACACACACACACACACACACATACTCACAAATGAATGTCTCTAGTATCAGACACACACACATACACACACACACACACATACTCACAAATGAATGTCTCTAGTATCAGACACACACACACACACACACACACACACACACACACACACACACACACATGCTGTGGGATGTTCTGTATGGCAAATGTGTTGCTGATTAGTCAATAAATAAAACACTGATTGGCCATTGGCTAGGCAGGAAGTGTAGGCGGGACAAGGAGGAGAATAAAGATGGAAAGTGGAAAGCTGAGTCAGAGAGACACTGCCAGCCGCCACGATGACAAACAGCATGTGAAGATGCCGGTAAGCCACGAGCCATGTGCCAAGGTATAGATTAATGGAAATGGATAAATTTAAGCTGTAAGAACAGTTAGCAAGAAGCCTGCCACAGCCATACAGTTTGTAACCAATATAAGTCTCTGTATTTACTTGGTCTGGTCTGAGCGGCTGTGGGACTGGCGGGTGTCAGAGATTTGTCCTGACTGTGGGCCAGGCAGGAAAACTCTAGCTACACACACACATGAATCTGTCTCTAGTATCAATATCAATCAGTTTAGGAAGCACAGAAAAAGAAAATCCAGAGTTGGAGGGAGGTAGAAGATCAGGCTTGGGGTAGAAAGAATTTGAACCAATCATGATAGATCAATACTCTCCAGTTCCCAATGGGGAAAACTCTATTTCATAGTACAGAGTAGAGAAACTTTATGTTGAGCCAAGTGACAAGTGCCTGTGTCTTTCACAATGGTGACTTACTCAATTCTCCCTAAGAGTCTGGGCTGTGAGGATCCTAGTTGACTGACAGACTCCAGCCCAGCCACCGGGACTTTAAACCCATGGCCACAGTTCCTCTGGCAGCTGACCACAAGACATTCTCTACAGCAGAGACTGAAGCAGGAATTCATTTGCTACTCAATGCAGGGTGAAAGCTGGCTTGGAGGCTTCTTGTGAGGCTATCTGAGATTCAGAGATGAGCTTCCATCTGTGGCCATTTACCCAGCCATCCTTCGGTCCTTTTTAGCCCCCATGTCTATATTGCAGTCTAGACCCTGTTCCTGCTACCTCTATTCTCGTCTTCCACAGGCATATGCCTCCACAGTGCATCCCCAGGATGTCTAATCTCATTTGGAGTGTCTGTCCTTTAGAAGGTTTGAATTTTTGGTATATAACAATACAAAAAGCATGAAGTTATGCCCAAGTTCTACTCATACAGGCGATCTTTTAGTACCTTCATTAGCCTGTCTGTGTTTTAATATTCCTAGCAAAGACTGGATCTCTTCTATTACATTTTTCAAGAACTCTAACAATCCAAGCAGTCAGCATAGGAGACGCTAAATCCTCCCTTCATGCTTCACAGGAAGTGTGTGTTGAGTAGTTTTCAGGCTGCTCTCTCACATGGTTTTCATTACTACCAAGATATTTAATGACTATAACATGTGAACTGTCCCAGGAGCCTCTATGTACATTCAAACATGTCAAATACATAAAGAAACTAGGATGTACTAGCACTAGGGAGAGCCACATTGTAGGTAACAGTCAGCTCACCTTCCTACAAGCTCTTACTACTAATAAAAGCCATTTTCCCAATGTATAACATTATTTTCTGAGTGTGAACATTTGGGATATTCATTTGTAGCTATTGACTTACAATAAGAGCACACTTGGTTTTTACTTTTGTCCCTGTGGTCATTACCATTTTCCCCTCCTGATATATTTATCCCCTACCTTGCTATGACCAGACATCAGCAATATCTCTCAACCACCTGAAAGCAGTTTATGGTTCATCCATCTGTTGAACTGTCTGTTTCCTTCTTTCTGTTTCTATTTTATCTTTCCGGTGCTTGGTGGTTCTCATAAGTCTTTTTCTTCTCAGACTTGCATGACCCTGAGTTCTAATCCTTCATGTCTTATCACTATTTACAAGTTCTTCATGACTGACTCATCTCTCATGTCAACTACTTCATAAACAATTTTAAAAGGCACCAGGTTTGATCTATAAGATTGAGTATTATGTAAGACATGTCTCCTGGTGTATGAGATATGAGTACACAAAGCTTATGTGACATGCCCAGGGTCCAAACATGCCCCTCTTCTGAACTCTAAAGTCATGATTTCACACATTTGGATCAATGGGCACAATCTCCTGAATGTTTAAATACAAAAGATTGTTACATCCTATCTTCTAGCTAAATTGAATTTTTTCCAGGAATATCATTTGTACACTATGTGTTCACCAGAGTATCTCATACTTAGTTGACATTCAGAAATGTTCTATGCAGTAATTTTTTTTATTTGTAGCAGATGTAGGCAGGCACAAGCCTGATAAGATAAAAAGATATATTATTGAATCTACTTTTAGAAAGCAACTACTAGTTTTAAATATTTTACATTGGATTGGATTTTTGTATATTCTATACACATTTTGTATATTGATACAAATTTGAGATTAATTTTGTTAGAATATACTGTACATACATTTCTATCTTGTTCAAGGTATTGTACCTATACAGTTTATTTAACAATGTCCTTAAAATTTATTATTACCAACTAATTAGGAGATAAGAAATCCAAGTTAATAGGTAGTCATTACAATCAAACTTGTAGTCGTGTTAGGTATGTTTTCAGTGTCAAGCAGAAATATATTTTAGATAGACAGCTCATCTTCAAACACTTCAGAGATCTATAGAATATGGCATTTAAGAAGTTTTAATGACATAGATTTTTTTTTTCCTTTTTTAAAGACAATGAGACATGTCTGCTCCTGCAGCACCAATCTACTTCAGAAAAGATGATGGGCGTCGAAAAAACTCCTTACCTTCATTGTGGCAAAAGTTAGCCACTGGGCAAGAAAGTGACCTTTCCTCAACTGCTGACAGTATGCTGTCCAAAATGGAAAAGTAGGACACAAAAGAAAGGACTGCTGATCCTTGCCAAGACAAGGTAGGAAGGCTCTTTAGAAAACCCTGCTTCACAGATGAGTCTGTCAGATACACTAAGCCTATAGGCCAAAGATGGATGCCCCAATGTTGCAGAGGAACTCTGGGTGACAATTCAGGCAGTCAGCTGTTTCTATCATGTCTCACATTTTTTGGAAGTCATTTGTTTATATTTCCTGCTTACTCAGTTAGTATTATTTCCTTCTTGGGTCTCTGAGGGAGTTGAAGATTAGTTAGAGTTTTCCTTGTTAACAAATTCAGAGAAGAAACTCACTAAGTGGTGTAATAAGTGTATAATTTGAAAAATATCAAAAGATAGCTTTTGGTTGATAATATAAGTTAGGATAGAAAGTGAATTAAGTACATTCACCAAAATAGGCTAAATAACAGAGTTTTTGTCTGAATCTGTCAAATGTTAATGGACTAGATATTGTTAATGTGATTCTTGACTATGTATATTGTACATCCTTATTGTACTTATTGTATATAGTTTTTCTTATATTAGTTATAGCCTTCTTTTATTATTTTAGACACAAAAGGGAAAATGTGATGATATATTGTACACCCCAATAAAACTTATCTAGGGATCAGAGGACAGAGCCAGTCACTAGATTAGACATAGAGGCCAGACAGTGATGGCACACATCCTTAATCCTATCACTTGGGAGACAGAGGTCTGTCTGGATCTCTGTGGGTTCAAGGCCACACTGGGAACAGAGCCAAGTGTGGTGGCACACACCTTTAATCCCAGAACTTGAGCTCTCATGAAGAAAGATGGCAGGGCAGAAAAAGGTATATAAGGCGTGAGGAAACAGGAACTCATGCTCTTTAGACTGAGGATTTTGTAGCAGTGAGCTAGTGGCTGCAGCAGTGCAGCTGAGTCCCATTCGGGTGAGCACTCAGAGGCGTTCAGTCTGAGGAAACAGGATCGGCTGAGGAGTTGATGAGGTGAGGTAAGCTGTGGCTTGTTCTACCTCTCTGATCTTTCAGCTTTCACCTCAATAATTGGCTCCAGGTTTGTTTATTTTTTATTAATAAGAGCATTTAGTAATTCGTGTTACACAAGCCTCCTTAAATCTCCATCTAAATCCCCGCTTCCTTGGTAGCCTGGCTAGGTAACTAGTCATGGACTTTCTGTCAAGGGCTGGACTCCATAAGAAAGCCTGAAATCACAGAAGAAAAGGAACTGACTCACAAGGTACTTTGAGAGGCCAGGGAAATGACTGACAGTAGAATGCTTGTCATGCAAACTTGAAGGCTTAATTTCAATTCCCCAGAACCCATGTAAAAATCTAGGCATAGCAGTATGCCAGTAATCCCAGGATGGTAAAGAAAAGACAAGAGGACCCCTGAGTCTTGACAATCATCTAGTCTTTGTGAACTGGTGAGATCCAGGTTCAGTGGCAGACTCTTTAAAAAAAAAAGTTAGATGGAAAGATTGAGAAAGACACTCAACTCAATGTAAACTTCCATCCTTCACACACATGGATGCACATGTCAGTACATACATGAACATGCACACAGGTGTACATATGACAGTTTATTTAATTTAGTTTTGATGCTTTTGCTATCAAAGAGTAGACTGTTCTTATCTGTCACCTGGTTCTGAGTGAGTCATTTATAGTAACAGCCACTTTTCATCCCCTTTGGGCAGTTATTGTCCCAGTTCCAAAGTCCTGGTGATTCTTATAACTAAGTCAGGTTTGTTCCTGAATCAAAGTTTCCAGAGATCCAAAGCTATACTTAGTAAGCAGAGAATATATGCAAGTTGACATGTGTAGATCCATTTGATCAAAAATCATCAAAAAATGATGATTTTCAAACTGCATTTCAAGTATTGGAACATTATCTATGATGCTATAATTTACCTCTTATTTTATTTTATTTTATTTTGATAAATTGATCTAAATATGCTCTAGCTAGTCACTGACCAACAAGGTAGTCACTCTTCACATATGGATATTTTAAAAGTAAATAATTACATTCCATGTGCTAATTAGCCACATATGATTGGTAGTGACCATATCTGAGTGCATGCTGGGACATAACCATAGTGCATGATGGGATATTTCTATTGCTGTGGAAAGTCCTACTGGGGAATCTTTCTAAACCATCTACTAACCTAGAGTAGACATACAACTTTGATATCAGTTGTCATCGGTGCCACCCTTAAAATGATCATAATTCTTACAACTTAAGGGGAAAAGTAACCAAACAGTTTCATGTGTAAAAGGTGCATTCACAGCTACTGAGTTTCTGTTCCAGTGACCCCTGAGTTTGCTGTGGGATCAACAGTCCCAGATATCAGTATAGGACCAAAGCTTTGACTTCAACAGTGCTGAAGTTTACCAGAAGACCAAAGTGTATAATCCAGGATCCTCCAGTCGGTGTGAGACCTGAGTTTTAACTTGCAGAAATCACCAATGTTGTGGAATAATTACTTAACTATGCAAAGATGTGTTACAGTTGTTTAACTATGTAAAGATGTGTTGCTTTTTACCTTGCCTGTCTAAGGCACCTGATTGGTCTAATAAAAAGCTGAATGGACAATAGTGAGGTAGGAGGTATAGGTGGGACTTCTAGGCAGGGAGAGTAAGTAGGAGGAGTAACTTAGGCTCGGAAGACAAAACAAAAAGAGACAACAGGGAGACACCAGGGTCTAGACAGACAGACATGGAGAAAGCAGGAAAGTAGGACATACAGAATGAAAGAAAGGTAAAAGGTGCCAAGGCAAAATATAGAGGAATAGAAACAGGTTAAATTAAGTTAAAAGAGCTAGTGGGACAAGTCTAAGTTAAGGCTGAGCACTCATGATTAATAATAAGACTCTGTGTCTTTATTTGGGAACTAGTTTACAGCCCAAAGAAAATTCCAACTACACACCTAGGGATATGATTCCAGTAGTCCCAGGGTTCATCACAGGAGCAAGGCACATACTCCACTGTTCTCAGAGGTCACTGCAGAACCAGAGTTTTGATGTCTGAGGTTAAAGAGATGCCCTAAGGACCAGGGTTCTAACTATAGCTTCCAGCTAGTTCGAATAGCTCAGTAAATGACAAGGGCTGTGACCCTCCTGCCACCCTGGTGCTCAGTATGTGTTCCTGTCATTTGTCCTGCTGTCCCCTCACTAAGATCAAATCATCTCAGTGGTCCCACCCAGGAATCAACATCAAGACTCACTAGTCTCCACATCTGGACATGACATCATACAGAACTTTCTCTGGAGGACTCAAAGAAAGCAAGACAACCAGAGTTGGAAATAAGGGAAGTTAAAACTAGAAGGAAAACCCATTCCAACAGACATGCAAAATATGATAAGGAAAAACATGGACTATGACACTACTACCAGTCACAGCCCATCTCCAATGTCCCAACTATCCCATGGTATAATCCAAGGTTACTGCATAGCTGACACCTCTGAGAAAGAACGTAGAACCGTAGTTTTAAGAAAATCAATGACCATATAGAAAACCCAAACAAACATATACACAAACCATGGAAATAAATCTAATACCTCCACAAGACAGTCTCCAAAGTGAATGAAACAGTGAACTGGAGATGAAATTGCAAAATGTGGAGAAAAAAAAAAAATCATCAAGGGAACTAAAAAACCGAAGGAAAAAAAACAAGCAGAAATGGTCACTTGAATAAAAACCATATCAAAAAACATCAGCAAGACAAGACTATGCAGAACAACAAATTCCAAGGATGTAATATGAAGCAGAGACAATAATAAAAACATCCTTATATGTAAAAAATTATAAACCAGTATTTCCAAGAATTTTGGGATCCATTCAAATGGCCAAACTTGAGAACTCATTGGATAAAAGAAGGGACAAAAGAAATAGACTATTTAATGAAATGTGGTGGAAAACTTCCTCAACCAAGAGAATGAAGTAAACTCTGAACACCAGGCATTTAGGACTCCCCAGTAGACATGACAAGGGAAGAAACTTCATAACACAACAGACTCCACATCAGAGTATCACTACAGAACACTCAGAACACTTAAACTCCAAAAAGCTATAAAACCTAGAAGAAATTGGTGAATTTCTAAATGCACATGGCCTAACAACATTAAAGCCAAAAGATATAAAAAACTCAAACAGACCTGTTACAAACATGAAACTGAAGTTATAATCAAAAGCCTCCTCACATATAAAAGCCTGGATCTCACAGATTCACTGCAGAATTCTATTAGACTTTTAAGGAATATGTAATACCAACACTTCTAAATTTGTTCTACAAGATAGAAAGAAAAAAATGCCACAAAATTCATTCTTCAAAACTAGTATTTTCCTGACACTAAAACCAGTTAAAGACAACAAAAAAGAAAACTACGGACCAATTTCCCTAATGAACATAGATGCAAAATTTCTCACTGAAATACTTGCAAACAGTATTCAGGAACACATTTAGAAGATCATACATCATAACCAAGTGGGGTTCATCACAGAAGTGCCAGGTTGCCTCAGCATACACAAATCAGTAAACGTAATCCGTCATATGAAGGAATTTAAAAACAGAAATCTTGTAATCAAGAAATGCAAAGTTCATTTGACAGAGTTCAATATACCTTCATGATTAAAGTTCTGGGGCTATTAGAAACAGAGAGATTGTACCTCAAAGTGATAAAGCTGCATACAACAAACTATAGCAAACATTATAGTAAAGAAGGAAAACCAGCATTTTCCTTAAAATCAAAAATAAGACATGTATGCTCATTCTCACCTCTCTGATTCTGTATAGTGTTCAAAGTCTTAACCACAGTGATGAAGGAAGAGATAGACATAAAGGAGATGGAACAGAAGGGGAGAAGTCAAACCATGCCTACTTCCAGATGGCATGATTTTATACTCAAAAGGCCATATAGAACCTCCCAGAAAACTTTTAGATCTGATAAACACTTAAATAAAATTGTAGGAAACAAAATAAAGATTTCATTTATGAAGCAGCCTTCATATAATCCAACAAATGAAAGAATGTAGGAGGTTAAAAATTCATCCATGAGAGCTCAAAAAAAGGTGCCTTGGACTAAACCTAACCAAGTGAGCAACAGACTTATTGTGAAAACTTCCGGAAATTGAAAAGGGGAATCAATACTCAACAACAGAAGGACTTTGTATGTTCCTGGACTGGCAAAATTAATATCATGAAAATAGCTATATTAACAAAACTAATTTGCAGATTCAATGCAACTGCCATCAAAATTCTTATCCCACTCTTCACAAAACCAGAAAAAAACATCCAGGATTTATATGGAATAACAAAAGACCATGAGTAGCCAAAAGCACCCTATAGAAAAATTAAAACAGTAGAAAATATTCTTTCCAGTACCTGAACTCAAACTGTGTTTGGGCATATGCCCAAAGGACTCCATATCCTCCAAATACACTCGCACGCCCATGGTTATTGTTCTATTCACAATAACAAGGAAATGGAGCCAATGCAGATGTCCATTAACTGATGAACAAATAATGAAAATGTGCCACATAAGCACAATGAAATTTTAATGTGATAAAGAAACTGAAAATTACAAAATTTTCAGAAAAGTGGCTAGATCTGGAAAGTACAATTAACAGTAAGAGAGCTGAACTAAATTCAAAAGAGAAAACAATACATCATTTACTCCCCTATGCAAATTCTAGTTGGAATATTGCGTCTGCCCAACGCATTTGAAGAACTGGAAAAGAGGTGTTGAGCACATGTGAAGAAGTAATTATTACAGTGGGTCATGGTGTGCATCGTGAACGCAGGAGGAAATGATAATATCAGCAGGAGAGAATAAAAAGGTGCCAGAGTCAGGCAGCCATTATTCCTAATGGAGGTAAGAGTCAACTTTATCAGCAACCTTGAAAGGTATGAAAGACATCACATTTATGCTTGGGGAAACTAAGACTCGAATATGCTAATAAGCTTTTCTAAAGTGAATAGATAGACAAAAATCGGTAATGCTTTCATCCCAACCTGAATATTCAGGCTCTAAACCCAGTTCTCTGCCCTCATGTAATTAGCCCTAAGGCCTGCCCTGCAAGGACTTTCATCCTCAGGCAGTAATTCTCACCCAGGGTCAATTAGAATTCCCACATCACTATCAGTCAAATGTTGTGGCAGCTCATATTTTATTTTGATTTTTATAACACTGTAAATCCCAGTTTTCCAGAGTCGCTATTTGCTGTTATCAGATAGGGGACTTCCCTTGAAACTTTTTAGTTATGTCTCTCTAAGAGTCTCGTGCTGTGGACAATAGAGAACACAGCTCACATTTCCATAATCCATTCATCCTCTATTTCAATAACTTCCCCCCACCCTCTTTCCTCCTTCTACACTCTCTTCTACTCATTTTCAGAATTAAATTTTAAGCACACTATTTTTTGGTTCCACACATCAACTCCAAAGCACCAAGGACCGCCTTCTCAAGCAGCCTGCGATTCTCAGAACGTCTAGTTTTTTGACTATTTTCCCTCTCCCTACTAATCTTTCAAAGCCATCAATGTGAGCTATATAGATTGTATAATCATGACCTTGTAGCTTCAGACAGCGGCACTTTGGCGCTAGTTCTGTACAAACTGACACTTATTCTTCAGTAAGTAAGAACGGATACAAATGTGTCTGTCATCATTCAGGAAACTGTTGCTTAAGTCAGCCAGTTCTTACTCTGATGAGTCAGAGGACACTGAATGGTTCTGTTGTCTTCCAGGTGGTGCGCAGCCTTCTTTACAGCATCCATTTGCTAAGACTTTAAACCTTCGGGCGTTGGGAGATGCTCTAAAGCCCAGTGACACTGTGCTTTCACATCTCGGAGGACATTTGCCACACGTAGAAAAATATTCATCAAGAGCAAATTTTTCCCAAAGTTATGTCTTGGAAATAGTGTTATTAAAGAATGACAGTTTGTTTCAGAGGAAATAAAATAACACCTCATTTGAAAATTGGAATGCAGAACTCTGATTGTCCTCCATGGCTACACTCACCAACCCAAGGATGATCTATGTTCAAAGATACACTTACCTTGATATTTTTCCATTTTCATTTTACTCCTAAAATTCAGTATTTCTGCCTGAACTTATTCTCCTCCACTTACTTCTGAGTTCTCAACAGCTTTTTGTACTGGGTTTTCCTCTACAGTACCTTACCCCTGCCAGTTCTGCAGAACTCTTCTCCTGTTGCTACAAAGTGTCTTTTTTTCCTCAAGCCCCAGACACTGTAAATGTGAAATACTGCTGCACAGACACTACAGCCATTGCATCTGTATGATTAAGACAACTTAATTGCTGAGAGATACAGGCCCTCAGTCAGCTACTAAAACAAATCCAGTGGTAATTGTAAGCTGAGAGAAATAAAGAAACCCTGCATTACCTGTTTGCAGATGACCATCACTAGGAAGTCAGTGCTGGGGAAGGGAGATGTCATCAGCAGTGACGGGGCAGAATTGACAAGCAGCACATCTACAAAAGTAGTGTTGAACCACAGATAAAAAATAATATAAAGTGCACATTTCAAATAGAGAGAGGTACACACACAGAGACCCATCTGGAAGCTCATGTCAGCCCAATGAACACAAAAATGTAAGAAGGGGATAGCACTCTACAGTCCCCAATAGTACTATTTTTTCATTCATGCATTAACAGAACAAAGCAAGAAAGAGCTCAGCCCCACCCCATACTTTCTATACCCTCACAAAGAGGCTGTCTCAAATTAACTACCACAAATTCTGTCTTCAGGACCAGAAGCAATTTTCACTCTTCGTGCTTTTGTTTTCTGCTACTTTGCAGGGCTAGAGTGAGTGAGTCTATTTCACAGGCAAGTGCTCTGTGATATTTCATGAGACTTTTTATATGCCAGGCATCTTGCCAAGCACTCTACATGTCTTATGTTATTTAAGGTTAGCAATAAGTCTATAGAGAAGATATTATTATCTCTAGCTTGTAGTTTTAAAAACAGTAAGACTTCCAGTCAAGATCAGAAGGCAAATTCTGTTTCTCTAAGAGCTACATGCATGTGTGTATGCACACATGCATACACACACACTTATTCATGCATACTAATCCTTTCAAAAAGCTTTTATAATATATAAAAAGCTAGTATTATAAATATGCAGCCCTGCTAGAAATGGTAATACTTCTTTGTAGCTTGAAAAGTAGCAAAACTAAAGACCAAATGAGTGGATGAAGAGCAATGGCTTGTAAACAGCAATGCTTTGGCTAAGTTTCCCACACAAGTATCTGTGTTAAAGGCTCCACCTGTAGTCCACAGCATTATTGAGAATTGGTAGAACCTTCAAGAGGGGCCACACAGGGAGACCTTAGATAATTGAGGTCTTCAAGTGAACCTGAAAGGGATGGGAATTCAGTGCCCTCTTTTCTCTATTTGCATCCTGGCCAACGATGAATGCTTTGCTATATCAAAAGCTCCTGTGATGATATACTCCCCCAAGCAATGACTATACCTTAATCATGGACTAACATACCTCTAAAGCCATGAGACCAACTAAGCCTTCTCAATGAGTTAATGTATGTGCTGATCAGTTTGCATTCCATCTGTGGAGACAATGTAGCATCATTATGGAAAGTATAGCCAAGAAAAGCTGCTCACATCATGGTGGCCACAGAGCAAAAAAAGAATGAAATGAATAGAGAGAAGATACACCCTTCTAGAACATTCCCATAGTGAACTGCTTCCTCCACATAAGTACCCAATCTCCACCACCTCCCAATAATGTCATTAACTTATGACTGCATCAATACACTGACCCACTTATAGGATTAGAGCGCTTATGATCCAATCACTTTCTGAAATCTTTCATCTCTAAACCATAATGATATACAGCGAGCATTATCAGAACATCAAGATATTTACACAACGAGGTATTTACTCTGTCATCAGAAAGAATAAGGTCTTGTCATTTGTATCAAATGAACAGAACTGGGAAATTTTATGTTGAGGGAAGTAAAGTAGGCACAAAATTCAAATACTGAATATTCTCAGCTGTGTGCTGAATGTGAAAGCATTGACCCCAAAGAATAGAGCAGGATGTGATTGATAGTAAGGATGATGGGGAAGACTAAGGGGGTTTGGATAATAGATATCAAAAGACAGCTAGATAGGAAGACTATGGCTTATTCTTCTACAGAGCAGCAGGGTGACTACAGTTTAAATTATCCATTATACACATTGAAGAGCTAGAAGGCAGGAATATAAAGACTCCTAACACTAAGAAATAGTGTCACTAAAATATATTTTGTAAGAAGCTGGGAATGCAAGTGCCCTTTCTGATTGCTACACATAGTCCATGTGTCCTAAATTACCATAAATATGTGCAATTATTATATACCACCTAGGATTTTAAGATAACATTTAAAAGCTGGACTGGTAGCACAAGATATTAAGCACTCAGGAGTCAGACAGGTGAATCTTTGTGAGTTCAAAGTCAACCTTGTCTACATAGTGAGTTCCAGGACAGTCCTTAACTCTAATAAAAGAGGCCGGGCGGTGGTGGCGCACGCCTTTAATCCCAGCACTCGGAAGGCAGAGCCAGGCGGATCTCTGTGAGTTCGAGGCCAGCCTGGACTACCAAGTGAGTTCCAGGAAAGGCGCAAAGCTACACAGAGAAACCCTGTCTCAAAAGACCAAAAAAAAAAAAAACTCTAATAAAAGAGAAAAAGAAACATCAAGCACATATTACCAGTATCAAGAATGAAAGCATACAATCAATACATATTTTATGTTAACAATGTAATGGGTAGGGAATATGTAGCCCATGTGTGAGGCCCTGGGTTCAATCTCCTAAGAAAATGTACTGGACAAGTTCGCTAAAATGTAGAATATAACAACTATAGCAAGAGGGAGCAGGTACCCTGCACAATAACATGTGTCAAAGAAATTAACACATATTTTAAAATATCTTGCCCCGGAGTCTATAGTGGTAAATTTGATTAATCAATAAAGAAAAAACATTTTCGTATACTTTTGAAATTTTTAAGAGGTAAAAACACTTTTCAACTTGTTTTAGAACCTGACAAAAGCATTGAGGAGAAGTTGCATTCTGAAATCCCTCATCTACAGACAGACATGTGGAATCAGCTAACGAAATATAGTAAGTCAACCCAAAGGACACTTAGGGGCTTCATATACCAGAAAAGGGAGAAGCAAACCCAGGAATAAAGGAAAAAGTATGTAATTATCTCAATAAACACAATGGAATATTTAGCCAAAATTCAATGCTGATTCTTGGTTTGAAAAATCTCTCAGAAACTAGACGTCAAAGAAGGATCAATTTTGACACAAAACATCTACAGTTTTTGTCACACTTGCTGGTAAAAATGGATACTTTTGTCTCTAAAGTCACAGATAAAGGTTAAGTATATCTGGTCTCAGCACTTCCATTCAACATTGTGCTAGTGTTCACTATTAAGTACAAAAAATAAATAGAATGCATAAAGATAGGGAAATAAAAACAAATAAAACTGCTTTTATTTGCAAATGAAATAAACATATACCTAGAAAGTTCAAAGGATTCTAATAAAAAAACTATTAAATCTACTACATAAATTCAACCAAGTCCTAGAATTGACACAGACACTTTTTAAAAAGCCGTTCTATTTGTTTATAGAAGCAACAAATACAAGAGGTAGAAAAATGTTTTAATCCATACATTTTGCAGAAGCATAAAAAAGTCTAAAATACCTAGCAATAAATTAACAGAAGACAGAGGAGCTCACTATTTAGCAAACTTCAGAATTTTGTTTTGAGAAACTGGAAAATTAATAGGTGAGAAGGCATACATAACGCTGACTTAGGAGATTCAGTTATCAAAAAATGCCATTCATCCCCATATTGATCAATAGATTCAATACAAATCCTGTCAACAGCCAAGCACATTCTTGATAGAAATTTGCAAACAAGTACTAAAATTTTTATAGAAATACAAACAACCTAAAATAAAAAAGCAGTTCTTGAAAGTACAAATCTGATAGGAACACACTGTCTGACTACAATTCTTACTGTGTGAAACTATAATTAAAATGGTTTCATGATGGCTAAGCCCTGAAGAAGATAAATACATAGAACCATGCTGTCGTCATTCTCTTGTAATTGAAACATTCTCTCCTGAAAGTTAGAGTTTTGCCAGGCTCAGGAAACTAAGAAACTATATAAGGCTCAGGAAGGTCCTAAATTTATAAGATTACCAAGACCCCTCCCCAAGGTAAGAAAAGCAATAAGCAGCTGCTGGGGAGGGGACCCCCTTTGGGAGCAGCTGCTGGGGAGAGGACCCCCTGTGGGAGCTTCCTTCAGGTTGTGGGGAGAGCACCACAGATACTTCCTTCTTCAGTCACCACCCATGCTGAGAACAGCCACCTTGGAATCACTCATATTACTATAAGTAACTCTTCACAGGTATTCCTCTGATAAGCTAAATGAACTGCATGTTCACCAAAATATACTCTGGTTGAATCACTCCTTGGGTCTATCATTGCTGTTATCTGTAGTGAATAGATGTTTGTGCACCTCTCTCTAGGAAAAACCATACAACAACAGAACAGAATAATATCAAAAAATAAGTGAGGCATGCAATGGTTTCTTAAACATAATTAATGAATGCTAAACATAAAATATAAACTTAGAAAGATTTTAAATTTCTGCTCATCAAAAAGCATTTTTTAAAAGAGGTAAATGGACCAGAGGCCACACCAACACCTAGATTCCCAACCCAAGCCACCCAACTCCAACCTACATTTAGGGTGGAAGCGCCCTACTCTACCAGAGGCCACACCAGCACCCAGATCCCCAGAAGCCATACCATATCCAGAACCTCAGAGGACCCCTGACTAGACCAGGGGTCTAGTCAGCTACTTGGCTGCCAAAATTCCAGCCCCCAACATGGACAGAGACCCTCTCCTCAACCACAGACCACTCAGGCAAGAAGACCAGAAAGGAAACATAAATCAAGGGACAAAACACCCATCCAATAAAGACAAACTCAGAAATCAGCACCTAGACTTATCATCACCCCAAACCCAGATGCCTAGTCACCAGTGTAAGAAAACAATCAACAAGAGCCAGGGTAAAATGTCACCACCAGAGCTCAGCCATCTTACAAGTCCTAAATATTCCAACAGAGCTGAAGCACCAGAAAACTACCTTAAACCCAACTTTGTAAAGATAATAGAGGACCTTAAAGAGGAAATTAATAAATCAATTAAAGAAATTGAGGAACAGACAAACAAAAAAAATGGAGGAAATTAATAAATCCCTTATAGAAAGCCAAGGGGAAAAAAACATAACAACAGTTGAAGGAAATGAATAAAACAGTTTAAGACCTGAAAATGTAAATGGAACCAATAAAGCAAATACAAACTGAGGGAATTTTGGAAATAGAAAATCTAGGTAAGCTAATGGAAATGACAGACATAAGTATCACCAACACAATACTAGAGATGGAAGAGAGACTCTCAGGCATTGAAGACACCATAGAAGAAATAGAAGCATTGGTCAAAGAAAATTTTAAATCTAAAAAAATTTTCTGACACAAAAGGAAATCTGGGACACTATGAAAAGAACAAACCTAAGAATAATTGGAATAGAAGAAGGAAAAGAATCCCAGCTCAAAGACCCAGGAAATATTTTTAACAAAATCATAGAAAAAAAAATTTCTAGTCTAAAGAAGGACATGCCTATAAAAGCACAAAAAGCATACAGAACACCAAATAGATTGGACTAAAAGGAATGGTTCCCCCCTACCCCTGTCACATAATAATCAAAACACTAAACACACAGAGAAAAGAAAGACTATTAAAAGCTACAAAGGAAAAAGCCATATAACATATAAAGGCAGACTTATTAAAATTATAACTGACTTCTCAATGGAGACTCTAAAACACAAAAGGGCCTGGACAGCTGTGCTGCAGATTCTAAAAGACCTCAGATGCCAGCCCTGATTATTATACCCGGCAAAACTTTCAACCACCATAGATGAAAAAAACGCAAGATATTCCATGATAAAGTCAAATTTAAACAATATCCATCCACAAATCCAGCTCTAAAGAAAGTACTAGAAGGAAAAATTCAACCCAAGGAAGTTAACTACACCCACAAATATACAGTTAACAGATAATCTTATACCAGCAAAACCTTAATAAAGGAAACACATACATACACACACACACACACACACACACACACACACACACACACACACACACACACACAACTAACACCAACAACAAAAAGAACATAATAACAAGAATTAACGACCATTGGTCTTGAGATCTCTCATTAGCAATAGACACAATTCACCAATAAAAAGACACAGACTAACAGAATGGATTCAAAAACAGGATCCATCCTTCTGCTGCATATAAGAAACACACCTCAACATCAAAGATAGGTATTACCTCAGAAAAAAAGGTTGAAAAAGATTTTCTAAGCAAATGAACCTAAGAAAGAAGCTAGTGTAGCCATTCTAATATCTAACAAAATAGGAGGAGTAGACAGGAGAAAATAATCAAACTCAGGTCTGAAATTTAATAAAATAGAGACAAAGAGAACAATGCAAAGAACTAATGAAACAAAGAGTTGGTCCTTTGAGAAAATTAACAAGATAGACAAACCCCTATCCAAACTAACTACAAGGCAGAGAGAGAATATCCAAACTAACAAAACCAGAAACAAAAAGGGGGAAATAACAACAAATGTTTGGGAAATTCAGAGAATCGTTAGGGCATACTCCAAAATCCTTTACTCCACAAAATTGGAAATCTAAAAGAAATGGATTTGCTTGATAGATAACACTTACCAAAGTTAAATGAAAATCAGATAAATAATTTAAATAGAAGTATAACCCCTAAGGAAATAGAGGCAGAGGCAGTCATTAAAAGTCCTCCCCTCCCCTCGCCCCGCAAAAAAAAAAAAAAAAAAATTAAAGCCCAGGACCAGATGGTTTTAGGACAGAGTTCTTAGAATTTCAAAGAAGACATAATACCAATACTCCTCAAATTATTCCACAAGATAGAAACAGAAGGAATATTCCCAAATTCATTTTATGAGGCCACAGTCACCCTATACCCAAACCACACAAAGATTCAACAAAGAAAGAAAATTACAGACCAATTTCCCTCATGAACATTGATGCTGTAAAAATAGTCAATAAAATACTTACAAACCAAATCCAAGAACACATTAAAAAGATTATCTACCGTGATCAAGTAGGCTTCATCCCAGAGACTCAGGGATGGTTCAACAAACAAAAATCTGTCAATGTAATCACCACATAAACAAACTGAAGGGGAAAAAAAGACCACATAATCATCTCATTAGATGCTGAAAAAGCTTTTGACAAAACCCAACACCCCTTCATGTAAAAGTATTGGAAAGATCAGGGATAAAAGGGACATACCTGCCGGGTGGTGGTGGCACACGCCTTTAATCCCAGCACTCGGGAGGCAGAGCCAGGCGGATCTCTGTGAGTTCGAGGCCAGCCTGGTCTCCAAAGTGAGTTCCAGGAAAGGTGCAAAGCTACACAGAGAAACCCTGTCTCGAAAAACCAAAAAAAAAAAAAAAAAAAAAAAAAAAAAGGGACATACCTAAACATAATAAAGGCAATTTACAACATGCCAACAGCCAACAGCAATCATAAAATTAAATGGAAAGAAACTCAAAGCAATTTCACCAAAATCGGGAACAATACAAAGCTGTCCACTATCTCCATATCTATTCAATATAGTATGTTGTGGGATGTCTTTCTGTCACTCCCATTGGCTAATAAATAAAGCTACATTGGCTTATGGCAAGGCATATTGGAGTGAGGTAGGAAAATCCAAGAGAGATAATGAAAGGAAAGGAAGGGGAGACACCAAACCGCTGTCCAAGAGCAACATGTAATGGGATGCAGGTAAAGTCTTAGAACACGTGGCAATACATAAATTAATAGTTATGGATTGAGTTAGGTTATAAGAGCTTGTTAGCAAGAAGCCTGAGCCATAGGCCATATACTTTACAATTAATATTAAAGCTCTGAGTGGTTATTTTATAACCATGACCACAGGGCCAGGCAGGACCAGAGAAACTTATGGCTACAATAGTACTTGAAGTTCTGGTTATAGCAATAAGAAAACTAAATGAGATCAAGGGGATAAAAATTGGAAAGGAAGAAGTCAAAGTATTGCTATTTGCAAATGATATGACAATATACATAAACCACCCAAAATATTCTATCAGGGCATTCCTACAGCTGATAACACCTTCAGTGAAGTGCCTGCATACAAGATTAACTCAAAAGTATCAATAGCCCTCCTACTGATTTATACAAATGACAAACAGCCTAAGAAAGAAATCAGGGAAACAACGCTCTGCCCAATAGTGACAAATAATATAAAATATCTTGGGATAACTCCAACGAAGCAAGTGAAACCCTGCATGACAAGAACTTCAAGTCTTTGAAGAAAGAAATTGAAGGTGATATCAGAATATGGAATGATATCCCATAATCATAGATTGATAGGATTAACATAGTAAAAATGGCCACTTGACCAAAAATAATCCACAGATTCAATGTATTCCTACCAAAATCCAACCACAATTCTTTTCAGGCATTGAAAGAACAATACTGAACTTCAAATGGAAAAATAAAAATACCCACAATAGGTAAAATGATCCTATACAATAAAAGAACTTCTGAAAGTATCATCACCCCCAATTTCAAGCTGTACTACAGAATTACAGTAATAAAAGCCACACACTATTGATATAGAAATAGTCAGGTTGATCAACGGCATCAAAATCAAAGACCCAGACACAAATCTTCACACCTATGGACATCTGATTTTTGAAATACACAATGGAAAAAAGAAAGCATCTTTAACAAATGTTGTTGGTCTAATTGGATTTCGGCATGTAGAAGAATGCAAATATACTCATATCTTTCACCTTGCACAAAACTTAAGTCTAAGTAGATCAAAGACCTCAACACAAAACCAGATACACTGAACTTGATAGAAGAGAAAGTGGGGAATAGCCTTGAATGCATCAGCACAGGAAACAACTTCCTGAATAGAATACCAAAAGCTCAGGCACAGACATTGACAATTAATAAATGGGACTTCATAAAACTGAGAAGTTTCTGTAAGGCAAGGAATACTGTCACCTGGACAAAATAATCAAGGCCAGCCTGGTCTACAGAATGAGTTCCAGGACAGCCAGGACTACACAGAAAAATGCTGTCTCTTAAAAAAAAAATGGGGTACAGATCTAAACAGAGAATTCTCAACAGAGTAATCTCAAATGGCTGAAAAACACTTAAAGAAATGCTCAGTACCCTTAGTCATCAGGGAAATGCAAATCAAAATGACTGAGAGTCCATCTTACACCTATCAGAAAGATGTAAGATGTCTAAGATGAAAAACACAAGTTACATCCCATGCTGGTAAGGATGTAGAGCAAGGAGAACACTCCTCCACTGCTGGTGGGAGCGCAAACTTACATACAGCCATTATGGAAATCAATATGGAGATTCCTCAGAAAACTGGAAATTGATCTACCTCAAGACCCACCTATACCACTCCTGGGCATGTACTCAAAGAACGCTACCACATCCTACCACAAAGACACTTGCTCAACTATGTTCTTAGCAGTTTTATTCATAACAGCCAAAAACTGAAAACAACCTAGATGTCACTTAGAATAAAAAAGAAAAAAAGTGGTATATTTACACAATGGAGTATTACTCAGCTGTTAAAAAAAATAACATCATGAAATTTGCAGGCAAATGGATGGAACTAGAAAAAATTATCCTGAATGAAGTAACCCAGAACCAGAAAGACAAACATGGTGACTTACAGAAAAAAATTAGAACATATATACACAAGAAAATATCTGTAACAAATACTGAAGATCTAATTAAGAACAGGCAAAAGAATTTGGGCAGGCTCTTTAGAAAGCCATGTATGCAGAGAAAATATCTGCAGATGAGAAGATGTTCAATTTTTGTTGGTCCTTGGATATTCATTAAAACCAAGAGCTCTGACTTCACACTCACAAGGACAACTGCCACTTAAGAGGATGGCTTTATGACCATGCTGAGGAGCTTCACCTCAGAAGCCAGGCAAGAACTTGAGGCAGTGTTGCTGGCTCTGCAGCTGGGGTCCCACTGTCTCTGATCCTGGGGCCAGGGAGTGAATAGGTACAGAACCAACGGCACAGGCTCTGGTAGACTACAAGCAGTTTCCTTTATTAAACAAAGGACTGAGGTATATATGTGTGTACATTCTGGCGGGCTCTGCTTCCAGCTGCTGTGGTGTTTCCTGGTTGGCTCTGGATTGTATGTCAGCAGTGGTCATCTTGGGGGTCTGGTTTCAGGGTCCTCTGGATCAGGATACTACTGTGCATGTCAGAGCTCTTTGATTGCTTAAGGCATTCCCAGTGCTTTCAGCCTTACTCCCTTGAGGCAGAAACCAGGAACAGAAACGGTAAGGGAAGGCTGCTTGCTGGTTCACTCTTGCTTGCTCCTAGCATCTGCTCGTCTAGCTCTACTAAACATGCCAGGTAACCTGTTTATGAATGGTTCTTCTTACAGTGGGCTGGCCCCTCCTACATCAATCAGCAACCTAAACAATGCCCCGCATACCTATGCTCAGCCAAACTGTGACCTAGGAATCCCCTAACTCAGACTTTCTCAGATGATGCTGGACTGTGGCAAGTTGTCCTAGTTTGTCATCTGTTGCTGTGATAAATACATGACCAAAGCAACTTGAGGAGGAAAGGGGGCTTTTTCACCTTACAGGTTACAGTGCATCATCTAGAGAAATCAAGGTAGGAATCAAGTCAGGAACTGGATGGTAGGAACTGAATCAGAGACCATGGAGGAACACTGATTGCTGGCTTGCCCGGTGACTCATGCTCACAGCCCAGACCCATCTGCCCAGGAACCGCGCCGCCTGTACCAGGCTTGGCCTTCCTACATCTAGCATTAATCAAGTTAATGTCCCAGAGCCGTGCCCACAGGCCAATATGATGGAGAAAATTTCTACATTGAGATTCCCTCTTCCCAGGCATGTCTAGTTTTGTTAAGGTAACAAGAACAAGGCAGCACACAAGTTGACAGCTGAAGCTAATAAGAACAGGGCCCTTCAAATCTTTGACATTTCTTTGTGCATACATATGTCCCTGCATTTAACACATTTTATTAGAACAATCTCTTTACATTTCCTTCATCATCTTATTATATGCTACAAAAAGACAGTGGATTAAAAAAAATTTATCACCCAGCATGCATCACAAGTCTTGACCATTTATAGGTATTTCAAAAGTATTTGCTGAATGCTCTTACTGTTTCACCATGAGAAGGAGTGACTTTCATTTTAAGAAATGCTGGCAGAATATCCTGTTGATGATGTTACAGAGAAGATTATAATGAGTTCCAAAGACAAGTGAAAACCATAGTCCTAGAACTTGACAAAGATGGCCCATGTAAGCTCTATTCCAGGATGTATGATGCTGACCTTGATGGTTTCAGTTTGATTCATCAATTATTTGACTTTTGGTTCGTACATATCCTCTTCCACATGTCCTAGAGAGTAGGATTCTAGAATTAATTTCTTTTATAAAAATATTTATTTTTATTTTTAATGTGTTTATTTGTATGTGCATGTGTACATGAGAGTCCAAGTGCCTTCAGAGGTTATAAAAGGTTTTAGATCACCTAGAAGTGAAGTCACAGGTGGTTGTGAGCCACCAGACTTGGGTGCCAGGGACTATACTCAGGTCCTCTGCAAGGGCAGTATATGCTCTTAACTCTGAGTCATCTCTTCAAGCCCTAAATTTATTTCCTTAAAACAAATATTATGTAACTTCTCTTTCCCATGTAAAAATATCCTTCCTCCTTAGCTCTAAGTTATTTCTAATAATGATTTCATACTACAGTATAGTGCATACCATATATTAATTTACATAACTCTAGATTACTATAAAAAAAGAGATCTAAAAACTGCAACAACCAAAAGAGGGAAAATCCAAGATAATTTTCTTCAACTCATCACTCCAGTGGCTGGTTCCAAACTGCTGCTTAGGGCTGAGCTAGTGACAACACCACCAACATGAAAGTTGTCCAGTCCTTGTCATCCCACCGTGAACTGGGGAAAGAAGCAGGGGTCTCAGTTAGGGTTCCTATGGCTGCGATGAAACACTAGACAAAAAGCAAGTTGGAGAAGAAAGGGCTTATTTGGCTCACACTCCCAGATCATAGTCCATTTTTGGCGGAGGTCAGAACAGGGAGTCAAGCAGGGCTGGAACCTGGAGGCAGGAGCTGACGTAGAGGCCATGGAGGAGTGCTGCTTACTGATTTGCTCCACATGGCTTGCTCAGCCTGCTTTCTTATAGAACCCAGGACATGCAGCACAGGGATGGCACCACCCATCAGGGGCTGAGCCCTCCCCCATTGATCACTAATTAAGAAAATGCCTTCCAGCTGGATCTCATGGAGGCAATTCCTCAGCTGAGGCTCCTTCCTCTGATGACTCTAACTTGGGTCCAGTTGACACAAAACCAGCCAGTACACTGAGTGCATGTGGCAGGTGTGCACATCCATTCTGGAATTAGCGTGTGTCATGCCCACTCGCACTTCAGGGGCAATGGTTGACTTACAAAGCTGCCATGGCCACCAGGGAGCCTGGAAGCACCAGCTAAGCAATCACAGTACAGCTACAGTTTAAGCAAAAGGAGAGAGGCTTTGGTGGATAGCTCACACGCTTTGCTGCATGTGGATTTACCAGAATTTGTGGCAATTTTTCTCTAATACTGGCTCTGTATTTCTTATTTGTCCTTACTGCTAGTGTTGTTATTTACACTGATTACGGGAAATGGAAGTACATTTCAATAAACATGTTCACTTTGCTCTCCTCTGCAGGCTGTGACTCAACTCATTGCATTTTTTGTTAGGACATAGGTAAGCAGGCTCCCTTTTCTCCATCATTCCTGAATCAGCAATAGCTAAGATCTGGTGTGATCTCTCTTTCCTGTGCCTCTCTGCTGAATGTAAAACTATAGCTCATCACTAAATTTAATTTACTTTTTCATGATCATCAAAAACCTTCCAATTCTGTTACATATTTAGTTACATATACTCTTCTCTGAATTAGCTCTTTGTAACCCTTCCTACCTCCCAGCAGCTAATGTGTCTTTCTGCTATTGGTTTTTATCTTGCTGAAATTACATTTTTTAAAATGAAAATACAAAAGATTTTGTAGACTTGAAAACTTTGCCTTTCAGATTTATCTTCTCATCCCTCTCTCTACTTTGTGAAAATCACCAGCCCTAACATATTCAGCAGGGCAATGTCTCAAGCACAGCAGAATGTCCCTGAGTTCTCCTGTAACTCTTACCATGTAATCCTGGGCTTAGACTGGTTTTACAAACAGAATAATGGATCCTGCATGCTAACATTTCATTTAACAGTTTTAAAATCTGTTTACAAAAATTAGGCATCAACAAGTCTTTTTGTCAAGAAACACAAAATCCTCTGCCTTCTAAGTCTCTACCATGCCAGCATACAAACTGTGGAGGACTATAAGTCCTGTGGGAGTAAGGTGTTCCACTCTCAAGGAATGAAACACAAGAACCCTAGTCAAACATAGTGTGTGGATTTGAGGTTGATATGCTAGGCATTTGACAAACTTAATTTGTTCCCTAAGGAGATGTAATCAGCATTGCAAAATCTCTCATACAACACTGGGGTGAGTTTGCATAATCTTCCATTCAGCATTCAGAAAAACCCCTCAGCAGAGTACATCCCTGAGACAGAATAATTATGTCTACCTTTCTTTAGAGAGCTCAGAGAGGTTTACAAGCCAGAATTAAGCCAGAGAGCATTTATGAGGCTATGAAGCGAGGGCAAACCACTGTTTTCTTTTTAATGCACAAACTGCTGGTTAAGAACTGCTGAAGAGTCAGTGAAACCGCCGGTTAAAGACAGAAGTGCTGATGTCAGGGGAGACTCCAGCCATAACTCCTCCCTACCCTGGTCATTTAAGAGGGCAGCTGCGCAGGCTCTCCCTCTCCTAACAAATGCAAGCAGCATAGAGAGCCTACGTCGGTCCAGCCAGCAGGTAATAGGACAGTATCACTTGAGTGAGCTCCAGCTTACTCCTTCCAACGCATTGTCACACAAAAGGAGAAGGAAAATTAAAATCTTTTTGCAAGGCTTGTTATCTCTTTCTGAGAAGATGAGAAGGCTCAAGTTGGAAATACTATTAAAATTGGATTTACCATAATTTGACTCAAGTAGGAAGATCATTTTAGTTTCTTTATGAAGATAAGAAAAGGGGCACTATTTAGCATGGCTGACAGAATTCAATAGACATTTTAAAATATGTACAATTAGTAGAAGATAGTTTTCTTGCCAAGCACTTAGAATTTTGCTACATTTAATTGTTATAATAACTATCAAATTATATATAACTAACATGTTAAGAATGGCAATAATGAATGTAGCAATACTCTAAATGTCTGTGGTATCCTTACAAATTTTACAAAATATGTAGACACTGAAGTATTTATTGTAGGCATTTTAGAATGTGATTTTCTTCAGTGTTTCCTTTGAGGGTTGTGGAAATAAATTACTCATCAAATCTTCTAATGTTTTTCAAAATGTTACCCATCCTACTAGGCATCAGAGAAAGCCTGTGGGTTCTACCTTCAAAAGCACTTCCCTCTGCATTATTTGCAAGTTTTCAACTTTCCTCTCTCATCCTGGCACAATCCGTACTGCCCTGGGCCTTTTGTTTTCACTGGTAACATTTTAGGGAACTTTCCCACCACCAACCAAAACAGGAATTTGACAACACCTCTATCAAAACTGACACTTACCCTTTACAGACAGAATAAAATCAACACCTCTCAGGATGAATTATAAAATCCTATGTGACAATATAATTAGCATCGAATGCCAGCATCTGCATTTTCTATACTTACGTATTGTCTATTTTCTGAGACAGGGTCTCATGTATCATATCCCAGGTTGGTCTGGAACTTGCTGTGTAGCTGGGAATCCTCTTCTGATCCCATGTCTTACCTCCTGCATGGTGGGACAACTGGCATGTGTCACCAAGGTCAGTTTTATGCAGCTCAGATCAAACCTAGGCTTCCTATAAGTTAGTGGGTGCTCTGTCAACCAGGCTACACCCCCGGCACTGTCTGTTGTGTTTCGAACATTATCTGTAGTTATGTACAAATCCACAAGGAGACTTGGGGATTTCTTCTGAAAATAACAAAATAGTTTAGATCTGCTGTCTATAACAATGGAAGGCTTTCCTGGCGTAGTAACAGTTTACTAGAAAATTTGCAGTAAGCTTGTTGTGGGAAGCCAACAGGTTTTAGGATTAGGACAAGGTTGTAAGCAAATACAAATCAGTGTATTAACCAATAAAAAGAAGATGATATTCTACTTTTTCTAGGTTATTCTTTATGAAATAAAGTATAGCCAGCAAGCCAGAGATCGGCATAAAGTCACTTTGATAGTATGTTAAACTTTTCTTCTTTCCATAAGCAGTGATGGAAACTTTTTCCACATAAACTCTTAGAGATTCTCCTTTTCCAGGCACAGTGAAGGAACTGAGTTATTTTAAGATTCATGACTATTCTAGCATTTCAACTTCTTGAGGCAAGAAGGCTTTTTAGTGATCAGTTTAAGAAACATTCTCTCACCTTAGAGCTTTAATTTTGGCCGTTGCAGTCACATTCTCTTAACAAAGGTTTCTTTTTTGGGCCCTGTATGCATGACTCCCATTCAAGGTTTTATGTTCTGATCTGATGTAATTTAATTTACTACAACTCCACTCTCAGCACTATGAGATGGGGAACATTTCATTTTTAACAACTATGTAGCCATTTTTAAACTCTTAAATGCTTTAACAGTTTTTCTTCAAGTAATGATTTCCCAAAATAGCCCTTTAGTCATAGTTAAGCTTTGCTTTTAGAAATGTGTAGAAACTGGAAATAGTCCAAAGAAGAGCAGTCAAAATGAATAAAGGGGCAGAAAGTAAATTATCTTGGAAAAAGTTGGAGTTAAAAATGGAAAGCAAAGGTATTATATAGTGGGTCTAATTCACCAAACTCTCCTGCAAATCAGCATTAATGGGTTCACAAAATTGTCATGGAAAAATGAGCACACAGACACACAACACATACTTCTCAACACTCATACATTCTCACACTCTCACACACTTCTGAACCACAAGAAGCAAGAAACCCCTAAGGTCTATCCCTAACCTTGTGATCTATCTTGAAACTTAAGATCCACAACATTTGAGCTAATCAGGTAGTATGAATGGATGTTCTGAGGATTGTGAAGCTTCACTTACAGAAGAATCTCTTCAAAATTATTTGCTCGAGTATTAATTTCACATCCAGTTATGCATCATTAAGACACCCTGGTGTCTATGAAAATCATGTGATACTCAGTGCCTGCTGTTACCAGGGGAACAAGAGGTCAAAGCAAAGTTATCCTAGTTTCTCATCTCAAGCAAACACCTGTCCTTATTCTCTGAGCAGCAGGAGAGACAGCTATGGAGGCAGAGATGGAGATGTCTTCCTAGGAGTCAGGGAATCACCAGAACCAAAGAAAAACAGTCTCAGAAAATGGTCCCGAAACTCTGAGTTTCTGTTGCATAGCTCTATGGAAGGACTGACCAATCACAGGCCAAGGGGGAATGTGATTAAGACCTTGGTTCCTTGACTCGATTCCTGCTGCACAGTCAGAGATTAGCTGATTAATGTCACATAATCCACTGCTCCTCTCCTGATCTTTCCCCAGGCCAGTAGTTCCTGTAAACACTCCACCTCCTCGGTAACTGCTTCTAACAGCTTAGACCGGAGCACTGCAGTCGGCCATATTGACTTTGTTAACTTTGGGCACAGCTTTGCAAGTAATCCCATTGCTAAACTCTACCCAAATTACCCAGTTTAAATTACCACAGACTGTAATTATCTGGGGTCCTGATGGTATAGTACACCACCCTTAGTTATAGAATTTTACCACGTATTCAATGAACATGGACACTTACACAAATGTTCCCCAAAGCTGGAGAATTACGTTTTATATACAGTCCATTGTGATGTTGGACATGAAAAATAACCCAAAATAAACATAAACGTCACTGGGGAGGGGACTGTGTTGAGGGAGTTAGAAGGAGAGATGAGGGTAGATATTATTGTGTTTAATTGTATACGTGTATAAAATTCTCAAAAGTAAAGAAAAATATAAAAAATGGAAAAATAGACTTCATAAAGTATTATCTTGACTAACACAAACATTAGCTCTCATTTTATTTTGTATATCTCAAGATTACCCTATTCACAAAGCTGAAATGATCACTGCTTAGCAAAGCTCTCAGACTTGTCTTTTGAAGTATTAAGGAACATATTGATTATAAAGATTAAGTAATTAAGATTAAACCTTGATGCTTTTCTGATATTTCCTGCAAGGATTAAGCTTCCAAGTTTGTCCACATTCAGCAGTTTGCTGAACTACTAGTTAACACACTTCCAGGTAACACATTAAAAATAAGATGCTATGGGAAAGTAAGATCCCAAAACAGAATGAAATGGAAAAGGCATCATTTCCCGGCTCTCCTCCCCAAGAGAGGTCACCAGCAGGTACGCTAAGAGGGTAGCCATGAACCCGTGTCTGCTGCTTGCCTCTCAGAAAAGCCAGTGATTTGACGATATGTTGTAAAGATAGGGGAAGATGAAACACTTGTGTGCGTCTGTGTGGGTGAACTCATAGCCCAGTGTGAGTGATCAGGTCAGAGGACAACTTGTGAGAGGCAGTTCTCTCCTACCAAGTGGGTTCCAAAGACAGAAGCTCAGCTGTCAGGCTTGGCCTCAAGCAACTACTGTACTTGCTGAGCCGTCTTACCAGCCTCCAACTCTTCCCTAAAGCTACCACTCCAGTACACTCTCCACTCCCGTCAATGAAACTGAATGGTACATAACAATGGCATCGGAGTCCCTAATGTGCTGTGAGCATTTAGAGAACCTTGTACTAGGCTGAGCACTTTTTGAGAATCATTTATGACTCGTAATCACCCCCCTGATGAGATGTAGATACTAATAAAACACAGAGAATGCAGACAAGCAAAGCAGAGGAGACTCCATGAATTATTCAGTTATGTGTCTTTGCAGACTAACACTCTAACCTCAGATTTAAAAACACTTGTGCCTTCCTTTCAAAGATACTACAGGCTCATAAAGTCTTGCAGTTTTTACTACCATACAATACATATCTCTTCTCTGCTAGAGTACAGCTATGTTATGGGGAGTCTACTTAGAAATTTGTATCTCCTCGACTGACAGTGTGGTAGTTCTCTACAATGTGACTGGATAAATGAAAAAGATAAATATCCTTTAATGTTTGTAAAAAAGTGAACAAGATAAAGGAACTACATGGGAAGTACATCCTCACCAATATGCACACCCGAAATGTTACAACCATCTCTTAATCTCACAAGAGATCTAGGTGAAACTTAGTTCTCTCGCTAATAACTCTTGAGCTATCTAATTCTGAAATATTACCAAAGGCAGTTAAGTGCCTGTCTGTGCATTAGAAACCAAGCTCTGAAGATCAATAAAACTCAAATTGCTTTTTAAAAAGAGATTCTACCACATTTTTAAATACTTCAAAAGCAAGATCAGGATCATAAGCTGAGCACAGAAACAGAAAAACATTAAAGATTCCCAAAGTGCTCTCCCCACAGAAACGAGTTTACACTCAGACAATGGACAAACAAGAAAAGGACAAAACTGCTGCCCAACCAACATGCACAGAGACCATGCGCTTCCCTACATCTAGTGAAGATGGATGTTGAGTTCGCACATGCTCAATGTCTGAAGCCCTCAAATCACACTCAAAACAAATGTTTTTCCTGCTCATACCTATCTCATTGTCGTCCCCAACCTCAGTCCCAACAAGTGACAGCTGCAGCTGACTGTATAGTCAGAGCCAACAGAGTGTCTGTGGGTCACTCAGCACGCAAAGAAAAAAACAGATAAGTAAATAAGGAATGGATGCCGTAGATCTGGAAAGATAGCTTGTTCTTTCTGGTCAAAAGAGGGGACATGTTGTCAGGGGAAATACCTCCCAGATATCCCATAAATCTCACTTTCATATTCATGACTTCTCTCAAATTCTTTTAACTTTTCCTGGTTTTGATTTTAATCTCTTAATACATATATTATACATGTTTTGATTTACTTGTCCTGTGGAAAGGGGTATGCAAGACCATGTGGAAGCCAGAGTAACACGCCAGTTCCCCTCTTCATGCCCTGTGGACAGGTCTTTCAGTGAACCTGGAACACTCCATCCATTTCCAGCTAGACTTATTCAGCATGTCCAGTGACCATGGTGTCTCTGCCACAAATCCCACAACACGGAGTTTACTCAGGGGTTCACGCCAGCTGTGTGCAGCCGTGCCCAGCTTTACACTTGGGTGCATGGGATCTGAACTTGGGTGTCAGCGCTGGCTCAGTAACAATCAAAGCCATCTCTCCAGCACCATCTGCTTTTAACATACATAGGGAAATGACTAACAAAATCAAGCAAATTAACACACCCATGGCCTCTTAATACTCCACAGCAGTTTGAAGTATTTTTCCCTTGATGTACTACAATAGTTCTCACATTAAGAAAAAGTATCTTGGGAAGCATTTTTTTACAACGCAAGGAGCTAAAAGAGGTTCCTAGACCTATTAATTAGCATCTTAGATGGCAGAAATATGAACTGATAATGACCTGAATTAAAGGATTTGGAGAGAGTATTTTAAGTAGGAAGATAATCGTTCTCTCCACCTGGGACAACTCCATACCACCTGTTATGCTGCAGGATTCTTCATTCTCAGAAGTGTTTTGTTTGGGTAATGGATTGTAGTGCTCTAATTACAGTTCACTAATGATAAAAATCCCGTGCCGTTCATAATTGCTTGTGGCCGCACTCTATTTTTCTTAACTATTTTCTTTATTTTTCAGACTTCCTTTCCTATGGTGTATTAATTTTATCAATAATAGAGTGAAGAGGCAATGGGATAAATTCATTTATTATCACAACAAATTGCCATGTTTCCATAAAGGTGGACTTTTAGTCTATTTAAACCTGTGCAAATGAAGATCATGAAGACAATAAAATTTTATGAGATACAGCATGACAGAAAACACCCATTAGAAAATGCAGTATCAATTTATGCCTAAAATAGATGGCTCAAAATATATAAAGATCCCCAGCTTATTTTAAATAAAGCAATCTTTTCAGCACTGCAATCTTAAGGCCAATTTTACCACAAAGTTCAGGACTCCACAGCACACTTGATCCATTCATTTGAACTACCTCAGCCATCCAGGCAGCTCTCTCCAAAGTCAATGAGGCCGTGAAATCAGTATTGATCATAAAAAAAATTGAAATTAATAAATCAGACTCATAAGAAAATCGTATGCCTGACCCAGGGTCAGTAGAGAAATGGATTATCATTTCTAATGTGCTTTTACAAAGATGGCCCTACAGGTCTGTAATGAGGAATTTTCCATGAACTTGTTTAACAGTGAAGGGCATAGACCACTTCATTCATTCCCATTCATTTCTTCGCTCTTGTATAAACTCTATTTTTCTAATATCCTAATAAATGTGAAATGCTGTGGGCAATTAAGGGAGCAGAGGCCCTACTAACTCACAGACAACAGGAAAGATATAAAGTGCACAGGATGTGTCAAAGAGAAAGATGCTGTAAATATGGCCCAGGCGCCTGTTCAGGAAATCAGCAGGCAGATGTAAACACCTAACTCCAGCAGTGTGAAATACTCTCAGAAACGCATGGTCTCAAGGCTTGTTTGGAAGGTGGTGCTATGTGGGGGGACTGTGGAAGCTGGAGATGGGAGGAGATAGCTGGAGGAAGTGTTAGCCAGTCACAGAGGCAGGTTGGTGAGTTATCTTGTCCCTGACTTCTTCCTTTCTGACTCTCTGGTGTGACTTAGCCGTGAAGTGACCAGCTGTCCTCTGCCACACATTCCTGTTGTGGAGATGCCTGTACAATCATGAGGAGATAAATAAGCATGAACTGCCCCCACCCTCTGAAATTATGAACCAAAGAAACTATCTCTTCTGTTTCTTCCAGTTATCTGGTCGGTCACACAAATGCCTGGCACATTGTCATTCAGCATCCTACTCGATCCACCCAGCTTGCCTTTTTTCCTTCATCTGGAATTCCTACTTTTCCTATACCCAGCTACTGGACACAGCATCTGCAGTCTCATTTGGCCATGCACCCATGCCTTCCTGAACACTCCTCTGACTGCTGTGTCCTCACCATATGTCTCACTCCATGGCTCCATATTCCCTGAGACTCAGCTTGACCATTTGCTGACCTCCAGCTCTAGCAAGTTCCACTTTTGGAGTTTGTCATGTGTTTTTTCTAAGTTTAATGCTGTACTTACTTAGGAATCCCCAGCATCTAGTTCCATACATACCACAAGCATTTATTGAATGAATATATAGCCATTTGATTATCTAGCAATAGGTGGAGTCATAGAGTTAGCACAAAACAAATAGAAGTTAGTTTTGTTATAATTACACTGTCTATAGGCTTCCTAAATTCCCTATCTAGGTATTTAACTTGGAGAAACAGAGACATATTCACAGATTAAAAGCTGTAGTTGAGTGATGTTTTATTTATAATGGCAAGAGTGTGCATAATCTGAATGTCTGACTAGAATACTATTTAGCAGTAAAAAGTAACTAACCACTGATTCTCATAACATTACTGATGATTCTCAAGACCGTGAAACTGAACACAAGAAACAAGGCATGAGTAAGAACACAGTGAAAGACTCAATTAATAGAAAGAAAGTGGAGGAATTAGCTCAATTGTTGCCCTTATGAACAGCATAAAGATTTAATGAGATGTCAAAAAAAAAATGAAAGGAGAAAGCATAAAAGTGAGAGGGGATGCTGTAGGATGTCTTTCTGTATGCTTTGAATATGTGTCGCTCCCATTGGCTAACAAAGCTGTTTTGGCCTATGACAAGGCAGCTTAGAGACAGGTGGGAAATCTAAGGAGAGAGACAGGGAAGAAAAAGGCAGAGTCTGGAGAGATGTGAGCCAGCCACCCAAGGAGCAACATGTAATGGGATACAGGTAAAGCCATGGAAACATTCGGTGATATGTAGATTAATAGTTATGGGTTAAGTTAAGTTATAAGAGCTAGCTAACAAGAAGCCTGGCATAGGCCAAACAGTTTGTAAATAATATTAAGCCTCTGAGTGATTATTTTATAAGTGGATGTGGGACTGTGGGTGAGAGAAGATTTGTCTTGACCACAGGCTGGGCAAAACCAGAGAAAACTTCCCAGTACAGGGGGATGTCTCATGGGGATCCAGGAAGAGCTAGAAGGGGAAAGAGGGTATTGGGTATATTTTGTTGTATTATGTAAAAAAAAATTGCAAAGATTAAAAAAACAAATAAAAACTATTGATTTTAGTGGTGACTATATGGATGCATACTTTGGTTTTTTATCAGATTTTTAGTATACTTAAGTTTTGTTGGTTTGGTTTTTCATTTTAAATAAATACTAGTTTAAACTTAATTTTATATATATGAAAATATATGATATATAGTAAGTTATATGTATAATATATAATTATATATTAAGTTAAAGCTAGTATCTATTTAAAATGAGAAGCCAAACTAATAAAACATAAATATTTTGCTTGTTTTTTGTTTGGGGAGGGTTTTGGTTTTGGTTTTGTTGTTGTTTTTTCCAAGACAAGGCTTTTCTGGGTAGCTCAGCTGTCCTGGAACTCACTCTGTAGACCAGGCTGGCCTTGAACTCAGAGATCCACCTGCATCTGCCTCCCAAGTGCGGGGATTAAAGGAGTGTACCACTAGTGACTGGTTAAATAATAAATATATTATAAATCTCATAAATACTACAAACACTACAAAATACAGTCTGAAAAATCAGTAAAGATTTTTATTATGTACTTCTAGAACATTCTTTTTCTACAATTTTCTACATAGACTTTGATTAACTTTTCATTGAATAAGGATTTCATTGTTTTTGCTTTCCAGAGAATGAAAAGGTAATTTGATATTTTCTCTAACCTGAGAGGTTAAACTTTGGTGTTAGGAAAGCATCTTTTGACATTGGTGTGTGTTGGCAAGGTCATGTGACCTTATAAGGTATTGGAGGAAAACTTTTAACCACCACTCAACAACCAGAATAATCCCTAACTATGCTTAAATATGTGTCCTTACACTTACAGATAAATGCAGTTCTTTCCCCTCATCAAGGAAATGTCTCTTTGCAACAGTCAGAGACCATTCCAGAGTGTCACAGCCAATCAAAACGTAGAGTGGTGGAGCCCAGTCCCAATGGGTACATCTACAAAACACTCCCACACATAAGGCTTGGAACACTGACGACGAGGGGGTGGGGAGATTGTTTAGCACCAGAGGACCAAGGAGTTTGCTGTAAGACTGTGTTTTCTGGTAATTCAGAAGCAACACACACAAATCCTCACCAACATGGCTGCCTAAACACGAGCTGAACAAAGACCATCACAGACATGCCAAAATGGAGGGGGAAAGACAGTAAGGCCTCAACCCTACACAGAAACTAAAGGCAGCTAAGGGAGTCCGAAAGCAGAAGAAATGGTTTGCCCCAGAGAAGAGCACACCAATCGGTTATCCAGTACCAAACTGTCAGTCCTGAGAACATACATACAGGTAAAAACAGGCAGACTGAGCAGGGTGTCTTATGTTTTTAGAAATATCCATGTATATAAATACACATGGATGTATATAACAATAATTAATGATAAAAGAGTCCATGAATTTGAAAGGGAATAAGCAGGGATGTCTGGGAGGATTTGAAGGGAAGAAAGGAAGGGAGGAAATGATGTAATTATATTATAATCTCAAAAAATAAAAGCAAGTTTTTTATGTCAATTTTTAAAAGTAGCTATCATCCTTTCACTCCTGAGCTCTTACAGATTCACACACTGCTAAAATATGCTTTCTTATTTTACATATTTCAATATTATTTTATGAATTACCGCATAAATCGTTAAAGTATAGTGTACACATGATCGTATGTTGTACTGCAAAGCACAGTAATGCTAAGAGAGGGTCATTTGACCAGATGTCAATGAGACCAGAATCCTCTACCTAAAACTTAATACAGCCTCATATCTGAGAATATTATCTCCCGGTCCAACTCTGACTTCTACTTTCAAATTGTCTCTTTTTCCCACCACACACCCCATGTATTAAGCACCACAAGAGGCTTAATAAGACTGTGTTCTGTAGCTGTGTGTTTGTTTTTCTGACCTTATCCAGAGTGAGCTGATAGAGGGACTATTAGTAAGAACCCGTGCACACTCTAACCCGTGCACGAACTTACACATGCCCAGAATTGACCGAACATCACACAAATATTCTACCAAACCCAAACTGTCAAAACACCACCACTTTCTCTTAGATTTCAAATTATCCCTCACTGGAATTGCCACGCTCCTGACACAGTACGAGGACGCCAAAAGTACAGAGAAGGAAGAGGGAGGGGTCAAGTGTGAGCAATTGGTCGTCCAATGTATGAAGCTTACAATTTTTTATAAATGTGATCATAGTAACATATAACTGAGGGCCATTGGTCAGCTGCACATTGATCCTCATCTTCAATATAAGTGACAGCATTTGTCATATTTTTATGCTAGTCCTCTAATTCTGATCAGTTGGAGAAAAATTCCCAGCAAAGAATATAATTTAAACTTTATATCTAGTAAGAAAAAAATTACAAAGAGTTTTTCTGGACTTGTGAACTTGGTAACTTTTAGTGAAATTCATTGTGAAGCTGTGTAATTCTAAATTGATGGTATAAGTCAAAATGTTTCATACAAGACACTGAGGAGGTCCGAAAAATGAGTTTCTTCTCTGGTTTCAGTCATTATAGGTACATTATATCTGCCAAACACCCAAACATTTCACATGTATCTTACCTCAAGCTCATAACAGCTACACAAAAACACTGAAAAACAAAATACTTCCTGTGTGGCAAGGGAAATATATTTTGGGTGATGTGAAATCCAGGAACAATGTTCTTCAAACAGCTTAGGGGAGGAAATGAACTGCTTTCTGAAAAGATTTTTCTAGCAAGCATTTCTCGGGAGAGTAGGCAGCAATCTATATACAAAATATAGCTATGCAACACACTCTCACTGTTCTGGGGAAATGATCTTCCTCTGAGACTGTAAACTGGATGACAGGAAGCTGATTAACTGATTGATTAGTTGGAGGAAACCAGAATACATGAGATAAGCCAATATTTGCAATTCCCTAGTTTTCACACCTTGGTGTGATACTAGAAGATGCTGTACTTTCTACCACACATTTTTGTGCCTTAATCAGTCACTTTATTTCATGAAAGCTAAATAATTTGCTTGATATTTTTACCTTTTTTAAATATAGTAAGCAAAGTGTACTAAATATTCTATCCAAAAATGTGAACTAGCTCTCAAAACCATGAACATTTACATCAAACAATAACACAAAATGTGAATGGTTCATGCTGCACTAATTATAAAGACTTAAAAGTGCGAAAGAGAGACGAGGACAAGCTTGTCCTCCTCCTCTTTGGCACATCTGTCTCCACCTCCTTCCATCTGAGGGATCGTGTACGGTCCATGTGAATTCTGCCTGCTCCAGCACCATTCAGTGCTGATAACCATGGCCATAACTCCACCCCACACCCTGCCCATCGTTAGATCTACAAGGGGTGGTAAAAATGGGGGTGCCATAAGCAAAGGTACATGCACAGTAATGTTCAGGTCTATGTACACAATTCAGTAGAGAGCGGGCACAGAACAGCGTGGAAGCTTCTCTCCCCAGCCTGCATCTCAGCCTCCAGAACTGCTGCTTTCTCTTGAGACAGCCGACAGCGCTCCTCTTCTCAAGCTACGTGATCCCTGGTGCTATCTGTGTCGTTTCTGTCCTGGTCTCATCCACAGTCTGTCTGCTTCCTTCCACATGGACCCTGCAGGGTCTCTAACAGAGGAACTCTGGTTTTTAACTTTGGGGGAAGCATATTGAATTAGACTTTTCCTGTCTTTGACAAGGATTCTGCAAACGATGTCTGTTCTCTGTTCCTAGGAGAAACCTCTCCCCCTCAAGCCTCCTAGATGTACCTGAATCCCAAGGAGAGGAGAGCTGAGCCTCAGGAGAAGAGCCGCTTTCACTATGACTAAAATTGAGATAGAAGAATCTTGATGAACAATGGTAATAAGAAAAAAATAATGGAAATAAGTTATATGTGTGAAATGAGAGGAGCTTATGTGTAAAGAACTTTCAAAGTCTCCCTAAAATTATCAAGACTAAAGCACATTATTTTTTAGTATTGTAACTTGAAAAAATATTATTGTGTATAAGGATGTTTTAAAAGCCTGCCCTTATGTCTATGTACCACATTTGTGCAGTACTCCTAGAAACAAGAAGAGGGCACAAGATTTCCCGGGGATTGGCGTTAACAGGTGGTTGTGTGCTGCCCTGTGGGTGATCGGAGCTGAACTCAGGTCCTTTGGACAAATAACCAGGGCTTTTAACCACTGAGCCATCACTCCAGCCTGGTGTACTACCCTTTAATATATATCTGTTCTTTTTTTTGAGGGGGGGTTGTTTGTTTGTTTGCTTGTTTTGGGGTTTGGGGGGTTGTTTTGGTTTGGTTTGGTTTTAGTTTTTCGAGACAGGGTTTCTTTGTGTAACTTTGGCGCCTATCCTGGAACTCGCTCTGTAGCCCAGATTGGCTTCAAATACATAACTGTTCTTTAATGTTCCATTTCTTCTCCCAAAAATACAATAGACTACAGCCTGAAAAGAAAATAACATTACCTCATAATGAATGGCTACTACATCTTAAGTCAATGCAGAATCTCACCCTTCATGAGAAAAACAATACGCAGCTACTGCTCTTTTCTCTATGTTATGCAACAGTATTGTCTGACATCCAAGACACTAATAATAAAAAGAATTTATCAGGGCATGTCGGCACAGGCCAGTGACCCAACTCCTTGCAAAGCTAAAGTAGCAGAATAGAGAGTTCAAGGCTTGACTGGGCTAGGAGTAGACTCAAGGGCAATCTGGAAAACTTATGTGACCCTGTATCAAAAATTAAAATGGGAGACTGAAGAGATGGCTCCATGGTTGCAAGCACTTACTGATCTTGCAGAGGACCAGAGTTCAGGTTCCAGCATTTACAACCATCTATAACTCCAGTTCTAGGGGATCCAACCCTTCTTCCAGCCTCTGCAGGCATTGGGCATGTAACAAGGTAGACAAACATACATGCAGGCAAAACACTCATAACATAAAATAAATAAATCTTTAAGAAACTGAAATACAGCTTAAGCAGAATGTTGGTCTTGCATGGCTGAGACCCTAGGTTCACTGTCCAGTGCCACAAAATAACTAAAAATTGGTCATGTTTCTGCTTCCAGCTGAAAATGTACTGTAAGGATGACATCGGTATATTTAAATTTTCTATAGGAAAATATGAAGCTTCTGCTTTAGGTATCCATCAGCTCTAATATGTATCTTCATTTCTATTTTTCAATTGAGCTTTGTGGCTGTAGCATCCCAGGTGTAAAGTTTATATTTGAAAAATCAACAGCACAAAGGGTGCAAGCTTGCAAAACACACAGCTTTATTCTCCCATCGGGAGATGAGCTGCTTAGCTTTTGTCAACTTGACAAAAGAGAGTCGTCTCAGAAGAAGGACCCTCATTTGAAGAACAGCCTCCATCAGATCTGCCTGTGGCCGTGTCTATAATATATTTTCTTAACAACTAATTGCAGGAAGGCCCATACCAATGTGGGTCCTGATTGCAAGGCCAAGGATAGCTTAGAAGGCAGTCTGAGCAAGGCATGGAGAGCAAGCTAGTGAGCAACGTTCCTCTGCGGTCTCTGCTTCAGTTCCAGCCTAGAGCTTGCACCCTTGCTTCCCTCAACCATGGACTGCAACTTTTAAGCCGAAACTAACCCTTTCCTCCCCAAGCTGTTTTTGATCAGTGTTTTATTACAGCAACAGAAACCAAACAGCAAAAGTTATTGAAACTGATTGTACAATGATCAATTGTAGGATACATCAACTGATTTCCAAAAGTTCACATAAATCAAGGGAAATTAATGAGATAAGATGAAATTAACACCATATTGGTTGTTTGTTTTAACTTCTGTGTATGTATAGTGTATATGTGTGCACGAGTGTATGTGGGGGCCAGAGGTCAATGTCTATTGTCCTCCTCAATCACTCCCATTTTATTTGTTGAAACAAGGTCTCTCACTAAATCCAGTGCTCATGCAGCCTATCTAGACTGTCCGGTCTACCTGCACTGCCACAGGTTATAACACACAGTACTGTGTCTGGCTTTTTTACACAGGCTGTAAGCACCAGAACCAAGATTCTTAAGCTTGCACAACTAACTGACACATTTCATCAGCTCCTAGGAATATATTAATTCCCATGGATGAATCAATTCATATTTCCCCAAGGAAAGCAGTGAATTTTCACAGACATATTATACACCACATATAAAATGCTTGAACTAAAATTTCCACTTGATTTTGACATACTACTGAAAAGGAGGAGCGATTAGCCAGGTTAACAAGTGAGAAAAGCAAGATGTCTAAAGAGTTCACACCATCGTGCTGGGTGATATGACAGCTGAGCAGCAAGCTGGGGTTTGGCAGACTCTGGATTCAAGACAGAGGTTCGCCTTCTACACCGCACTGCTTTTAAAAGCACGAACCCCGAGGAAGTAATCAAAAGGCCTTTGAGGTTAACTGTTGTTGTATGTTGAATTATTTTACAAGTTACAAAGCCCAGTGGTGGGCAAAGCTTTTTGAGACCCCACAATGACAAGGTTAATAGAGAACTGCTTCTCTATTGGTTTTCACTACATTAATGTGTTGACTTCAGCACATTTGGTAAATACCCTCAAATTCCTGTGTTAGTATTTGCTAAATAATGTGTTCAACACAGAAGTCCCACTGAGAGTCCTCTGGTACAATGTTCTCACTGATCACTTTTTCTAAAAAAATAAAATAATAATAATAATGAGATCTCTCAGCATTGACTGGCATTAGTAAAGCAAAGACAGTGAAATTGGCTTTTGTGTTTCTGAGACCAAAAACTCAGAATGACTCCTCTGGGTCTCCCTCCTTCATTCATTCATTAACCCATTTGCTGGCTCATTCCTTCAAGGAACAAAATGTATCAAGTACTTCCTACATTCCTGGCAAGGTTTCTGTGAGAAAAAAAAAGTCTATTTTGCAGAGCATGCCCTTTAGATCAGAAACATCTTGAGGTGGAGGAGTCATTACCAGCTCTGTCCCCACAGAGGTGAAGAATGTTGTCTCTGCCTGTTGACCCTTCAGGTGTCCCTCACCACACAGCTATTCTCCTCAGCTGCTGCTGCTGGGGCTTACAGGAGGAACCGTGGCTCAGGGCACTGCAGTGTCCTTGCTGTGTTACTCCATGCCCAGCCCTTTATTAAATGTTCCTCAGGAATCTGAGAGCATGTGGCAGACATGTGCCTGAACCTCGTATACAGAGCTGGGTATCCTCTCTGTGACTGCCTCAGAGTTCTTGAGTCCTACATGTCTCAGGAACCATGTCATGCTTTAGAAAGAAAATGTTCTCCACAGGCCTTGTGTGTTTGTACATTTAATTCGGTAGCATGATTTGGGAGATTATAGAACCTTTGGGACACAGATCAAACAGAAAGCTATAGGTTTGGGCCTTGAGGACTATATGGTAGCTCTGCTTCCAACCCAAGCAATCTCTGTTTCCTTATCCAACGGACCACAGACTCATGCAGCCACTGATGCAGCTCATCTGACATGTCTTCCTCTTCCTTCCTCTTTAAATTGTAAACCACAGCTAACCATTCCTCCTTGAAGCTGCTTCTGACTGATATTTTTCATAATGATGAAGAAAGTAGCTAATATGCCCGCACATGTGAAAAATAGGCCTAGGATAGATAGATAGATAGATAGATAGATAGATAGATAGATAGATATCAAGGAAATATAGGAGAGAGTTATGGATCCACAGGAGACACAGACACAGACACACACACACACACACACACACACACACACACACACACATATATATATATATATATCAAGGAAATACAGGAGGGAGGGAGTTGTGCACCCACTGGAAACACAGACACACAGACATTATCCAGTCGGAAACACGGGATTTGTGCTACAACAGGAAAAACAGGAGTTAAGTGCCAACAGGAGACATGGAAATCATGTACTAATAGAAAGATATCTTGGTTTACCAACTCCTTCCTAGAGACCTTCTCTGAAAGATAATTTTATAGAAAATCTCTCTCTCTCTCTCTCTCTCTCTCTCTCTCTCTCTCTCTCTCTCTCTCTCCTCTCTCATCGTGTGTGTGTGTGTGTGTGTGTGTGTGTGTGTTCCTTCCTCTCCTTATGGCAAGCTCTGTCTTTCTGAAAAGCTTTAATTATTTTTTGGATTGTCATAAATCTGCCAAATGTGTCAAGTATTTATCTGGTGCTCAACACCACTCTATTATTTCATCTTAGGTCAGATGTCAGTCACAACAGCTGTAATGTCACCACAGGAAAATGCCTGCTAATAAATGTCCATAAGGTAATAAAATTTGAAAACTCAATACTTTGACCAATATAAGATTTGATGTAAGCAAGACTTATCAATAAATACTGAAATCAGTGGTTAAAAAAAAAAAAACATGGCTAAGGAAAAAGTTTCAAAAATTCTGATGAATTATACAATGAGTCCTTTAAAATTGATAAAGGAAAGATTATACCTTTGCATATGAGACTTCTGAAAGCTACCTTCTTAACCGGAAGATCAAAGGCATGACAAATAAAAGCACCATCTGATGCCCTGTGTCTCTGAAAAGGATGGGCGGTGAGATATGGGTCGTCTTCTGTCAGTCTGTCTTGTCAAAATGTTTATCTGGTGTCTCATCACAATTCTCCATCTGACTTCTAGAAGAGGTAAAGAGTAGAGAATAAAGTTAATCAACAGAGCATAAAAAGCAGTTAGGTGGCACAGACCGTGTGCAAGACAGGTGGCCAGAGCTTTTCAAAAGCCAAGGGCAGAAAAGTAACATGAAGGAAATGGTCTACATTTAAAGAGAGCAAAATAGAAAACAAAAAAAATGTGTGTGTATGTGTACACCCAACAAAGTAAACTTCATGCATCTTAATTGGATTCTAGATTTTCTGAGCAGCCATAAGTGACCTTAGGGAATATCTAAATGAACTTTAAATACTAATTGGATGGTATTATATAATTGCTGTTATTTCCCTGAGTTTTACAGTTGGCTGTAATTTTTTTAGAAGAGATGGCATGTGAATTTCAGTTTGATGCACGAGTCTGAACTCTTACTTCAAGGAGTTTTGTGTTTTGTAACTGCATGTAACTGAAAGGAAAGAGGCCACTGCTTTGCAAAAGTGAATGATTCAACTTCAGATCTTTATGTTGTGTGTGGTTATTTATTAGTCCGTTGTGTCCATATTTGAGAGGTTTGAACTTTTTCTTTTAAAAAATTGGAGAAAACTGAAGAGCCAAGTGATATTTATCCTAAAAATGTATCAAGTCATGGTGATCATAGTATATTGTCTAAGAACATTTCCATGAATGTATTTTATAGACCATTAATCAAGAGCTCTGTCAGGAAAAAGAAAGAATTCCATGGCCTGATATGTTTGTGGGACTCGTACAATAACTTCTCCTAGTGGGAATGCACATTTGCAGAGTGGGGATGCACATTTGAATGGTGGGGATGCACATTTGCATGGTGGGGATGCACATTTGCATGGTAGGGATGCACATTTGCATGGTGGGGATGCACATTTGCATATTGACGATGAAAGAACATGCTGAACAAACTCCTCCTTGGCCTTGTGATCGACCTTCACAGAATGATGCTACATATGAGCTGGTCTGAAAGCCACCAGCCACAGCTGGAGAGTACAGAATTTCAGATTCAGAAACCATAGTATGTAAATAGACAACTCTCCACTGTGAGCAGAAATCAAATGAACAAAGTTGATTAGACACATGAAGTAGTTTAAATTTTCTTTGCATCCCTAGTATCTTAGTTAAAAATCAATCGTTAATCCTAAAGAAAGGAACATTTGTTGGCAGTCAGATTTCAAGCACAGCAAACTCAGGAAGCTTCAATAAGAATGTCTAATATTTCATGTTCATATTTTACCCTATGGGGTTGCAGTGACTAGAATGACAGCTAGCCTGTGCTGTACACCATGGCAAAATTTAATGTGGCTTGCCAAATGCTCATCACCCAAATGTGCCCCAAGATATTTAATTGAAGTCAAATTTTATGAGACTGTCACTGAAGAGGATTTAGTGTGTTTGATGCCATTTCCACCTTATATTGTCAATAACAGGTCATACGAAATGTTCTCTGCAAACAAAACTATGACATGTTCATTCATTTCACTTTCAACAGCCCGGCTGCCTAACAGTTCTCGATGTGAGTCTGGTCTGCTTCCTTGGACTAAGATGGCTCTGGATGCAAATGTGAGAAGTCCCGATAAGGATTTTACATATTCCTCCTTTCCATTGCTTCTTTCATTTCACGAGTGCCTGCCACAAATTCAGGCTCTAAAAAGTTCAGCCCAGTGTTTGCTGTGATGAGGTGAGAACAGAAGGCCACCACTAGTGGCCACATTCACAGAAGTGGTTGCATGACCGCAAGGTTGTATAACCTAGTGAGGTCATTTTAGAGAACAATAGGAACTCAACAGATAAATTAATTTATTCATTTTTAAATGCTAGATAAACCTCTATGGTGTGCCAAATACTATTCCATATCTGAGGAATACAGATGTGAATGAATCAAATATGAACAATTGTGTTACTTACACTCTTCAGTGTAAATGAAAACTTTGTTTTTAGACAGCGTTAAGTGCATAGGGTAGAACCTCCACGGGGCCAAGCCATGTGCTGGTGCTGAGCCATGTGCTGGTGCTGAGCCATGTGCTGGTAGGGAATGACTTTTGTCAGGGAAACCTTCCTGTAGCATGACACAGAAAGAAGAAGACAGGATCGGTTTCTTCAAAGGTCATCCCCTAATTTATGAATGTGGGGACACTGGAAATAGGCAGTCACAAGAAAATAGCTAAGGGCCAGCTAGATGGCTCCATGGGTAGAGTTGCTGGTCCTCGAGCTTTGTGACGTGAGTCTGATCCCCAGGACACACATGATGGGAGAAGAGAACTGATTGTCCTCTGCCACAGATGTACACACACACACACACACACACACACACACACACGCACACGCACACGCACATGCACACGCGCACATGCACATGCACATGCACACACAGGCACATGCACAGGCACACACACATGATTTAAAAAAGAGGAAAAGGTTCCCACCACAACACATCCTTAACCAAGAAGAAAGCTGTAACGCTGTGTTTATGATTCAATGTTTCCTTGCCAAGTTTTCTGACATGTAAATGAATTGCAGGGCAAACAGTTTTGGTTTCCCCATCCTCTCCCAGGCCCTTGGTTCTCAGGGAACTCAAGGCCAATAACGTCACCTCCTAAAATTAATGCTCATATCCATTCAGTGTGGGGGAGGGAGAATAAACTCATATATAATAACCAGACAAGATTACTTTAAAAAGAGGTGTGTTCCATTATTCTGTACTCTCCAGCTGTGGCTGGTGGCTTTCAGATCAGAAAAGAAATGACTGACTGCTGTTTTTCTAGATTGAGTGTAGGACAAAGAAAAATCAGAGTTGATGACGTTTAGCTGAGTTTAGCAGCCTGCCCACCCACCCAGCATGATCTAGGTTTTTTTTTAAGGAGCGTAAATGGAGGGATACACATGCACACACCTCTGCTACTGGAAATGACAATATAAACAATAAACATTGAATGTTTTTTAATGTGAATGAAGTCACAGTAAAGACAAGCGATGGAGAAAATGGAAGAGAAAGTTCTTAGTGTCTCCCTTTTGAACTACGGTAACAACACAAACAAGGCATCATCAATATAGATAGCCAGAAAGGACGAGTATTACTTTAAAAATCATACTTAATTTTAAAACTGGAAAAAGACACTGAGAAAACTTCAAGGATGAGGCTTGACAGACATGGAAGGGAGAGAAGAGAGTGGAGGCAACAGTAATCAGAAGGCAATTGTCAAAGAACACATTTTATAAATGATTGAAAAAGACACTCAGACATTTCTGCTTTAACAGTAACTTTATTTCCGTCAAGTGTTTTATGAATCTTTGCTTAAGTGTGTATGTATTTAAAGCATAGCTATCATATTGTACATACTATTTCAGACAGTTATTGCAAGAATAATGCAAAATCTTTATTGATCATGATGGGAAGAGCTTGATAGAGCGTATTTACTGTCGTTGTATTTTTTTGAGTTTTACTGATTAAAGCCTTCTACACTGAACGGAGACAAGAAGAAAGGGAGGAAATAGAAGATAGGACTCGGGTCCTTTGGCAAGTTGTGCTGCCCAGGGCATCTCTAGCAGGTAGTTGTAAAGGCTGTCAGTGTTGGCAAAATGTCTTCTCTGTCCCCTGCCTTCTAGGTGGGTTCAGATGTCCTTTCCTCTTCACAGGCTTCTCATTGGTTCTGGCTGATGATTTTTCGGGTGGCATAATCACTTTTGAGGACAACCTATTTGGTTGTCAGTACTATGCCTTCCAGAACTGCTCTTCCCTTTGGGCGGGGAGGGAGGGTTGCATCATTCCTGGCGGTGGCATCACTGACATACTGGATCCTATGATATGGAGCCTGCAGGTTTCATGATGAGTTTGGTTGTGTGAGTGGAAAGTAAAACTTTCTTCTTCATTAAAAGTGAGTCTTTGTTTATTGCTGTCACATAACATAGCCCATTCTAAAATAGAAATTGGTAAGAAAAAGTGGAGGATTGCCACAAAAATTATAAAATATATAGCTTTGGCTTGGAGATAGGTAGCATGTTTTAAGATAGAGGGAAAGCTGGCACTCCACATTAAGCAATGGGCAAGCACTTGGTAAGACTATCATCTATAGTTGGTGGTGTGCTGGACCTGGCATACATCCAAGAGAACTAACAGAATCTCTGTCCAACTCTGAATTTTGTTATGTCAGCATGGTAACTTGGATCTGCCATAGCAGGAGAAATTATACCGATGAAATTTGGAAGCCCTGTAAATCATGACATTTGGGATTTTGCTTTTTCCTCGAGTGCTAGCTATTAAACATCACCACAACACTGACGACATAGTTTAAAGGCAGGTCCCACATCTAACAAATGTGTATTTCTGGGAATGGCCAACATCTGAGTGGAACATCAGCCACAGTGGATGTTTGTTGCACTTTGCAATGTATTAAAAAGTAAGGGTAAGATGGGAATAAACAGGTCCATCTCGTGCCAGAATAGCAGGCACAAGAAAGCGCATATTCAGGCTTGGACTGGAGGAGGCAAATGTTTCCCAACTCCAAACTGGGAAGGACAAAACCAAGATTCATTCTGAGAGACAAACGCTAAGAAAACCTGGTTTCATGCAAGTGGTAAATAGAGTATACGTCCTTGAAGTCTTTGTTACAGTTTTCTGAATAACTTAAAAGGAAATCCAGTAAATCCTTTGATTTGGTCAAAAGTATTCCACAAGAAACCAAGAAAAAAACCTAAAGCATGTCTTTTCCCTCAAAGTCAAGATTGTGTGTGCATGCATGTGTGAATATATATTCACACCTATATTCATATTGTGTCTGTTGCCAAATGTAGGAGACTCTAATAAACAAGTAAAAAAAAAATCTGTGAAGTTTAAAAAAAAAAAAACTTATGATGCAAACAAATCAGAATTCTATAAGGCCAGAAGTGGAAGAGAAAGAAGAGGAAAAGGCAGGGAGGGGGGAGGATATGGAGGAGGGGGAGGTGATGGAGGAGGGGGAGGTGACGGAGCAGGGAAGAAGATGGAGCTAGAAAGTGGTGAGTCTCCAAGACTGACAATTGACTCTTGGGCATCTTTCTCTGGGCATGGGACGCCATTCAAGAAGCAGCTCAATCCAAGATGAAGCATATTCTCTAGTCTCCACTGCACTTGGAGGGAAAGAGGATTATATGGAAGGAAGAACCTCAGAAAGGGCAGAGTAAGGACCATAAAGAGCAACGAACTACAGAGATCCTCCTGGAAGAACCAGGGCTAAGCCAACACATCCCTGGAGCAGCCAGCCTTGGAATTTCAGAATTGCTGTAAATCCTTAAGCTCCATGAGTCTTCTTTGCTTTCCATTTTGAAACCAGAGTGGTTGCTTGTTGTCTCTCCCCACTGCTGTGCATCAAGTGGGGGGAGGCACATTACTCCTTTTAGTTCAAAGATGTATGACTGAAGAAGACCCACATCTAAACCTAACAGAGAAATCCTGTGGCTCTGCTCCACAATTTACAAATCACCACAAATTACCCAAAGAATTTGAGCTTTGATTTGCTGTTAAGACTGGCTGGAACTTTTGCATTTTCTATCCTGGGAGGAGAGAGAAAATACATCGGTTGGAAGAAATAAGCAAGCAAATACTTGTGCCCGAATAGTTGAAGTGTGATTATCTTGACTGAAGTCACTGTCCACGTCTAGTCACCTGCCTTTCACTCACAAGAATAATTATCTGCCTGGCTTCCTTCTGGTTGGTGGGGGTATTAAACCCAATCTGGCAAATGAGGCATTAATAAAACTAACACAAATCGCTTCTGAATCAGAACATTTAGCAGGCTCTCCTATCCATCTAAAGGTCATTTGCTCGTTTCCATAACGACTGGAAATGCCCCAGTCACTGAGGTCTCCCAATGCCAGCACCCCAGAATGCAAATCTGTGGAGAAGATCTTCTCTGTGGCATGTAGGGAAGTAAAACATGAGCAAGAAATAAGTTTAGGGCCAGAAAGACGACTTAACAGGTAAATGTACTTGTCACCAAGCCTGAGACCTGAGCTTGAAGAGAAAGGACTCTCACAAATGAGTCCTCTGGCTTCCACACATGCTGTGGCATATGCATACGCACCTGGGATGGACACACACATTGAGTAATACATTAAAACTAATCAATAAATGTAAAAAAAAAAAAACTAAAGAAAATTTTAAGACAGTGAAAGTCAGGAGCAACTTATGGCACACATATAAATTCACATCTCACATCTCCATACTGATTTATTGACTTACATTATCTTTCTGAAATCTACCAAAACTGGTAAAACTTGAGCTTTTTTATTTGCATTCTATTTCATTGAAACGAGTGAATCACTCATCTCCATTGTGTAGCAACAGATTCTGCACAGATTTATTTCTCCTGTTAAGGAAATGTGAGGGAGCAAAGGACACCCCTGCAGGAACCCAGGCTGCCAAGCGTGCCTGGCAGCTGCCATCGGGTGCTTGGTGACTTACACAACCACTCTCCACTCTCATCTCATTTTACTAATGATTGTTGCTCTGTTCTCCTGATCACTCATGTCAAGTACTACATAACTGAGAATGAGCATTTGAACTGTTCTTCTTTACCTATCATAGATCATTTTCCAAAGTCTGATGTTTCCTAATGTTGGTAACTTACTGCCTTCTCCTTGCTCTACAGTATTTATACACAATGCCCATATTTTCTTCCTTTGTCTCTCTCAAATACAAGGTAATCACTGACCATGGAAAAGGCTCATAGATTTTACTGGATCAGTTCACTATTGATTTGTATGTTCTTCGATCAAATTGTATTCTAACTAAAAAGAGAACTGTCATATGACCCAGCTAAACATTCCTGGTTTTACATTCAAAAAGAGAAGGCCAGCCCAGCATAAGAACCAAACATAACTGGCAATAAAAAAAGTCAATGAAATTATTCCTAAGGCTGTTCTGCTATACTCATGGATTGGTGCCTAGCCCAATTGCCATGAAAGAGGCTTCACCTAGCAACTGATGGAAACAGATGCAGAGATTCACAGCCAAACATTAGGCAGACCTCAGGGAATCCTGTGAAAGAGAAGGGAAAGGATGGTAGGAGCCAGAGGGGTCAAGGACACCACAAGAAAACCCATGGAATCAACTAACCTGTGCTGTGGGATGGTCTGTATGTCAAATGTGTTGCTGATTGGTCAATAAATAAATCACTGATTGGCAGTGGCCAGGCAGGAAGTATAGGCGGGACTAACAGAGAGGAAAATTGAGAGAACAGGAAGCTGGGTGGGAGAGACACTGCCAGCCGCCATGAGGACAAGGAAGATGTAAAGTACCGGTAAGCCACAAGCCACGTGGCAAGGTATAGATTAATAGAAATGGATTAATTTAAGCTGTAAGAATAGTTAGCAAGAAGCCTGCCACGGCCATACAGTTTGTAACCAATATAAGTGTCTGTGTTTACTTGATCAGGTTTGAGCGGCTTGGGACTGGCGGGTGAGAGAGATTTGTCCTGACTGTGGGCCAGGCAGGAAATCTCAAGCTACAAATGGCGCCCAACGTGGGGCAAGAGTTTCCACCTAAAAACTGAGAAAAAGGATTCTAAAACGGAGCTAAAAACAGCTTCCTAATTGTCTCTCTCAAATGAGCGGCAGCTGCCGGTTTGAGCTACTGGCGGGTTGCTGGCGTGCGCGCTCGACCTGCAGTATGGCGGGAATGAGGCCTCTGCAAGTGGCACATTAAGCTACATTGTGGATTTAGCCTTTGCTAGTACAAAACAAAAAAAAGAGGTTTCTGGGCTACACGCTGCTTGGATAAAAGCATAGACCCACGATAGCTCCCGGAGCTGGTGGAAAACGCCATGTTGGGAAGCTGAGGTGGGCGGAGCCAGCAGCCACAGCTGCTTCAGCTTAAAGCAACAGATTCACAATAAGACAGATTCAGATGTAATAGTTTAAAATGTGTGTAAAATATACGTAGGCTTAAAAGAGACAAAAAAAGGTGATATATACAGTATAGAAACAAATACATAGTTTTAAAAAATAAAGTCTTTAAAGAGACAGTAAAATTAATATAAAAAATTAGCCACGTAGAGATGACTATTACACAGAGAGTCTGGATTGTGTTGTCTTTGGGATTCTTAACTACAGAGAGATATTTGATTGTAAAGGAAGCTGAGTTAAACCAGTATGTATATTTTAAACATACTTTGACTTCAAAATTTGGATGTAAGGATATGTTGCTTTGGAAAAGAGTCTCTTTTATTTCCACAGAAAGCAAGAGGCTATGGATTTGTTCCAGATTAAGACACATCAGGTTTGACCAACCAAGACCCCCTGAAATGTCTCCGATGACACCATGGCCCAGATGATCCAACATCCAGAACCGTTTCAAGGCAACTGGCTCAGATGATACAGCCTCACGGACTACTCCATGATCCTAAAATTTTCTTTGTTTCCCCAAAAGATACAGCGCCCCCCTCCAGCAGGAAGTAGTAAGAGAAGCTACGCCCAAATTCCCAACTATACCAAGCTGACTTTGGAGATGTGTAAAAGTTAAAACCTTCCTTTTTAAGAAAAGAAAAGGGGAGGTGCTGTGGGATGGTCTGTATGTCAAATGTGTTGCTGATTGGTCAATAAATAAATCACTGATTGGCAGTGGCCAGGCAGGAAGTATAGGCGGGACTAACAGAGAGGAAAATTGAGAGAACAGGAAGCTGGGTGGGAGAGACACTGCCAGCCGCCATGAGGACAAGGAAGATGTAAAGTACCGGTAAGCCACAAGCCACGTGGCAAGGTATAGATTAATAGAAATGGATTAATTTAAGCTGTAAGAACAGTTAGCAAGAAGCCTGCCACGGCCATACAGTTTGTAACCAATATAAGTGTCTGTGTTTACTTGATCAGGTTTGAGCGGCTTGGGACTGGCGGGTGAGAGAGATTTGTCCTGACTGTGGGCCAGGCAGGAAATCTCAAGCTACAAACCTGGGCTCATAGGGACTCACATAGATTGAACTAAGAACCAAGGAGCCTGCATGGAACTCTACATATATGTGACATATATGGGACTACATATAAGAGACTCTACAGATATAGGACTCTGGGCCCTCTACATATATGTGACAGTTGTATAGCTTGGTCTTCTTGTGGGACTCCTAACAGTGGGAGGGAGGACTATCTCTGACTCTGTTACCTGCTATGGGGACCCTTTTCCTCCTACTGGGTTATCTCTTCCAGCCTTAATCGGAGAGAAGGTGCCCGCTTTGTTGCAACTTGATATGCCATAGCTGGCTGATATGCATGGGAGGGCTGCATTTCTCTAAAGATAAAGGAGGAGGGTGGATTGAGGGAGAGGCGGGGAGGTTGGGGAAGACACTGGGAGGGAAGGGAGGGAGGGAAACTGGGATTGGGCTGGAAATTAATTAATTAATTAATTAATTACTTTAAAGGTTGAAAAAAAGAAGAAATATCTAAATACCTGTACTTACCACCGCAGTGTCTACAATGACCATGCAATGAAGTCAGCCTACACACCTATCAAAGGATGAGCAGAGAAGGAAATGTGACATACACACAATGGAGTATTATTCAGCTTCAAATCTTTTGCAAGAAAATGGATGATGTTAAATAAAATACCCAAGATAAGTACCACAACTTTCTATGTGGTTACAGAGTTTTGATTTTCCTCCTTTATCTTATAAAAGTTTTTAGTAAAAACATTCTGCACTAATAACTACAAGCAAAATTTCATTTTAGGTAAAAACTTTTCTTCTCATCTTGTGTTGACTCTCTGGAATAGACCCTGCCCCCTACTTCTATCAATCTTCCCTCTCTACACACCCTGCCACAAATAATCTCATTGTCTCTCATGTAGCCAGTGTCTTAAAAAGCACTCAATTCTCAATACAAATCAATCAACTGATATGTATTGTATATTTACTAAGTTCAAGCCCCTGGGATAAACACCATGAATGAGAAGCACATGGAGGAAACATAATTGCTGCTTCCACAGAGCACAGGATCAGGCTGACCTGGTGATACCCAGCAACCCTCCTCCAATGAGATGATGGCTGTGGTAGGCAAACTGAACTATAAGCAATTCAGTCCCAAACTAAGAAATAAGCAATCAGTTCTCAATTGGAGTAATATTTGAGGAGAGACAACTCACGCATCACAGACCCAAAGTCACATTCTGTGCTGTGTAGGCAAGCTTCCTCAAATGATGTGACCTCAGTCAATGTTCATTCATCTGCAGCAAGAACTTAGCAAAGCCTACATGTTGTGGTTTGTTCTATGTTTAAAATAAACAAGAAACAGGCAAAGCTCTCTGGAGAGACTTTCTCGTTTGCTGATCTATTCCTTTGTATGGTCACCATTATCGTTTGTAATAACAAAATGGGATTGAGATTGTGTATAATAAAGACCAGCATATACGCACATGCAAAAATAATGAGCCAGTAGAGAAGGGATGAAATTTCCAAAAAGAAGGAAAGGCAGGAGAGAAGGAGAAAAACAGAGAAGGGAGAAATACAGAAAAAAAAAACATTTTTACTTAAATTTCATTTCAGTCTTTAGTTTGATCCTTTTAAGACAGAGTTCTGATACATAGCCTAAGCTCGTCTCACACTACGTGGACCCAGTAGGCTTGGAACTCATCATCCTCCTGCTTCGTCCTCCTTAATGCTAGGATAACAGATGTGAAACTCACCACACCTAACCACACCTATAATTTTCTTCTTTGGAAACAGAGACTTGCATTGCAGTCTAGGTTGGTCTGAAGCTTACAATTCTACTACTAGTCTCCTGGGTGCTTGCACTTGAGGTGTGTACCACCAAACCCACCTCTGCTTATACATTCTTTCTACCACTCGGTAGGAAGACAGGATTTCTATTAGTAAGTGATATCCTACAGTATCACTCACATTGATTGTTCTTTTCCATTTTGACTGGCGTGAGAGTCACTTGTGTTTGTGTGTGTATGTGCATGGGGCATTGTGAAGGGGTGTGTACCTTGCATATGCTAGAGGACATCAGATGCCCTCTATTACTCTCTGTAGACAGTGTCTCTCACTGAACCTGCAGCTCTCCTTCTGCCCACCCACCCTTAGTAGGTTGACAGTGAGCAACCCCCACCCCCACCGCCATGATCTTTCTGATTTTGTCACCTCTCACGCCCCCACAGTACTGATATAATAAACACAGGAAGCCATACTTGTCTTTTCTGTGTCATACTAGTGACCTAACTCCAGGTCCTTTGGCTTGCACTGTGGGTGCTCTTACCCAATGAACCATCTCTTCAGCCCCCAAGATTGCCTTTATACCTGGATTTTAGGAAGCTAAAAGGCTAAAATTTTAGATGTGTTCTAATAGATGTTGCTATTATTTAAATATGGAATTGAAGTAGGCTAACAAGATAGGGAAGTTTAATTAAACTAATAATAGCTAATAATAAAAGAAGACTCTTTAAAGGGGAGTCAAGATCATGGTGGGGAAGCCCACAGAGACAGCTGACCCGAGCTAGTTAGAGATCACTGACTCCAGACTGACAGCTGGGGAACCTACATGGGACTGAGCTAGGTCCTCCCAATGTGGGTGACAGTTGTGTGGCTTGGACAGTTGGTGGGACCTCTAGCAGTGGTACCACGATTTATCCCTAGTGCATGAACTGGCTTCTTGGAGCCCATTCCCTACGTAGGGATATTTTGCTCAGCCTTGATGCAGCGGGGAGGGGCTTGGTCCTGCCTCAACTTGATAGGTCAGACTTTGTTAACTCCCCATGGGAGGCCTTACGGTTTCTGAGGAGTGGATAGGGGTTGGGGTGGGGGGAAGTGCAGGGGAGAGGGGGAAGGGAGAGAGGGGGAACTGTAGTTGGTATGCAAAATGAAAAAAAAAAACTTAAAAAAAAAAAGACTGCTTAGGTCATTGGGGAAACTTCTTAATTCTCAAGAATAAAATTCTTGATGTACTGCCCTTACAACATTCTATTGGGGACTTTTGGGAATTTTACCCCCTTCTGCTGGGAGGATAAGGCACTTTAAGTTGTATGTAACCGAGACATCCTTTATTTCAAAGGACCAGTCTGGACATACCTATCTAAAACAATAGGTGCTCAGCTGCTATGAAGAAGCATCCTGACCTGAGGCACAGGAAACACACAAAGTCACAAAGTCAAAAGAGGATTTTGATTTGTTTTCATTTATTTCAATTACCTTACATTTCTGAAAACCAAAATTCATGAAGAATAGCAGACTGGACCTGAAGCTTTTGACAATTTTCTCCTGTCACCTAGCTGGGAAGAAAGGACTCTTCATATCCACAGTGACTTGGCCATAGGAATAGAAGAGAAGGTGAGCCTCACACCCTGAGAAGATAAGATTAGACTTCCAAATGGCCCTGTTGTAGAGGAGGCAGGTAAGAGTAAACATGCTAAGCTGTTTCAAAGTGCATTTTGAAGTGAGAAACAACGCATGAAAGCTCCAGATCAGAACCAGCAGAGATTATGGAGACCCAAAGAGACACAGACATTGCTAACCTCCAGCTCCATAGGTGTCCAGGGGAGGAAGCAAAGAGCATCCCTGTCACACACAAGCAAGAAAAGCAAGCAGTTGTGTGAAGAATTCATGCAGCATTTCTGGAACATGTGACTGAATTAATCCAAGGAAAATATGTGGAATTTAGAGAGGGCTTAAAGGGGGCAACTATGATTTTGAGGGCAAAAAAATCCATTTTAAAGCAGAGTACTTTGGCCTTAGTTACAGCAAGTTAATTGGGATTCTCGTGTATCAGTCTCATGTATTTCCAGAAGAAACAAGTTGGCCTACTCTGTGTGAAGGTGCTCTATTCTACAAATATTAGCTGCCTGGTTGCTACATTTTGGAAATTCTAACCAGCAAAATGTTATACATAATATCACAAGAGAATACAGAAAAATCTGATGGAGTTCAGTGAATATTCTAGATACTAATATAAAAGAAGTCAACTAGCCTCTGAATAAATATCTTTAGTGAGGAGTGTTTCCTTTCTCATGATGATAATGATGGTGATGTCAACCATGATGGTGATACATGATAGTGATGATATAATGATGGCTATGGTGAAGATGGCATATAATAGTGATGATGTAATGACTACTGTGGTGATGATGATATGTAATAGTGATGATTTAATGACATAGTGATGATATAATGATGATGATGGTGAAATAACGTTATGCTGATGTGATGATAAGATGATAATGATATAATGATATGATGGTGAGAGTGAGGGAGATGGTGGCAGTGGTGGCTGTGGTGGTCTTTACTATTCAGTGGCCAGTACTAAGGTTCACACATGCTAAAAATCTTAAAAGCATAGTAATATTTAGCCTGCATTTCGGTAGGGAAACTGGAAGCTATAGCGGTTAAATCACTTGTCATGTTGGAAGGACAGATAATTGACCGTGTGAAGACTGACTTTAATTATGTTGAAACCCATGTCCAGAACACCATGGCTCAGAAACACTCCAAGGTCACATGCTGACAAAACCCAGGTTCAGCACATACATCTGCCTGATTCTGGAGCATGGGCATTCACTCCATGTCACAGAGTCTCCTGCTGACACTCAGAGACCATTTGCCAAACTTTCTCAAGCTTTTGCTGTACAGAATCTCTATACATTGAAGAATATGGCAGGCTTCCAATAAATATTCATTGCCTAAAAATAATTAGCTTCAGACAATAACAAGGTGCGTTGTAAATGAACTACAATGTAAAAGCTGCAGAAATGAGGTACCATGGAAAGCAACTCTAATAAAGTAAACATTCACCTTCCTCACATTGTCCCCTAGAAAAGGCAAAACCAATTCTCTGTAGACTTGAATGAATTTTCTCTAAATGTGGTCACTGAATCACTGCCGAATTACTACTATTTGGTTTTTGTTATAGCAGGAAATGTCAGGGATCAAAAGGCCTAGCCTCTGAAAAGTAGATGGAAGCCATGGACAACCAAATCAGAAGCCTTCACCAGAACACTGCAATCAACAGTGAGCGTGACTCACTGTTCACCAGGATTCTAACTAAGACCTACAAAATGAGGAACTTAACTGCTTCTCAGCATCTGTTCACCTCTGAGCTTGACTTGAAGAATCTCCATTAAGGTATTCATATTTAAACATCAGGAAAACACGCCTTTAAGGAAGAAAGACATTGCAGAGCTCTCAAGCAGTCCTGAAGGAAGATGAAGTGGGCTGTGATGTTCACAAATATAATTAACAACCTAATAGTGTGTGCATTCAGTTCTGATTGCTGTATAATCACTTGACTAATAGAAAGAAACTAATTTGCCATTATAGCAGTTGCGAGATTACTTTTAAAGGCAAATTCACAGCACGGTGGGACTGCAGCACTAGATGTTAGCTTTGAAAGAAACCAATGTTTCCCTCTCGTTTCTCCATTAATAGTTGCTAAGAACAGTAACTAAACATGGCATTAGCATTGAAGTCCTACAGCCGCACAGACCACATGAATATACTGGCCTGTTATCACTGTCTTGCTTCAATACCAGGGCCTAGAGACAGTGAGGAAGCTTTAACTGTGGCTAGTAATGGAATCAATCTTTACAAGGACATAAACGCTGAGAATCCTGATCAAACGTGGTCCAAAGGATTAGGAATGCTCAAAAATCCTTTCATTTGGCTCCTCACTTCCAACAATGGCGGCTCCGACCCCAAGCGGCAGCGGCGGCTGGCTCTGGGGACGGTGGTGGCACCCCGGGCCCCATCAGGCCTCCCGCCCCCGGCCACCTGGCCGTCAGCTGCATGCAGGGTAAAAGCAAAGCACTGAAGTTGAATTTTGTCAATCCACCTGTCAAATCGACAGCACGGTTTACTCCCCATCCTAACACTACAGGAGTCCAGAACCCACACATAGAATGAGAACACCCAGCATTGAGTCATCAGGAAAACTGAAGATCTCCCCTGAACAACACTGGGATTTCACTGCAGAGGACTCGAAAGACCTTGGAGAAATTGGACGAGGAGCTTATGGTTCTGTCAACAAAATGGTCCACAAACCAAGTGGGCAGATAATGGCAGTTAAAAGAATACGGTCAACTGTGGACAAAAAAGAACAAAAACAACTTCTCATGGATTTGAATGTAGTAATGCGGAGTAGTGATTGCCCATACATTGTTCAGTTCTATGGTGCACTCTTCAGAGAGGGCGACTGTTGGATCTGTATGGAGCTCATGTCTACCTCGTTCGAAAAGTTTTACAAATATGTATATAGTGTGTTAGATGACGTTATTCCGGAAGAGATTTTAGGCAAAATCACTTTAGCAACTGTGAAAGCACTAAACCACTTAAAAGAAAACTTGAGGGCTGGAGAGATGGCTCAGAGGTTAAGAACACTGGCTGTTCTTCCAGAGTTCCTGAGTTCAATTCCCAGCAACCACATGGTGGCTCACAGCCATCTATAATGAGATCTATCGCCCTCTTCTGGCCTGCAGTGCAGACATGCCTGCAGGCAGAACACTGCATACATAATAAAAAAATAAAAATAAATAAAATTAAAAAAAAAGAAAACTTGAAAATTATTCACAGAGATATCAAACCTTCCAATATTCTTCTGGACAGAAATGGAAATATTAAGCTCTGTGATTTCGGCATCAGTGGACAGCTTGTGGACTCCATTGCCAAGACAAGAGATGCTGGGTGTAGGCCATATATGGCACCTGAAAGAATAGACGCAAGTGCATCACGACAAGGATATGATGTCCGCTCTGATATCTGGAGTTTGGGAATCACATTGTACGGGTTGGCCACAGGCCGATTTCCTTATCCAAAGTGGAATAGTGTATTTGATCAGCTAACACAAGTGGTAAAAGGAGACCCTCCACAACTAAGTAATTCCGAAGAAAGGGAGTTCTCCCCCAGTTTCATCAACTTTGTCAACTTGTGCCTTACAAAGGACGAATCCAAAAGGCCAAAGTATAAAGAGCTTCTGAAACATCCCTTTATTTTGATGTATGAGGAACGTACTGTCGAGGTCGCATGCTATGTTTGTAAAATCCTGGATCAGATGCCAGCTACTCCCAGCTCTTCCATGTATGTCAACTGATACCGCTGCTACATCAGACTTTAGAAAAAAGGGCTGAGAGGAAGCAAGACGTAAAGAGTTTTCATCCTGTATCACAGTGTTTTTATTGCTCGCCCAGACACCATGTGCAATAAGATTGGTGTTCGTTTCCATCATGTCTGTATTCTTCTGTCACCTAGAATGTGCATCCCTGTAATTCCTGACTGATCACAGTGTTAGTGTTGGTCAGAGACCTCATCCTGCTCTTTTGTGATGAACATATTCCTGACGTGTGGAAGTCAGTACAATCAAGTTGTTGACTGTGATCAGATCACACCTTAAATTCATTTCTAGACTCGAAACCTGGAGACGCAGCTACTGGAATGGTGTTTCGTCAGACTTCTACCACCTGGAAGGACACAGTGATGGATGTGCTGTCTGAACATAGAGACTTGGGCTTGAGTGAGAAGAGCTTGCACAGCCAGTGAGACACATTGCCTTCTGGAGCTGGGAGACAAAGGAGGGATTTCCTTTTTTTCACCAAGCGCAATAGATTTCCTGATCTGATATTCTGTTGCTTTACAGTCACAGTTGATGTTTGGGGATCGATGTGCTCAGCCAAATTTCCTGTTCAAAATAATCATGTTAAATTAGAATGAATCTATCTACCAAAAACCTTGCTGCTTTCAGAGAGGTGAACATTAAAATACTGAGACGGGGGAAAAAATCCTTTCATTTGACAAGGAGAGCAGACCTGTTCCGAGGTGTGTGTGTGTGTGTGTGTGTGTGTGTGTGTGTGTGTGTGTGTGTGTGTGACACATGCATGCCTACCTATTTTCACATATGTGGACATACATGTGCATGTTCATATATGTGCAAGTACATGTGTGTGTGAGTGTACCGATTATATAGGTACAGATATGTGCATGCAGAAGCCAGCACCCAACCTCAAGTGTCAACCCCTCAAGTGCCACTTGTGTTTTTCCAAGACAGAGACTCTCATTGGTCTGAAACTCACCAAATAGGCTAGACTGGCTAGCCACATGAATACATGTAACTCCGCCTCCCCAGGAATAGGCTTAATAGCATGTGTAGTCACACCCCACTTTTTATGTAGGCCCTAGGGTTTGAACTCAGGTCCTCATGATTGTGGGGAAGCACTTTATTCGCTAACCCATATCCCAGCCCAGTGTCTTTACAGTTCTGTGGGAGTAAAACGTCAAGTCACACCTTTGACATATTAAGGGTTATGATAAATAGGATGAATATAGTACTACACTCTCATAATTTCATGAAGATTCACACAGATTTACACTGTCACTAATGAGTCTTATCTGTATGTATCTGGTTTATGTATGCATGTATAAAGATAACTCAAACTAAGTACTATGGACATTTTGAGTCAAATAACTGCAGCTTGTAAGGAGACTGTCCTATATATTGTAGAATCACTATTAGAAGCCTTGTAGTACACATGTTGCCTCTCCCATAAGATGTGACAACCAGAAATATCTCCACATAGAGTGGTAAACTAGTCTCCAGTTAAAATTAAATGATTTAAAGTAGCATTCGCAATACATAGTGTTAGGAGGGACATACCACTGCCATGTAGTATTGGAAGACAAATTTCTAACCAATTTTAAATATCTGCAGAGTAACCAGTAACATGTTTCAATTCCATATGAGGAAATAGCCTTTGTTGCTATTATTAGAACCTTAAATTAGGAGGATTTATTTGTAGTCTGAGGTTAACAAGTAAAAGCAAACAGTAAAAAGTAATCCATCCAAAAGCACACTAGTCCAGCAGTTAAGGGACAGCCCAGGACACAGGGAACAGAGGTCCATGCTTACCTAGTGAGAGCAAAGAGAAAACAGGCTGAGCTGACTCAGCCAAATCTGTCCCTGACCTCAGTGCTCAAGCACTAAGTGATGGCTGACATCAATACTTTCTATTTTTTAACCCTACACAAGAAATATGCCAGTACCATCATTTCTTCATTCCTAAAAATCCCCATAGTCTGTTCATCTAGTCCCTTAGATCCAAGTCCATGTGGCTGAATCCAAGCAGTAAGTTTGCTTTTTAACCTGGTTTATGATGATTTTTATGACCTTTAACTACTTCTCACCTAAATTTCTCTCCTCGTCTTTAAAAAAAATGAGATAATGGCATGAGAATATAGCTTTCTCCTTAACAATTAACATGTGTAATTGTTTTAAAATCATCAAGAAATATATATAAGGTATCCTGGCAATGAATATCAACATACACTTTGGTGTGAGAGTATCAAGTTCCATTCTGTGTGGGATTTTTGAGAAAGTTATGTATGGCTTGAGAGTTATCAAGCCATAGACAGTTATGTTAACACTGTAATCCAGTCTCTTACAATCAACCAACCAAAGATATGTGCCCTGGCAGGTCAGCAAGCTTTGTCACACGCTTCACAGGCTGCTGCTGAGGGATGAGCAGGAACCAGCACTCCACTACTTCTCCTTAGCCAAGACAGCACAAAGCCAACTCTCTGTAAAGTAGTTCCCAACTCTAAAAGTCCATGCTTCTTCCTACTCATTTTCTTCTTGTATGTGCTCAATACTCCTCTTTTGGTGCCAATGTGAATAAGGGATGGAATGACACTCCCTGTCAATTTTAGAATCTAAAATCAAATTGTTACAGGGACAATAATGTGAAGGAGCATGTCTTACTAGGGAGATTACTGAGAATAAGATTTCTGAAGGAAGGAGACATGGGTGGAGAGAGAGCTCAGTTGGTTAAGATGCTTGTGAGCAAGGATGAGGATCTAAGGTTGATTTCCAGGACCACGACATAGTCCTATCATTAAAGCACTGGGAGATGGACACAGGCAGCTCCCTGGCTCCCTGGGGCTTTGCAAATCTTGTCTCAGAAAAACAAGTGGACAGCATCCTGAAGAGTAACACCTAAGATTGACTTCTGATTTTCACACATATGTGCATGTACACACATGTGGGGGCGGGGGCAGGGGGCGGACAACAAGCTCTTGATGAACACAAGTCAAAGGAGAAGTTAGGCCTAGAGAAGACAGGTGGGCACACACTCACTGCCAGTCACAGCTGAGTGTAGTGGGTAGGTGTTCCAGACATGAAACATACACTGGACAAAAGAGGCTATCATCAATGAATGGTGCTGGTCAAACTGGATGTCTGGACGTAGAAGAATCCAAATAGATGCATATTCATTACCCTGAATAAAACTCAACTGCTGATGGATCAAAGACCTCAACATAAAACCACATACACCATCAGACTCTACTGACTCCCCACTGGAGGCCTTGCCTTGGAAGTGGTGGAAATGGGGGGTGGGAGGAGGGAAGGGAGGGGATCTGTGGTTGTATGTAAAATGAATATAAAATTTCTTAATAATAAAAAATATAAAAAAGAATAAAAACAGATACACTGAACCAGATAGTAGAGAAAATTGGAAATATTGAAATCATTGGCACTGGAAAAGACTTTCTGAACAGAACACCATTAGCATAGGTACTAAGATCAACAATTAATAAATGGGACTTCATGAAACTGAAAAGCTTCTATACAGCAAAGGACACCATCTTTCAGATAAAGCAGCAGGCTACACAATGAGAAAAGATTTTTACCAACTGATCATCCAGCTGAGGGCTAATATCCAAAATACTCAAAGAACTCAAAAAGTTAGGTAGCAAGAAACAAATAACTTAATTGAAAATGAGGTACAGATCGAAACAGAGAACTCTTAAAAGAGGAAACTCAAATGGCTATGGAACACTTAAAGAAAAGTTCAACATTCTGAATCATCAAGGAAATGCAAAGAAAAATTACTTTGAGATTTCATCTTGCACCTATTAAAACAGCTAAGATCAATGAAACAAATGACAGCCCATGTTGGCAAGGATGGGGAGTAAGGGGAGCACTCAGTCATTGCTGGTGGAACTACAAACATGTGCAGCCACAGTGGAAAACATTTCCTTAGGAAATGGAAACTGAGCTACTTCAAGATTCAGCTAAACCACTCTTGGGAATATATCTTTAAGAATGTTTCATCATAACACAGGGCCACTTGCTCATACATGTTCATTGTTGCTCTATTCATAATAGTCAGAACCTGGAAACAGCCTAGATGTCCCTCCACAGATGAATGGATAAAGAAATGTGGTACATTTACACAATAGAATATTACTCTGTCATTTCAAATAGTGAAATTCACAGGCAAATGGATAGAACTAGAAAAAATCTGCTGACTGTAGTATCCCAGGACCAAAAAGACTAATATAGTATGTATTCTCTTATATGTGGATATTAGCTATTAAGCCAATGATAAATAAGCTACAATCTGTAGAATCACAGAGGTTAGGTATGGAGTAAGGGACTTAGCAGGACAGATAGATCTCCCAAGGAAAGGGAAATAGAATAGATAGTTATGCATAGATGGGGAGTCTGGATTGGGAGAATCAAGTGTGGAGGGGAAGGGAAAGAGGGGATGAGGAAGAGATACAATGAGAGACAGTTAAAATTAAGGGCCATTTGAGGGGTAGTATAGAAACCTGATACAGTAGAAGCTTCCAAAAAACATATACATATATGAAGGAGATCTAAATGAAATCACCGAAATAGAGCCCCAGCTGGATATGTCTTGTCGCCAAACAGATCTTCCAGTACCAGAACTGAGTTACATCTATTTGCAGGCTAAAGGGATCCCATGGGAACCCCTAAACAACCCAGCCTGTTGCCAAGGCTATGGGTTTTTTTCCACAAATTGACAGCAAGGCCCTGTTGCTGAAGACATTACATACACAACTCATTGAACACTGGAGCACTCCAGTTGGGGCCTGGAGAGAGCCTTCACTGCTATGTCTTAATGTCTCTGGTAAAGGAAAGTCCTCTGCATGCTACCAAAGGAGAAGCATAAACATCAACCTAGCAACAAACACTCTGATATACAGTGGTGTCCTGCCTACAAGATAGGTTAGTGCAATGGTGGTATAAAGCTTGTGGGAGTAACCAACTAATATCTGACATGCTTTAAGGCACACATCTGGAGTGGAACCCATAGCTGACACTGTTGGGTGACCAAGAACCTGAAACTTGATAGCCCAGGAGCTGGGGTGAAACCAAACACTACTGGTTTAAAAAGAAAAAAGCTGCAATAAAATGCCTCCTAATGACATTCTGCTGTACCTTTGCTCAGCCATCATCAGAGAAGCTTCCTCCTTCAGAAGATGGGAAAAAATACAGAGACCCACAGCCAGACATTATGAAGAGAATGATGAGAGGCCTTGGAACACTCAGTCCTAAATAGGATGTCCCCATCAAATCCCTGTCTTTAGGACTCAGGGAATCCTGAGAAGAGGAAGCAAAAAGAGTGTAAGAGCCAGAGGGGATGGAGGACACCAAGGAATCAAGGCCATCTAGGCACAAGGCTGATGCACGCACGAACTCACAGAGACCGAGGCAGCATGCACAGGGCCCTCACAGGTTTGGGCCATGGGTCCTAGAACTGAAAGAAGTGGACACATGCCCCCCAACCCAGAAGCCATTTCCAATTGATAACCACTTGCAAATGAAGTTTCAGTTCTCTCCAAGGGAGTCTTAACTGGGAAAACAAGCCACTGTTAGGAGTAGGCTGCATGTCCAGATGCCGACAGAAAGGAACTCAGGGGCACCATTGGAGGGTCCTTGTCTCATAACATAGTATCAAGGCTTTTTCTATTCTTTTTTAATTTTATCACATTTTTATTTTTATTTATTTTATGTATAAATTTTTCTCTCTTTTTACCCTACAGGTCCTTTTTATGGTTCCCAGTTTAGCGTTTTTGTAGGATCCTGAGTGTGTGAACAACTGGGTCTCTTCGTCTTTATCAGTTCCATGTGCCTCTTTTCGGGCACTTTTTGTTCTTTTGGTTGGTTGTTTCTTCCTCCTATACATTAGTTTTTGGTTTATAATATTATATTATATCCCTGTAGAGGCCTGTTTGTTTTCTAATGAGGGACAGAAAAGGAGTAGATCCAGATGTGAGGGGAGGTGGAGAAGAATTGGGAGGAGTAGGGAGGAGCTATTTTTAGTACAAAGGGAAAAAAACACTTCTAACACAGGAAATTTGAAATTGAAAGACAATTCTACAAAAAAAGGCACTAATTTTAGAGCTTTTGATTATTTATTTCTGAAATGTTATATTTGATATTTCTGTAATTTAGTTGAGTCTAAACAACTGAAGCCACAAACACAAAAATATGAATGAGGAGAGATTAATGTATATTAAAATATTTGATCTGATTCATTATTCTACATGTCATATACTTAAAAATGATTTTGCACGGTGGTGCAATAAACTACCAAGCTGGAGAAGCACTGCCTGGATATTCAACTGAGAACAATAACCGACGTTTTTCAGGGTACTCTGTGGATAATGTAGCCAAGGGTGTTTCATGCAGCCGGGCGGTGGTGGCGCACGCCTTTAATCCCAGCACTCGGGAGGCAGAGCCAGGCGGATCTCTGTGAGTTCGAGGCCAGCCTGGTCTCCAAAGCGAGTTCCAGGAAAGGCGCAAAGCTACACAGAGAAACCCTGTCTCAAAAAACCAAAAAAAAAAAAAAAAAAAAAAAAGAGTGTTTCATGCACCAGCAACACCAGTAACCTCTTATTGTTTTATTGAATTGTCTTTTGATTTCAGATTTTCTGTTGGAAGTAACATGAGCAAATATTTATTTAAATGAGGTAACATGTATTTGATTTAGCATACAAACTGAGATTTCGAAGACACCCTGAAAGTTCCAGAAGCAAAGATGAAGGTCTTGGGTCCTCATGCTTGCATGGTGGGTACTTTACTGATCAGCCCTCCCCTGGACCTCTGAGGTCATTCATTCCTTATTCTCTGCGCTTAGTTAAAGGCGCCGAGGGCTAGCAAGACCTGGAGCTGGACAGATAGCTCAATGATTAAAACACGATTGCGCAAGCTTTGTCCCCAGCATCCATGGCTAGCAGTTTACAAGGGTCTGGGACTCGATCTTAGGGGGTACAATGACCTCTTCTGGCCTCCTTGGACACTGCACTCACTCAAGTCCACAACACACACACACACACACACACACACACACACACACACACACACACACACAATTTAAGATGAAAATAAAATATTTCAACAAAAAGGCAGTGGGACTTTAAACAACTATGATAAACTTGTCTCTTTAGGACATGTGGTCACACCTGTAATTTCACCAAGAGTGTGCTATTTGGTGAATTGGGCTGAAATCACTTACTGAAGATTAAAAGCAGTCTTATTTTGAAATACGAAATTCCAGGACTAAGAGATCACTATTTATATTATATTTCACAAGCAGTCATATCCCATATTTATAAATAAAAAAACACTTATCATGTGTAGAGAATCACAGGAAAGCCACACTGGTAATATTCTTTTAAATATCATTCCAGGCCAAAGTAGAAGTTCTTCCAGTGGATCATTCGCCTCCCAAGTTACAGGTGCTTCAGAAAAGTTAACTCATGCTGATCACCTCTGTTGCAGTTTCCTTAGTGTTTTCTTTCCACCTACAGCTTACCCCACCTTCTCATATCAATTTCTATATTAGTTTGTTACATAAAAAGCAGCCCAAAACCTTAGTGCTTTATAATGATAAATACAGTCCTTGCCCAGGAAACATGCTGGTAATTGCTATGTAGCTATGAGGTTAATTCTATGCCTGGCATGTGCACTGTGTGGAAGAAGAGATGAGAAGAAGGCATTGCATCCTGCTTAAGGCCTTCCCATGAAAGGGCATTGTTACTTCTTCATACGGTCCACCGAGCATGTTCTACATGATGGAGTCCACATTGTATGGAAGACCCTGGGAAGATGCATCTCACACACACACACACATACACACACACACACACACACACACACACACACACCCCTTCTCACCCTAGTGACTGAACCCATGAAAGACCAAAGTAATGATTGCACCAAAGTCCAACTTGGTGAACAAATGAATTTTTATTAGGATTACTTGCAGAAGTTTGGGTAAGGACGGGGTCACTTAGAGGAACGGGAATGACTCAAGAAACAGCTGCATCACTGAAAAGAGCGTCCCCCCTCCCCCCACAAGAGAGACCCAAGAAACAGCAGCCCTGGAGCCCCTGAGCAGCCTCCAAGCACTCAGCAGCCCCAGAGCCATTCTCATTGCCGCTAGGCTGTGCAGTCACTCCCCCGCCGCCGCTGTCTACTCCTTTATAATGCAAGGGAGGGGCTTCTAGACTCTTCTAAGGTTCTGCTTTGGAAAGCACATGATCTTTTCTTTACCTCCGTAGCCTCATGAGCCCCTCCCTCCTAGAGGGACACTATCAATTCTGAAAAAACTATCGAAGAACAGTGCATGTGAATTTCCTCCCTAGCCAGGGAGAAAATGCAATCCATATTTTCAAGTAACACAACCTACACGCACTTAACTGAAAAGCTACACTAATAAAATCTTGGGGTTGAAGACATGCCCAACCAATCCTAGAAATCCCTAGTGCAAGAATCAGAATTGTGTGTTGGTGCATGCATGTGTTCATGTATGTGCAGATGAGCCTGTGTTTACACATGTGAAAGCCAGAGGCTGACCTCAGATGTCATTCTCAGAAAGACCATCACCTGCTTCGGAGGGCTCTAACCGGCCTGGAGTTCCTCAATTAGGTTAGGCTGTGTGGCCTGCAAACCCTAGGGATGGTCCTGAGTCTACCTTCCCAGCCCCGATTACTGTTACAGCACATGCCACCACACCAAGCATGTTCATGCGGATTCTGGGCATCAAACTCAGGTCCTCGTGTTTGCAAGGCAGGCACTTTAGTGACTAAGTCACTCCCCTCAGTCCCAATAGCGAGAATTTTTTATATCATTAATTATTTATTCATCATTTAGCAAAGAAAATACAGGAATTTTATCTACTTGTTGGCTTAGCTGTGAAATATCACAAGAAGGTACAGAACTAAAGTGATCGATGAAACCACCGAAGAAGTAAAAACATATCAAAGAAACATAGTTTCTTAATTTCTTACTTTGCTGTGTGAAAATGAAACATGTTTGGCCCCACAAGTCCATTTTATGTCTAGCTGTTCAGGTGAATTGCTGAGTTCTTCCAGCCTGCATTTGATGCAGCCAAGGACTTTGCATCATAATGGGCAGGAGCAGTCACTGGGAAAAAAATCCGTCCAGAATTGTGGGGTGTTTCTGATTACTCCTAAACACTCCCAGACTGCAGTAAACGCAGTGTTTCGGTTCCAAGAGGAGCCCTGCTGGGCGGCGGGCTTCAGAAAGATAATAGAGTCGAGAGCGCCCCATAGTGGTCACTAAAGCTTGGTGCTAAACAAGAACTCCAGAGTTCCTGCTTTCTGCATTTGACTTCTTAACCCTGTCTCTGGAGTGAGTGCAAGAAGTTGGATTTTTAGAAAAAACTATCTATAACATCTTAAGACCCTCTTTTCCTGTGTCCAAAAGATGTTTACTAGAAAAGTATCAAGGATTAGATTCTCTTCACATAAAAATAATAGATGTTAGTCTGTTTGTCTCTCTTACCCTAGAACTATCATAAACATACGTTCGATTTTGTTTTTTAGGGAAGGAATAAAACTTTGCCTTGGGGCAAGAGCTTTAATAATTTGCAATTTAGATTTTGTTTTTATTAATCACAGGTCAGTGCAATATCACGAAAAAATATCTAAATAGTTTCTGACTCTTGACATTTCCAAAATGATTACATAGTTTATTAATGGAGGTCACAACAATCCCAGTTTACTGGTATCAGTAAAACCCCAATGCCATGTGTTAATTAAGAATCACCATGGCGATGAAAAATGGGTGTCACCATTCTGGTGCCTTGCAATGGATGCGTGAGTTCGCAGCGCCCTCTAGTGGGCAGCAAATGGCTGGTGCGGGCTCTTTTTTTTTAGCTAAAATTCCATTAGGAGCACTGGGGACCTCACCCGTACAGAGACCACAGGATGAGGCCTTATATTAAAGCGTTGGAAGGAAAAGTCATTAAAGCTTTATTGTGTAGGTATGGATTGTTTCCATAACACCACGCTTTTCTTCCTCCCTCAAATTTCATTTCAAATATGACTGCTTCTGTGAGAAATTAGAACTTGTTAGAAAATGAGTCGAGAGCCTTAGCTTAGAATCTGACTCTCCTTTTGCGCAATTAGATGCATTGTTTTTTTCTTTTTTCTTCTTCACTAAAATCTAATTCATATAGAAGGTCTTTTAAAATGTTTCTATACTCCCAAAAGAAATGCCTTCACTGAGTGGTAAAAAACATTAAGGCTTAGAATCACTTGCTCTCGGATTAGGATGGAATGAAGCAATGTAGTCTTGGAGGGAAAAAAGTTTCTCTCCCTCTCCCTCCCTCCTCTCTCTTTCCCCTTCACACTCCCTCCCTCTCTAATCTCTCTCTCTCTCTCTCTCTCTCTCTCTCTCTCTCTCTCTCTCTCTCTCTCTCTCTCTCTCTGGATCTGGATGGTTCTGATCTTGGCAGGAGTTGTTCCTTCACTTGGCAGACTCAACCCGCTCATCTGGGATCTAACCTATGTATCCTGAGCCACATGCTCCGCACCCAACCCCTTCTGTGGTCTCTCTGTGCTATGAAAGGCCTCAATTCCGGTCTCAGAGCTCTATAAAAAGGGCGAGGCGGGTGGGGGGTGGTGTTAAGTGAAGGAAGTAATGTATATAACCCCCCACTCAGAGCGAAGCATTTCTATCCACAAATGAGTCTTAACTAAACGTGAAAACACGTACCAGTTTTCTGTTTCTGTGAAGGAAATTATCTGCAAATCAGGCAGGTCTTAGGATAAGTTTCTCCTGTAAAATCCTGCTTATTTCATTTAGCTCAGCTAGTTAAATGACTGCTTTGTAAACATGAGGAACTGTGTTCAGATCCCTGCACCCCATATAAAAACTGGATGCAGCCAGGCAGACAGCCAGGGCTACACAGAGAAATTCAGTCTCAAAAAACAAAACAAACAAAAAGCTGGATGTGGTATTGAAAGGACCAAGCAGACGCCATAACAGACTGTCAGTCTTCTCTCCAAGATCAGGCCTCAATTTCAGTTTCCTGGGACTTGAGCAAGCAGTTTCTGGGAGGGCTACGACATAGTCCTTGCAGTAGCTCCCTTTCGGCATGTACTGTGACTGCTCAAGGTTCAGTCAGTTGTTTACTGTCTGGGACCCCTCACCAACTTAGAGTTACGTGCATGGGTCAATGTGAATGTGTGAGGTCAGCCAACCTCCATGGCAGCTCAAGGACAGAGTCTGGGCCACTGAGCCATCCCCCACAGTCAGTATGTGCAAGACCAGTCAGCCCCCATGACAGCTCATGGACAAAGCCTGGGACTTGTCCAGGCCTTCCCAAAAATGATAACTGTAACCCCCAACCAGTAAATTCAAAGGTTACATACCCTCACCCAATCATATGATGCAAACAAAGGCTTGCACCACCCTGTTTGTGAATTTTCCCTTTAAAAACCCCTCACCCTGAGAGCTCAGGGCTGTCCTCCTTCACCTGGCTAGCCAGTGTGTTGGACACGGACCAAGCCCGGGCTTGCTTGTTATCAATTAACCCCTGTGTGTTTTGCATTGGATATTGGCTCTGTGGTGGTCTTGCTTGGGGGCCTCGCAATATGGCCACAACAATATGTGGTGGCTTGTATCTGTAACCCCAGCCCTAAGTGCGATAGTAAGACAGGTGATCCCTGAAGTGCATTGGCTAGCCACTCTAAACAATAAGTGAGCTCCACGTTCAGTAATAGATTCAGTCTCCAACCACAAGGTAGAGGAAGCCTCTGACTTTGACCTCTGCCCTCCAAATGCGCACACACACTCATAATAGCCATCTTCTGCACTGTGTCTATACAGAGCACGGTCAGATGTGCCTTCAACAGGAAAAGCAATCTCATTCCCAGAAAGGCAGTGATTATAGCCCAAGGCATTTCAAAGAAACAGTGTTAAAATTTATCTACACTATAAGAGTCTAAACAGTACATTTAACTTGACCGAAAATGAATTATCTTTCTCATTTTCCTCCATCCAGTACATATATATGACTTGGATTTGTGGTCACCATGAAACAGTAGAAACAGTAGAGGAAACCAGGAGCCCTGAACCCAGGGAAGTACCGCACAGCAGAGACCAGATCTTTACCATTTCAGTACAGCCCCTGGGAAATTCATGACTCTGTGAACAGTGGCAACATGGTTGCCTTTCTTTCCCAGTGGCAAAGATGAGATTATTAAATGCTGTATTTATTTAAAAAGAAGGTGAAAAAGATATTTTCTAGACCTGGAACACAACAAGATGGCGTCGAGATACTGTGGAAGACACACTATGTGCATTGACAGTAATCACTTATCTCAATACCTGCTATTCATTCTGAATATTCACTGGCAACTAACTATAAATTACATAAAGCCATGAATTTTATTTACGATTTATTTTGTTGGCCTGGAAAGATGGCTCAGTTGTAAAGAGTTCTTGATTTAATTCCCAGCACCCTCACAGTGGCGCACAACCACCTGTAACTCTCATTCCAGGGAATCCAACACCCTCTTCTACACTGCATGGGTACCAGGTACGCACATGGTACACAAAGATACACACAGGCCAACACTAGTACACATAAATAAATCTAAAACTGTTATTAAAAAATAAAAAGATTCATTTTATCATTTATTGCACATGTGCATGGGTGGCCACAGAGGCCAAGAAGGGGCATCAAGAGCCACTGGAGCTGTAGTTACAGACAGTTGGGAACCACCTGACTTGGTGAAATTTAACGGAGGTCCGTTCCTAGAGCAGCGATACCCTGAACTGCTGCGCCGTCTCTCTAGCTCAAATCTAGAAATTTTCCAATACATTTTTTGTAACAATTCATTTGTTCTCGGAGCATTTGTTTGTAGTTTGTAAATTATTTTAGGACAAATTGTTTATATAGGAAGAAGCCTAGAAAAATGGGCTCAAGATTCACACACACACACACACACACACACACCCTTAAAGTAGCCAGAACGAAACTCTTGGCTGTCTCCACATTCACAGTAAATTCTTAGCATCCAAAGGGAGAAGGCAACCAGGTATTGGTGGCACTGGTAATGATTGCTGCCCACAAGGATGGAGCTATATATGCGTGTTCTTCCACACTTAACCATCCGAAAGTTGCAGTTAATTTCCTTTGGATGGAGAGATGGCTCAGCTCTTAAGGATGTTTACTGTTCTTTTCAGGGGACCTACATCAGGTGGTTCACAACTTGCTGTGACTCCAGCTCCACAGGATCCTACACCCTCTTCTGACTGCCACAGACATCTGTACCTGTGTGTATGTGTAATTTTAAAAATAAATCTTTTTAAAAATTAGATTTCTTCATTGTTTCCAGATTCTTCCTATTACAAATAAAGCTACTATGAACATAGTTGAGTGTGTGTCCTTGTGGTATGATTTAGCATCCTTAGGGTATATGCCCAAGATCAGTATAGCTGGGTCTTGTAGTACGTTGATTCTCAGTAACTTCCAAAGTGTCTGCACAAGTTTCCACTCCCACCAGGAATGGAGGAGTGTTCCCGTTGTTGCTCCACATCCTCTCCAGCATAAGCTGTCGCTTGTGTTTTTGATCATAACCATTCTGACAGACATAAGATAGAATCTCAGAGCTGTTTTGATTTGCATTTCCCTGGTGGCTAAGGATGCTTAATATCTCCTTATGTGTTTCTGAGCCATTTGAGATTCTTCTGTTGAGATTTCTGTTTAGATCTGCACCCCATTTTTTAGTTGGATTATTTGGTTTGTTGATATCCAGTTTCTTGAGTTCTTTACATATTTTGGAAATCAGCCCTCTGTCATACGTCAGACTGGTGAAGATCTTTTCCCATTCTGTAGACTGCCATTTTCTCCCATTGATGGTCCTTTGCCTTACAGAAACTTTTCAATTTCATGAGGTCCCATTTATTAATTGTCGATCTTAGTGCCTGTGCTATTGGTGTTTTGTTCATGGAGTTGTCTCCTGTGACAATGTGTTTGACATTATTTCCTACTTTCTCTTCTATCAGATTCAGTGTATCTGGATTTATGTTGAAGTCTTTGATCCATTTGGACTTGAGTTTTTGTGCAGGGTGATAAATATGGATCGATTCACATTCTTCTGAATGGTGACATCCAGTTATACCAGAACCATTTGTTTAAAATGATTCTTTTGCATTGTATAATTTTGACTTCTTTGTCAAAAATCAGGTGTCCATAGGTGTGTGGATTTACATCTGGGTCTTTGTTTCGATTCCATTGACCAGCTTGTTTGTTTTTATGCCAATACCATGTGGTTTTTATTACTATAGCTCTGTAGTAGGGCTTAAAATCAGGGATGGTGATACTTCTGGAAGTTCTTTTATTGTGCAGGATTATTTTAGCTTTCTTGGATTTTTTTGTTTGTCTATATGAAGTTGAGTATTGTTCTTTCAAGGTCTATAAAGAATTGTGTTGGGATTTTAATGAGGACTGCATTGAATCTATAGATTGCTTTTGGTAAGATGTCCATTTTTACTATGTTAATTCTACCAATCCATGAGCATGAGAGAGCTTTCCAACTTCTGATATCTTCTTCAATTTTTTTTCAAAGATTTGAAGTTCTTGCCTTTCATTTGCTTGATTAGAGTTACACCAAGATATATTATATTATTTGAGGTTATTGTAAAGAAAATGTGGTACATTTACACAATGGAGTATTACTCAGCTGTTAAAAACAAGGACACCAGGGAATTTGCAGGCAAATGGATGGAACTAGAAAAAAAAATCATCTTGAGTGAGGTAACCCAAACAGAGAAAGACAAACATATTATGTACTCACTCTGTGAATATTAGCTATAAAATAAAGGATAACTGTGCTACAATCCACAGACCCAGAGAGACTAGGTAACAAGGAGAGTTCATTGGGGGAACACCCAGATCTCCTGGGAAGGGGAAATAGATTTTTTGAGTGGACTGAGGGCAGGTGGGGATGGGAAAACAAGCGATCAGATTGGGAGGGGCATAGAAAGGGAGAGCGCTGTGGGAGACTGCTGTGGGAAGGGCATTTCAGGGTCAGTCAAAAGCATGGCACAGGGGATTCTCCCAGGAGCCTATGGGAAGGACCTCAGCTTAGACTCCTATCAATAGTGGATAAGCAGCCTGAACTGGCCATCTCCTGTGCCCAGATTGGTGCCTGGCCCAATTGTCATCAGAGAGGCATCATCCAGAAACTGATGGAGGCAGATGCAGAGACTCACAGCCAAACATTAGGCAGAGTTCAGGAATCCTGCAAGGAGTGGAGGAGGAGCCAGAGGAGTCAAGGACACTATGGGAAGGCTCACACAATCAACAAACCTTGGCTCATAGGGGCTCCCAGAGACTGTACTTACAACCAGGGAGCCTGCATGGGACTCTTCATATGCACTCTGCATATATGTTGGAGGTGTGTGGCTTGGTCCTCTTGTGGAACTCCTAACACCAGGAACAGGGGCTGTCTCTGACTCTTTTACTGGCTTGAGGGACCCTATTTCTCAGAATGGGTGCCCTGCCCAGTCTTAACACATGGGGAGGTGCTTAGTCTTACCACAACATGATATGTCATGTTTGTTGATACCCATAGGAGACCTGCCCTTTCCTAGATGGAGACTAAAGATGAGAGGTTTGGGGACTGGAGGTGGGGAATAGGGGAGAGGAACTGGGAGGGAAGGATGTGGGGGAGCTGTGACTGGGTTGTAAAATAAATAGATGTATAAAATAAATTTATCTTTTCCATTATAATTTTAATTGACACATGATTGTAGCTAGAGTTTTCCTGCCTGGCCCACAGTCAGGGCAAATCTCTCTCACCTGCCAGTCCCACAGCCTCTCAGACCCAACCAAGTAAACACAGAGACTTATATTGCTTACAAACTGTATGGCCGTGGCAGGCTTCTTGCTAACTCTTCTTACAGCTTAAATTAATCCATTTCCATAAATCTGTACCTTGCCACGTGGCTCGTGGCTTACCGGCATCTTCACATTCTGTTTGTCATCGTGGTGTCGGCTGGCAGTGTCTCTCCCACTCAGTCTTCCACTTCCCAGCTTTATTCTCCTCCTTGTCCAACCTATACTTCCTGCCTGGCCACTGGCCAATCAGTGATTTATTTATTGACCAATCAGCAACACACTTGACATACAGACCATCCCACAGCACATGATAGTGATGGGGTACTGTGTGATATTTAGATACACTGTAATGTTTAAGTCAAGTTAAACCTATCTGTCTCCATGCTGAGGAATCCTGGCTCTCAACTGTATTGACTTGAGACTAACAACAATATCAGTAAGGCCAGCTGTGGGTATAAATGTGAAGCCATTTCCACAGAGGATTCACTAGCAGAGAAGACAAGCCCTAAATATGAGCATCACCATCACTTAGGCTGGGGACCGAATGTGAAGGAGGAGGGAAAAGAAGAGGCCTGCTGACTCAGACACCCCTCCCTCTGGGGTGAGCTGCTCTGTTGAACCACACTCTCCCTGCCACAACCAAATGAGAACTGTGAAGACAGAAGCTGAGGAACAAAAAACTAACATAACAGAGCAAACCAGTGTCAGAGAAGTAGAATTGTTGTCATGACTACCCAACCATGCAGTTCAGAAGTCTAGGGAATGGTATATGGTGGGAGGAGATTCAGAAAAGTTTGAAGATCCAAGGTAGAAAAGGCCTAGAATGCTATAATAAGAGCTTAACGGATCATTCTAGGAGTTGGCTCAGAAGACTAGAATGCCAATAGAAATGTAGACAGTAAGTAATAGTCTCATGATGTTTCAAATGAGAATAAGAAATCTTTGAGAACTGGACTGGAGGCTTTTGATGTTTTGGCAAAAACAAAAGTCTATGTTTTATCCATGACCTGAGACTCCTGATTCTCCCCATTTAAAATAACAGGAGGTTTATGAAGTAAGACAACTGTTTATTAAATCCATTGCCCCAAAGATAGCATCATGCAATGGTGCTAATAATAATAATGAGTAATAATAATATTAAATACCTAATAATGACTCATAATGTATATGTGTGTACATTTGGATATGTGTACATGTATGCAGATATGTGTAGAGGCTAGATGAGGTGCCAGATGCCTGGAACTGGTTATGAGCTGCCCAATGTTGGTGCTGGGAACTAACCCCAACCCTCTGTAAGGGCAACAAGTGTTCCTAACTTCTGAGCCATCTCTCTGGCCCCTTGATTGAGTGTTTCTAAGGTGAGTCTTACAAAGGAGAATATGTTTGAATTGGGTAGTTGTTTTTGCTCTATTTGAGTACATTTGGGTTGGTACAAACAGTGAGGTAGGGACTCCAGAGGAAGTCTCAATGAATAAACTGGTAGTCTCGATGGGAATGTGAAACTGTTTTCCCAGAAGGACTTAAATTAAGGACAAGGAGTAATACTATCCTTCTTGTTGTACAGACAGGGCCAAATAATGCTGTTGATTTCAGCTCTCAGCAGTCACATCATTGACTTTGGCCTTAGGCCCATGTAACCAATAAAGCCCTGGCTAGCAATCACAAAGGAGGAGGAACTGCATGAGTTACTACAGCATCCATCCTGTTGTTACTGTTAATAGCTTAATAGCTACCGCAAATAACTGGAAATTGAATATATAGCATTTAAAAGGAAGAGGAAACAGCTATGATTGAAGTAAAATCCAATGTTGCATTAAACTGAACACAAGATTATGATGGAGACTAGAGAAAGGGGTAAATGGATTACTATAATTCCTCACTGAAATTTCTAAAGCATGTAAAAAGTCACAGCATTCTACCATCTGTGAGCATGTGTCCCTTTATCCAACTTCCCTGAAATATGATGTGAAATTTCTCCTGATCTGGTCTTAGCTACCTCACCTACAGTACTCTACATCCAATAAACATCAGGTTACCTAATCCACATTGCTTTTTTCAGACCTTGAACACGATGCTCCCTCTGTCCACCACACTGCAAATTCCTTCTTACCTTGACCACTGTCCTGGATAAGTCTAAGGTATCTTTTAGTAGTCAAATATCATACATTTAAGAAAACAAACATGATAATCCATAACTACATTTAGTTGTGCCACCCCATTGTCCTGTAGTACTCTGTGAACACCTGCCCCTCTTAGCAGACTTCACTTGGTGCCACAATCCCCATGAACTTGCCTTTCTCAATGCTAATCTGAAAACTGTCAGGGCTGAGGTCTCTGCCTTGTTTGTCTTGGGCTTACCCCAGTGCATTACCATGTGATGAGTGTTCAGTCTTATTAAGATGTCTACTGAATACCATGAGGGAGTTCAAACTTCCCACAAGAAGGATATTAACTGGAGTGAATGGATTTAAGTGAATTTTCATATTGCAATAATGTCATTTTTTATATGCATTTTGTTCTTTGAAATTTTTTAAGAATTGTTTCTGTCTCAAAAAGACTCTAAGGAACTTTCTAAATTGTCATAAACAAAATGGAACAAGAACTGACTCTTGGAAAAACTGTTAGCACTTTGTGTGCATCGTTGTTTAGCCTGTAGGGCTCTTTGCCAACTCCAAAAGTCAATTCTAATTAGGGAAGATCAAAACTTCTAGCTACCCAAGCAAAAGAAGTGACAATATACAATTTGGAGGATAAATCTCTCAAGCTACAGGAAATATTATCGATGCTAAACTATCAATGCACTGATAGCAAAAAAGGAAAACTGTATACTAAGAATCATGACATGAACCTGAAGGACAATCACTTGGTAGGACTTCCTAGAGAGTAATATAAATCTCTCAGTGACATTTGGGAGGGTTTTAGTCTACTAGCTATTCCATTGAACAACCAATCTCTAAATCTACCAATATACACAAAATCTTCTATAGATGATAGCACGCGCTAGCATTACAAAATGACTATACTAATATGCAGTGGTATTAGGTTTTATTTTTGAAGACTCTGAACAGTTTTCTGAACATGAGCATTTCACAGCTAAAGATGAAGAGAAGTCCTACTGTTCCCTGGCTCCTCTCTGGTTTCGGGGCCAGTGTCATCACTCTGTGGGCTCCACTGTGTCTATTTCCTCATCAGATGGTCACATGTGAAGCCTAGCAGTTACATGTGACCTCCTTAACATCTGGAGTTGAGGGGAGTCTTGGTGCAGGGGACTTGGTTGACTTCTCACTACCTGTGTGTTCAGGCCCTGACCTGCTTCTCCACCTCAGATCCTAGCAGCAGTCCAGATTTCTTCCAGAAAAAGAGCCCTTCATAAGAAAGAACTCTTAAACACTTAGTAAAAATGAGAATCTGGCAAACCATCACCAAAAGTAGTATGGAATTTCCTCCAAGTCATAAAACCACACCAGCTAACAACCTAGCTGTATTATGGGGTAGGCAAGACTCCTAAAGCTAAATATCATTTTTTTTCTTTCTGTATTGTTTCTTTCCTATTGATGTGACCAAAAAAATCATGACCAAAGGCAACACATGGAAGAGAGGCTTTATTTTGGCTTCTGGTTCCAGAGGGATAGAGTTCTTACGGCAGGGGAGGCACAGCATGGCAGCATGAGCAGGAAGCTTGCTGAGCACTTTTTTACTGCACAAGGAAGCAAAGGGAAAGAAAGCAGGAAGTGGAGTACTGCTACAAGTCCTCAAAGCTCTCCCCAGTGATGCATTTCCTCTAGCATGTCTCCACCTCACACAGGCTCCATGGCCTCCCCAAACAGCCCCCACCAACTGGGGAGCAAATGTCAAAGTACAAAAGCCCATGGAGGATAGATACTTCAAATTCAAGCCACCACACTCATACATGTGGCATTAAGACTTTTAACAAAAGACAAAAAAGTGAAAGGGATCATTTTTAAGAAGAAGGGGACCAGGGAAATAGATGGAGTTCAAGAAAGGATAACAGGTGGACAGTAGATATAATCAAGTTTATTATATGCATGGTATCAAAATGGTACCCATTTTGTACATAATGAATATATGTTAACAAAAATTATATTGAAACAAGAGATAGAAGAGAGAATCTCTAGCATTCATGATAGAATAGAAGAAATAGATACATCACTTAAAGAAAACGTTAAATATAAAAAATCCCTGACACAAAACATCCAGGAAATCTGGGACACATTGAAAAGATCAAACTTAAGAATAATAGGAATGGAAAAGAATTCCAGCTCAAAGGCCCAAAAAATACATTTAAGAAAACTATAGAAGAAATTTTTCCTAACCTAAAGAAGGACGTGCCTACAAAGGTACAAGAATCTTACAGTACACCAAATAGATTGAACCAGAAAAGAAAGTCCTCTCCCCACATAATAATCAAAACACTAAACACACAAAGCAAAGAAAGAATATTAAAAGCTGCAAAGGAAAAAGGCCAAGTAACATATAAAGGCAGACCTATTATAATTACACCTGAATTCTCAATGGAGACTCTAAAAGCAAAAGGGGCCTGGAAAGATGTCCTACAGACTCAAAGAGAACACAAATACCAGCCCAGATTACCATACCCAACAAAACTTTCAATCACCATAGATGGAGAAAACATGAAACTCCATGATAAAGTCAATTTTAAACAATATCTATCCACAAATTCAGCCCTACAGAGAGTACTAGAAGGACAAATGCAACCCAAAAAAGTTAACAACACCCACAAAAATACAGGCAATAAAAAACTCACACCAGCAAAACCCTAAGAAGGGAAACACACACACACACACACACACACACACACACACACACACACACACACACACACACACACACACCACCAACAACAACAACAACATAATAATAATAATAACAGGAATTAACAGTCATTGGTCATGGATAGCTCTCAATATCAATGGACTCAATTCCCCAATAAAAAGACACAGGGTAGCAGAATGGATGCAAAAACAGGATTCATCCTTCTGCTGCATACAAGAAACATACTTCAACATCAAAGACAGACATTATCTCAGAATAAAGGTTTGGGGAAAAAATTCCCAAGCAAATAGACCTAAGATACAAGGTAGTGTAGCCATTCTAATATCTAACAAAATAGACTTCAAACCAAGGTTAATCAAAAGAGGCAGAGAAGCACACTTCATACTCATCAAAGGAAAAATCAACCAAGATGATTTTTCAATCCTTGACATCTATGCCCCCCAAACAAAGACTTTATCAAAGATTTATCAAAGAAGTAGTACTAAAGTTTAAATCATACATCTACCCTCATACATTGAAGGTGAGAGACTTTAATACCCTGCATTGGTAGGACAATAACCTGCATTTGTCTGGACAGGTCATCCAGACAAAAACTAAACAGAGAAATACTGGAGCTAACAGATGTTGTGAACCAAATGACCTAACAGATATCTACGGAACATTCCACTCAAACACAAAAGAACACACGTTCTTTTCAGCACCTCATAGAACATTCTCCAAAATTAACCACATACTAGGTCAAAAAGCAAATCTCAAATAGATACAAGAACATTCAAATAACCCCCTGAATCCTATCAGACCACCATGGATTAAAACTGAATCTCTACAATAGAAAGCCTACAAACTCATGGAAACTGAACAGCTCTGTACAGCATCACCACTGTGTGAAGGAAGAAATAAATGAAGAAATTAAAGACTTCCTAGAATACAATGAAAATGAATGCACCACATACTCAAACATATGGGACACAATGAAAGACGTGTACTAAGAGGAAAGTTCACAGAACGGAGTACCTCTATAAAAAATTGGAGAGATTTCATCCTAGCAACTAAACAGCACACCTGAAAGCTCTAGAATGAACAGAAGCAAACACACCCCAAGAGGTGTAGACAGCAGGAAATAATCAAACATAGGGCTAAAATCAATGAAATAGAAACAAAGAGAACAATACAAAGAATCAATGAAACAAAGAGTTGGTTCTTTGAGAAAAATCAACAAGATAAACAAACCCTTATCCAAACTAACCAAAAGACAGAAACAGATTATTCAAATTAACGAAATCATAAAGGAAAAGGGGGACATAACCACAGACACTTAGGAAATCCAAAAAATCATTAGGTCACACTTCAAAGACCTGTACTCCAAAAACTGGAAAATCTAAAAGAAATGGACAATTTTCTTGATAGATACCATTTACCAGGGTTAAATGAAAACCAGATAAATAATTTAGACAGACCTATAACCCCTAAGGAAATAGAAGAGTAATTAAAAATCTCCCAACCAAAAAAAGCCCAGGGCAATTTTAGCACAGAATTCTACTAGAATTTCAAAGAAGAGTTACAGTCAATACTCATAAAATTATTGCACAAAAGAGAAACAAAAAGAATATTGCCAAATTGGTTTTATGAGGCCACAGTCACCCTGATACCCAAACCACACAAAGATTCAATGAATAAAGAGAATTACAGACCAATTTTCCTTATGAACGTCGATGCAAAAATACTCAATAAAGTACACACAAACCAAATCCAAGAATACATCAAAAAGATATTCTATCGTGATCAAGTAGGTTTGATCCCAGAGATGCAGGGATTGTTCAACATATAGAAATCTGTCAATGTAATCCACCATATAAACAATCTGAAAGAAAAAAAAACCACCACATTATCATCTTATTTGATGCTGAAAAAGCCTTTGATGAAATCCAACACCCCTTCATAATAAAAGTCTTAGAGAAATCAGGTATACAGGGACATATCTAAACATAATAAAGGCAATTTACAGCAAGCTTATCACCAACATCAAATTAAATGGAAAGAAACTCAAAGCAATTTCACTAAAAATAGGAACAACACAAGGCTGTCTACTCTCTTCATATTTATTCAACATAGTAATTTGTAGCTAGAGCAGTAAGACAACTAAATGAGATCAAGGGGATACAAATTGGAAAGAAAGAAGTCAAAGTATTGTTATTTGCAGATGATATGATAGTACACATAAGCAACCCCAAAAATTCTACCAACGAGCTCCTACAGCTATGAACACCTCTAGTGAAGTGTCCGGATACAAGGTTAACTCAAAAAAATCAGTAAATCAGTAGCCCTCTGATTTATTTACAAATGACAAATGGACTAAGAAAGAAATCAAGGAAACAGAACTCTTCACAATAGCCACAAATAATATAAAATATTTTGGGGTAACTCTAACCAAGCAAGCAAAAAACATGGATGGCAAGAACTTCAAGTCTTTGAAAAAAGAAATTGAAGATGACAGAAAATGGAAAGATCTCCCACGCTCATGGATTGGTAGGAGTAACACAGTAAAAATGGCCATCTTGTCAAAAGCAATCTACAGATTCAATGCAATACCCATCAAAATTCCAGGACAATTCTTTACAGACTGTTGGGTCCATGCAAGAGGAACAGCAAGCAACTTTGAAACTCATGGAAAATAGCACAGCAGTCAGTATAATCACATTGGGTGAGCCTTGGAAAGGCAGAGCCCTGGGGACTAGTTTCCTGAGGACCTCGTGATGTTATTGAGCACAGCTCTATTTATTGCCCTCACGGTCACCACATCACTCATAATCTGTGATTTGTATGAAAACTGTAAGGGGTTTCTAGCCCCTCACTGGGCAGTGTCACTGGTACTTATAATAATAGTGATTGACTCTTTCCAAGCATTGCTGTTGGAGAATATTAATGATTCAATCATGCCCTTAAAAAAATTTAGAGATGTAGATTATCAGTAAAGTTAGGGTGAGATGTTTTTGTTAATGGCTTTGATGTAGAAAATCTTGGGGAACAAATTAAAGTTTAGAAAGGCACACTTGTTCAGTGAGCAGAGGACTCATTGAAGTCAAGGAACAAGAAAGAAAGGTAGCCTGGTTATTACTAAGTGATGTGCCTTTCTTGCTAAAGATGGGTTGGTGAGCAAAGGTGATAATTAATTTATTGTACCCATTTTTGCCCTTGGCTTCCTGGTATGATTTAATAAAAAAAATTGTTGAGTAGGTATACACTCTGAGGACTTAAAGTAGAAATGACTGTTTTTATATATAACAAGTTAGATTTGTGATTCTTTTAAGTTTTTTTTAACAAGATTAGCTTTTGGGATAAATAATAAAATGATTGCAGCCTTCCAGTAAAAGAACTGGCTGAGAAGAATACCTTGCTCGGTTACACTTTGTTAATCAATTATAAAAGAATCATTACTTTGGGATGAAGATGTTATAGTAGGAAAATTAATATAAAAGAAAATGCTTGACTACTTGAGGGCTTCTAAAGAAAACATGTAACTTGTGATTATAATGTGATTTCTTCCTGTGTAAAGATTTTAATTTGTTTTTGGAAAATACATAACTTGTGGTTGTGAGGTAATCTTTTCTTGCATAGAAAGGTTTGTCTTAGGAGTTACAAAGGGATGAGAGAAAAAATAAATTAGTAGAAGAAAAGATGTAGAAGGAAAACATCAGGGAAGATATAAAGAGAGAACAACTGGGAAGAAGGAGGAAGAGGAGGAGAAGGAGGAAGAGGAGGAGGAGGAGGAGGAGGAGGAGGAAAACACCAGGGCAGAAGAACAGAACACAAAAAGAACAGAGTAGGAACAAGTAACAGAAAGAGGAAAATAAAATAACTAATTAAGCTTTGGCCCTCAGAGGTCTTCTGTGTGTATGTGTAGCTGCACCAACTCTAAGCCTTCCCTTTACAACCTGACCTACTAAAAGGGGGTCCCTTGGCAATAGACCTTGAAAGAACAATACTCAACTTCAAAAAAAAATGATAGCTGAAACAATCCTGTATAATCTTCTGGAAATATCACCATCCACAATTTCAAGCTGTGCTACAGAGCTTTGAGCTACAGAGCTATAATAAAAAACACGTGGTATTGGCATAAAAACAGACACACAAATCAATGGAATCAAACCAAAGACCCAGACATAAATCCACACACCTATGGACACCTGATTTTTGACAGCAAAGCCAGAAATATACAATGGAAAAAAGAAAGCTTCTTCAACAAATGGTGCTAGTCTCACTGGATGTTAACATGTAGAAGAATGGAAATAGATCCATAACTTTCACCTTGCATAAAACTCAAGTCCAAGCAGATCAAAAACCTCAACATAAAACCAGACACAGTGAACTTGACAGAAGAGAAAATGGGGAATAGCTTTGAATGCACTGGCACGGGAGACAACTTCCTGAACAGAACACTAACAGTTCAGGCACTAAGATCAACAATTAATAAATGGGACCTCATAAAACTGAAAAGCTTCTGTAAGGCAAAGGATACTGTCACCAGGGGAAAAAAATGGCAACTTACAGGATGGGAAAAGATTTTCACCAACTCCACATCCAATAGAAGACTAACATAGAAAAATACATAAAGAATTCAAGAAACTAGACATCAACAAACCAAATAATCCAATTGAAAAATGTGGTACAGATCTAAACTGAGAATTCTCAATAGAGAAAACTCAAATGTCCAAGAAGCACTTAAAGTAATGTTCAACATCCTTAGCCATTTCAGGGAAATGCAGGTAAAAACGATTCTGAGATTCCATCTTATATACCTGTAAGAATGGCTAAGATCAAAAACACAAGTGACATTTCATGCTGATGAAGATTTAGAGTACAGGCAACACTCTTCCATTGCTGGTGGGAAGGCAGACTTGTACAGCCACTATGGAAATAGATGTGGAAATTCCTCAAAAAATTAGAAATCAATCTACCTCAAGACCCAGCTATATCACTTCTGGACATATACCCAAAGGATGCTCCATCCTGCCACTAGGATGCTTGCTCAACTATGTTCATAACAGCTTTATTCATAATAGCCAGAAACTGGAAACAACCTAGATGTCACTCAACCAAAGAATGGATAAAGAAAAAAGTGGTATATTTACATAATGGAGTATTACTCAGATGTTAAAAAAAATTAACATCATGAGATTTGCAAGCTAATGGATGGAACTAGAAAAAACTCATCCTGAGTGAGGTAACTCAGACCCAGAAAGACAAACATGGTATGTACTCACTTATTAATAAGGAGGGGGCGGAGCAGAACTCAGCTGTAATGGCTCTCACTAAGAGAGGAGCAGGATCGCTATATTCTGACCATCCCCCACCACACCCCAGCTTCAGGTACACCCTGACTTCCTGACAATTCAAGATACCTTTCCCTCCAGAGCTGTAACACTTGCAGGTATAGCCTGACTTCCCAACAAGTCAGGATACCTTTCCTTCTGGAGCTGTAACACTTGCAGAGAGTACTGGGAGAGATGACTAGAATTGGGGAAGAGGGGCATTTTGGTAGTGAGATTGAAACATAATGCAATGGAAGTTCCCAGGGATCTACAAAGGTGACCGTAGCTAAGACTCCTTGCAATAAGGAATACGAAGCCTGAACAGGCCATCTCCTGTAACCAGGCAAGACTTCCAGTAGAGAGATTGGGCGACCAACCCAGTCACAAAACCTTCAACGAACAATTTGTCCTACCTACAAGATGTGCTAGGGTAAAGGTGGAGCAGAAATAGTGGGAATGGCCAACTAATGACTGGTCCAGCTTGAGACCTATACCATGATACTGCCTGGAGGGCCAGGACCCAGAGGCCAGATAGCCCAGAAACCTAGGATAGAACCAAACATGACTGGGGAAAAAAATTAAATGAAATGATTCCTAACAATATTTTGCTATATTCATAGGTTGATGCCTAGCCCAATTGACATCAGAGAGGCTTCCTCCAGCAGCCAATGGCAGCAGATGCAGCGAACCACAGCCAAACATTAGGTGGTGCTCAGGGAACCCTGTGGAAGATGGGGAAGAAGAATTGTATGATCCAGAGGGGTTGAGGACACCACAAGCAAACCCACAGAATCAACTAACCTGGACTTATAGGGGCTCACAGAGACTGAAGCAGCAACTAGCAAGCCTGCGTGGACTGACCTAGGCCCTCTACATATATGTAACAGTTGTGTAGCTTGGTCTTCTTGTGGGAATCTTAACAGAAGAAGCAAGGACTGTCTCTGACTCTTTTGCTGACTTTTGGGACTCTATTCCTCATTCTGGGTTGCCTCTTTCAGCCTTAATACAAGAAAAAGTATCTAGTCTCACTGCAACTTGATATGCCAAGTTTGGTTGATATCCATGGGAGGCCTGCCCTCTTCAGAAGAGAAACAGAGAAGAAGTGGATAGGGAGGCAGAGGAGAGGTGGATAAGCAGGGACTGGGAGGAGGGGTGGGAGGGGAAACTTTGGTCAGGATGTCAAAATAATGATGTTGTTGTTGATGATGATGGTGGTGGTGGTGGTGGTGGTGGTGGTGGTGATGATGATGATAAAGTATATTGAAAATGAGCCCTTATTGGAATCCCCAAGAGGGCTGTGTGTGCCTCCAGTGTTTGGAACTTGCTTCATGTTGTCCCAAACTCTGACTGCAACTGAAGGTTTATCTAAAACTCCACTCTGTGAAACATCACTGGATAGTGTCTCAATCAGTTTAGGCCATCTTAACCAAATAACAGACTGTATGGCTTAAACAACAAACAAGTATTGCTATGATTGTGTCAGAAGAGAAGTTCAAGGTCAGTGCTGTGGGATGTTCTGTATGCTGTGAGTGTTGCTCTGATTGGTTGATAAATAAAATGCTGATTGGCTAGGCAGGAAGGATAGGTGGGGAAAATGAACAAAGAGAATTCTGGGAAGAGGAAGGCTGAGAGAGGAGACTCCAGCCCACTCTTCAGAGAGCAGCATGTAATGGCAAACAGGTAAAGTCACGGAACATGTGGCGACATATAGATTAACAAAAATGGACTGAGTTTAAGTGTAAGAGCTAGTCAGTCGTTAGCCTGAGCTAATGGCCAAGCAGTTTTAATTAATATAAGCCTCTGTGTGCTTACTTGGGTGTAAGTGGCTGCTGGACTGGTAGGTGAGAGAGATTTGTCCTGACCACAGGCCAGGCAGGACACAGGAAAACCTCAGCTACAGGTCAAGGCACTGGATGACACAGATCCTGGTGAGGAATCTCCTCCTGTTTGGGGGACAGCTACCTCCTTGTTCTGTCCTCACATAGGCAGAACAAGAGCAGACTTTGGACACTAAGCCCATAGACCAGGAGAAATGGCCTCCATTAGTCTTAATCACCTCCTTTTCAGCCCTGTCTCCAAATCCAGGCACAATAGAAGTTAAGGTTTTATTGTATAGGGATTTTATAGAGAATGACTGGTCACAATTCAGGACCACAGCACATACAAGATTAAACTAAGCTAAATTTTTCTATGCACATTCAAGAACAATGACATCAGTAACATTTACAGCTTGTTAAACACTGTCATCAAATTATTGCTAATGTTTGGGATCACTGTAGAAAGTAATGTTTCCCCACTACAAATCAGTGGAAATTAAAGGCTTAAGGTGGAAATAAAGCCTTCCCAAAGCCACACAGACACAGAGTGATATACTAAGACCCCAAACTCATGGCTATATAAATTCAAACTGCAACAGGAGTCCTTACTCCTCTCCTTTTGTCCTTCACAGATACACCTGAGGGTTTTGCTGTTGCTGTTTGGTGTGTGTGTGTGTGTGTGTGTGTGTGTGTGTGTGTGTGTGTGTGTGTGGTGTGTGTGTCTGTATCTGTGTGTGTCTGTGTCTGTGTTGTGCATGTACTTTATGTGTTTAAGTGTGGGGTGTGAGTGCATGTGTCTATGTGTCTATATGTGTCTGTGTCTATGTTGTATATGTACTTTATGTGTTTAAGTGTGGTGTATGAGTGTGGTGTGCGTATATATGAGTGAGTGCATGCTTATGCACACCTTTGTGTGTATAGAGAGGCAAAAAGAAGACTTCAGTGTCCTGCTCTATCCCAGCCTCCCTTGTTCCTTTGAGACAGGATCTCTCACTGAGCCTGGAGCTAGGCTTTTCACATGAGTGCTGGAATCCGAACGTCTTAATGGGTGTGCAGTCTTTGCTGTTATCTTAAACACTGAGCCGTCTCTTCCACCTCATATATGAGTTTTGATGATCGTGGAGCTGTTGGTGTGTCAAATATTTAACAGCTATGATTGGATGCTGAGGAAGCACACATTATGCCTATATATCTTCATGCACCTGAAAAGACAGATGTGAAACCAACCGGTTCTAATGATGCTTTGGTGTGCTATAAGCACATTTTACAGTGCTCTACCCCTTCCATTCATCCTCATGTTCTCTGAAAATCCACATTTCTTTTTATGAACACCAGCTGCTAAGCTAAGCTGACATCACGCTTACCTTTCTTTCTTTCTTTTTTTTTTTTTTTTTTTTTTTTTTTGATTTTCGAGACAGGGTTTCTCTGTGTAGCTTTGTGCCTTTCCTGGAACTCAATTGGTAGCCCAGGCTGGCCTCGAACTCACAGAGATCCGCCTGGCTCTGCCTCTCGAGTGCTGGGATTAAAGGCGTGAGCCACCACCGCCCAGCACGCTTACCTTTCTTTTTGTCTTCCTCTGTTTCACTTTCACTTCTGCTTTAATTGAAACGTTTAACAGATATTGTCCAGCAAGTGCTGTCCTCGGTACTTCTGACACTTCAGAAATGAAATAGCAAGTCGTCCTGTACTTCTGGATATTATAAGGAAAACAAAATATCTAACAGATGAAAGAAAAAAGCGAAATGCATACTGCATAGACCTTATAATAAGCTCTACAGAAAATAAAGACTAGAGAGGTAAAGGCATTCAGGAGTAGGGGGGACCTTCGGTGTGAGCCTCTTTGAAAAGATGACAACTATGCAGAGTTACAAAGATGTAACAGATGTAGGATTCCAAACAAAAGACCTGCAAGAAAACAGAAGGCCTTGGAGTGAAAACAAGTATCACACATTTGAGCAAGAGCAGGGTCCATGTGTGGGCACGCTGCAGAGGTGTCAGAGAATGACTGGGGGCACAGACTGGGGGCACAGATAATGACGGATTTACAGGTCATCATAAGGAATTTCGTCTCTATACTGAATCAAATTGGAACTCATTGCAGGAATCAGAGCAGAAAGATGACAAAGACCACATTCGGGGGTTTAAAGGGTCACCCTAGCTGCTACACAGAGTGCAGGGGACATAGGACAGAAACCAGGAGCCAGTGGCAAGGCTATTACAATATCCACCTAAAAGAAGTTTGACAGGTTGGACCAAAGTGGGAGGTTCTGGTGATGGAGAGAACACATTAGATTTTGTGTCTGTTTAGAATATAAGAGAGCCTCATCTACGGACCCAGCTCTTCCTCAGTTTTTGAGCCCAGTGAAAGAAGTGTCTCAGCAGGCTTAGCCCTGGACTTGTCATGTCTGGCACTAGAATCCTCAAACACGTCATTCCAACTTGCTGATTGAGGCAACATTATAGGCTTTAGATCTGTTAACTCTGGGCAGATAGCTAGAGCTCAAACACCCAGGGTGGCCAGACTAAGTACTTCCCTGCTCACCACTGAGGCAGAACACAAAATGAAATACCAGCAGATAATGAGCTTAACTCTCAAATGAAAGATCTGTGGGCAAGGTGATCCTGCAAGTGCATGATCCCCAAGGAGGAATACGACAGTGTTACAAAGTCCCCCACATTCCTTGATGGTTAGGGCACCTGATTTAACACTTCCTTAATGAATAGAAACAGAGTTATGAACATTCACTGGGGCACTGGGATCCAAGAAGCAAGCTGCTCCTGTCATTCAGCCTTGGGGCAGGTTTCTGTGTGATTCTTTCATGGAAGAGTATATTGAAGTTAGAAATGACAAAAACAGATTAAGTAGCTGGCTGAACATGAAGTGCGTTTCTGTAGCTTAGCCTTGGGAGAGGTAAAGAGAGGTGATCTGGAGTACAGCTGGGCTATGGGACCTGTTTCTGCCTCTAAGGAAGAAGGCCTGGCAATGACAGGGCCTGACAGAGGCAGTATCTTATTTATGGAACTCCCCTGCAGGGAACTAAAGCTGTATGTGTTGTTTAAAATAAGCAACAGGTAAGGCTCTCCCTGCTTATACGATCTTACAGATGAGTGAACAGGCTGCAGTCACAGGTTCCCACGCTCTCCTCACAGAAGCATTCAAAGTGTGTTGCTGCTGGCCAAGTGCTAATGGAGACTGTATGGCGTGTGTGGGGTTAGTGATGTCAGCAGGAGTCCTGCGGGGGGGAGAGCAGCTGGGCTTGTGCCTTAGAAAGGAGCCAGCAAAACAAAAAAATAAAATAAGAAAGGAGCCAGCAAGACAGCCACACAGTATTGTTACTCTGTGTTGAGATTTGACAGCCTGAGAGACCAGGGGAGTGTCAGAATTCAAATAGGAGCAGTCTAACTCCCTCTTAAAATAGTGTCAAAACTTCCAGCTCATCTTTTTTTTTTTTTTTCAGGTGAGGAATTGTATTTTTAAGTGGATTTTTAAAACATCATTTGTGGTGTTTCTCACTGCTGTGGGAGGCAGCATTCTGAGACAGCCTCAAGATCCTTACATTTATTCATTCTGATGCTAAAGAACTAAGTGCTGCTGTGAGAAATCATGTAGACATGAGAGTCTTAGCCAAGGGACATTGAGACAATAGGAAATCCTCATCAGGTGTGATCTATTCAGTGCTTTGAGTCTTGGTTCCTCCTGGTTAGAAGGGACTCATTTGGAAAGGAGTCCCCTTGCTCACTTTACAGGTAGAGGGAGTCAGTTTGCACCTAGAAGCCAACAACATCCCAAGTTGAGAAAAGAAGTCAGTGGGGACCTCAGTTCTTCAACCACAGGAGACGGAATTCTTCCAAAAACCAGAATGAGCTTGGACGTGAGGGTTCCTAAGAGCCTTAAGACAGCAATCCAGCATTGCCAGCATCCTGACTTCTTCACCTTGTGAGACCCAGAATGCAGAACAGAGCCGTTACAGGACCAGACTTCAGATCCAGAAAACTACTGACTAATAAATGGGCCTTTAAACTACTAAATTTATGGCAATTACAAAAATCAAGTCCACACTTTTAAGTAAATCAATAGGAGTTCAATATAACATTTAATTATTATCTTGTGACAAATATTTTCTGAATGGATCCCATCTTGACCTGAATACTTTCCTTAATATTTTTCTTATAGTGAAAGTTAATAACAAATTTTGAGATTACTTAAAGCATGTTTTTCCCTCATTGGGTTGCTTACAGTAGTCGAGAGATCATTTCCACTGTGAAGTTGAGATACGTAGCAAAGAAAATAATGCCAAAGACAATTTTCATAAATGCCATGATTTATTATGAAACCATTTGTGAATACATTGCTTGCTTCCTGATAGTTTCTCTAATTGAGCCATCCCCTCTAAAGTACTGCTCCAGTTTCCTTCCTAATATAGGTAGTTCATAGCTAAACTTTTAAAAATAATGTTTATGTCATTACATTTCTGCACACAATCCATTAATATAATAACCAGAAACAAAAATGCTATAAAAGACTTTTCAGAACTCAAATGAAAAAGACTATTTAAAAATATAACATTTTGGCTCATAAAAGTAAAAGAAATCAATGCCCAATTAAGGAAATTTTATCGAGACTCAAGGTCTCCTCAGGATTTTAAGTATCCAGTTCAATTCTGAAGTGCTGGCTGCCAAATAACGAAGGAACGTAGAAGGTGTTGAAAACATTCATACATTCCAACTTTTTAATTAAAGTTTCTGCTGAAAATGATTTTAAAATGGCAAAGGGAAGGAGCCCTGTCCTTTGATGTTTAATAAAAAGAAATGTATGCATTTGCTAAATGAAATGTAAGCATTTGCTATCTCTCATGCCCTGTCTATAACTTTCAGATGAGGATGAAAATAAAAGGATTAAGCAAAGGCCTGGAGCTGGAAGATACTGACTCCTGTTGCTAGGAGACAGACTTCAGAGTCCACACTCTAGGGTTACCACTCAGTGCAGTGCCTGATGCTGGTTACATCATGCTAATGAGGCTCCTCAAGATTTAACCCAACAACAACATGACAGGCTAGTAAAGACATCTAATTGCTAGAGAAATCCCAAACCTGGTCAAGCGGGTCCTGTGACCACTCAGCTCTTAAGCAACCTCAGACTCCTATGAACCTAAGGCAGGAAACATCCATCTAACGCTTGTGTGGATGTAGGTGGGATTCTTGGCAGCAAATGACAGAATCTTGCTTAAGTGGTGACAATATTTTGAAGTTACTTGACTAGAAATTACTGAAGTAACCCAGGAGTGTCCCTCAAGTACACAAATGTGTTTATCTGTCTCTGTTGTGGAAATGGGAGTCCCCAGAGCCCTGTGCCTCACAACCTACCACACTACAGCTGTAGTTAGGAAGTACTATCTTCTCCAAAGCCGGTGAAAATGAGTTTGAAGGAGTATAGCTATGGGGCGAGAGCCATGTGCCCATCCCTTTGACTGAGAGAAGACAGGGGGGTAAATGCAGATACATTAGACATGCACTGTGTGTTGTACCACACCCTATGGAATGTGTCCTTTAGAAAATTCGGGTTCTATGTTAAGAAGACAAGGTGGAGCTAGCTATAATAGTACATGTTTGTAATATCAGCCCTTGGGAAACTGAGTCATGGCAATTCCAAATTTGAAGAGAGCCTGAACTGCAATGTCTGTGTCTCAAAAGCAAAAGATGCTGCTTTAGAACAGGGAAAGATGAAGATTTAAAAAAAAAAAAAAACAGGAGGAGAGGGAAGAAGGGGGGACAGATGCTAGGAAACAAAATAAATAAAGGTCTTTCTTTGTACTTGAAGACAATCCTTATCTATGCCACTTTCAAGAATAGCCACTGGGGACCATGGATTAGGGAGATATTTCTGAAATAAAGAAAATATAAATATAAAACACATGCAGAGCTGAGGGGATGGTTCAGTCAGTAAAATGCTTGCCACACAAGCATGATGACCTGGATTCAAAACCCCACATCCACTTTTTAAAGGTCTCAGTGGGTACCTTTACTCCTAGCACTGGGGAGATGGAGTCGGGAGAATCCCCGGGGCTTTCTGGCCAGCCAGTCTAGCCATACACACATGTGCACAAACACATACACATGCTAAAATATTTAAAAAGTAAAATACATGCCTACACACAGATATGTAGATCTACTGAAAGCCTTGGGGTCAATATGACAACTCCATTTTCAATGCTATTGTACAGAGCATTCCCAAATCTTTCTTACGCTCGATAACTACAGTCCCTCCCTCTTCTTGTACAATGGGAAGCCTGACTCTCACTATCGTCAGTAGCTATGCTCAGTCACTTATGCCTAGACTACATGGGCAGTGCCTGGTGTATTGGTAAGCCATGGCACTATCCCTAACTACCCTGCTTACTGATAATCCTACTCTCCGGAATATCTGTCATTTCTGCTCTCTGCACTTTTTGTACCTAGTTGGTCTTTCTCAGCAAGTACTGGAGTATAATTGGTAGTATCCTTTGCACAGCATGTAGAAAATCATTGTAAAGACATCTTAGACCTTAAATGATGCTATCTCCTCTGTGATAAACTGGTACTTGCTTTTGCCAAGTAACGAATTCTCCCCAGGTGCCTGCCTTGAGGAGATTTCTACCAGGATCCAGAACAGAAGCTAAAAGTGGCTAAGGATTCTAATCTGAGGGGATATTCAATGAATCTAAGCACACTGAGTTCTTTTTTTTTTTTTTTTTTTTTTTTGTTTTGTTTTGTTGTTGTTGTTTTTCAAGACAGGGTTTCTCTGTGTAGTTTTGGTGCATGGCCTGGATCTCACTCTGTAGACCAGGCTGGCCTCAAACTCACACTGAGTTCTTTAGTCCATTCACTTTATTCTTCTAAGTCAGTTCTATCTACACAGTTTCTTTTCTGCTCTCTTACTTAGCTCCCCTCAGTCCCTCCTGCTCTCAGTCTCTCCTGCTCTCAGTCCCTCCTGCTCTCAGTCTCTCCTGCTCTCAGTCTCTCCTGCTCTCAGTCCCTCCTGCTCTCAGTCCCTCCTGCTCTCAGTCCCTCCTGCTCTCAGTCCCTCCTGCTCTCAGTCCCTCCTGCTCTCAGTCCCTCCTGCTCTCAGTCCCTTCTGCCGTTCTCTCATCATTCTACCTAGTTCTTTCCATCTCCGTCCTCATCTTTGTTCTTTTCAATCAATTCCCCAAGTGCTGTGAGGAAACCAGTATACATATACAAGCAGTAATTCAAAGCAATAAGAGGTTTGAAGTTTTTAGGGTCGCAGAGAGAGGTGATGAGGATCCACATATAAAGCAATAATTGTCAGTAATTTTAATTCCAATTACAACCCAAAAGGGGGAGTGGCTAAAGGAGAGTTCTCTGGTAGGGTCAACTAAAGGCTAAGATCAATTAGGGAAGCTAGGAATAGCACCTGGCTGAGGAGGAATTAAAACTTAATTTGCACAAGAAAGAAGCTTGGCACCTATCACCTGCCTGGCCTTGTAGGCAATCTCCTTGGGCCAGTGGGAAATAACTACCTTAACTCAGTAACTAGCAAATGACTAAAACATCATCCCAAAATAGTGAGCAGTAAATCTCTTAAATTAGGGTCTTGTGTAAATAACCCGGGGTGAAGGTAAGGAGTTGAGGATTTAATTGCTAGTGGTTATTTGCTCTTATCTGTAAATAAGATGAGCTAATGTTTATCTGCATTTGTCCTTGAATAAAAAGGTATCTTCCATGTAGTACCTTTGTCTGGAGAATGGCTCTGGCCAGATTTATGTTAATGAAAAAATAAACACAGCAGGGAACAATTATCCAATTACCCCAAATGTATAGGGAAAGTTGTGCCCAAGATTGAGATGCAATCGTGGGAGTACATGTACATGTAACATGGAGATGCATGGTAAATGGGGAGAATCATAGCTGTTATTGCACAAGAAGTTTACAACAAGAGACAGCCAATTCATTCAAAAGGCAGTAATTCCATAACGCCTTGTGTGATGGTTTCCTCTAACAGAACCCTTAGTTCTGATAGGTTGGCCTTCTGAACTCTAGTTGTCACTGCTGTATACTCCCATGGACTTTTGCTACCAGCGGCTCTCAATAGCCAAGTGCCTGAAAGGCCAAGCGATTCAAGATCATCTAAATCCAAATTACTGATTGGCATTCTCATAACCTTTGACATTACTCCAACATCATTTATATATAGAAAGAGGCTAAGGTAGCCCTAGCTTTCCTAGTTCTTAGGCTATATCCTCTTGAAGTTGCATTCTTAACTGTAGAAGTTTTCACTAGATTCCCCAAATTTGGCATATCTTCAACTCTAATTTTGGTAACACTTGGTCAAAAAAAGAAAAAAAAACTACTTAGCCTTTAAATTATTTCTTTTAAAGTGACAAATGTCTACAGGTCAAATTATTTTTATAAATTTCTTTAATTTGTATTAAAATTTAATTGTGCTGTTCTCTCTAAGAAATTACTTTTATTAAAATGAGGAAAGGGGCTCAGTGAGTAAAGGCTCCTGGGGATGGCCCACCCACAGGTTGTGGGTGCCAGATATCACTACACATTTTTGTATTTGTTTTCTTGGTTTAGGGGATTTGGTTTTTGGATACTCTTTTTTAATGTAATATTTCCCCCTTTAAAAACAGATTCTTTTCTCGTACAATGCATCCTAATTACAGTTTCCCTTCCCTCTACTCCTCCCAGTACCTCCCACCTCCCTCCCATCTGGATCCATTCCCTGTCTCTCACTAGAAAAGAGCAGGTTTCTAAGAGGTAACAACCAAACATAACATAATAAAATATAGTAAGACAAAACAAAAACCATCAAAGTTAGACAAGGCAAAGCAACAGAAGGAAAAGAGCCCCAAGGGAAGGCACAAGAATCAGAAACCTACTCCTGAACACACTCAGGAGTCCCATAAAAACACTAAACTGAAAGCTGTAGCTGTTTGGGTGGGAGCTCCACCTCAACCCCTGGCACTCTGGCATCCCTATACCCGAAGAGTCTGGAATGTTTGGAAGGAGTCTGGTGAAAGATCCACCTCGGCTCCCTTCCCCATCTCTTTCCCTAAACCCGCCCCTTCAAAGTCCACCAAACACAGGTCCTCCCCAAACCCACCCTTTCAAAGCCTGCCAAACACAGCTCCTCCCCTAGAGAGGCTCAGGAAGACTCCCTCAGGGGATATAAGCAGCATCCCCAAAAACAGACTCGTGGTTCTTCTGGTTTCGCATCCCTATCCCTGTCTCCTCTCTGCGAGGCCAGGGAATCACCCGGGAATGCTTCACCCATTAAACCTGGACCTTCCAATTTGGTCTGATTTGGTTTGTTGCGATGTCTGAGAGGACTTCAGTAGGCCTAAAACTTATCAATAACATAACGCACGCAGAGGACCACGTAGGCCCTGTTTGCTGCCTCAGTCTTTGTGAGTTCATATGAACTTTGCTCCGTTAATCTAGAGGGCCTTGATCACCAGGTGTCCTCCAGCCCTTCTGACTCTTTCGTCTCCTCTTCCTCGGGGCTCCCTGAGCTCTGAGGAAAGGGATTTGATGGGAACATCCCATTTTGAGCTGTGTGCTCTAAGGTCGCTCTCTGTGTGTGCAATGTCTGGCTGTGGGTCTCTGTACTTGTTCCCATCTGCTGTAAAGGAAGCTTCTCTGATGATGGCTGAGCAATGCACTCATCTATGAGTGTAGCAGAATGTCATTAGGAGTCATTTTATTGTTACTTTTTTGTTTTACTTTAGATCACTAGTATTTGGTTTTACCCTAGGTCTCTGGGTTAACTAGTCTCTAGTTCTTGGTCACCCACCCAGTGTCAGGTATGGGATCCATCTCACGGAGTATGCCTTAAGTTAAATCAGATATTGACTGGTTACTCTCACAAGTTTGCACCACCACTGTCCTAGCGTATTTTGTAGAAAGGACGGGTTGTAGTTCAAAGGTTTTGTGGCTGGGTTGATGGTTACGTTTCTCTTCATGCTTAAGAGGGCAAACACTGGCTGTCTTTGGAGAAAATGCCTGAGTAGCTGAAATGTCACCGCGGGTGTTGGAGTTTTCCAGCGTCTGTGTCCACGGTTTATGAAGAACTTTCCAATGAAGCAGAACCTCCTGTTTTTATGGCCCCTTCACCTCCTGTTCTAGGCAAGAACTTCATCTTCACCCATTCAAGGAGACAAAGGACGCAGAAAAACACACTGAACAGAGAATCGCCTGGCATCGGCTTCCTTCCAGGGGTCATGGCAGGGGTCACTAGACTGGAAAACAGGGCAGCAGTGGGGGATGCCAGAGCACCATTGTTCTGTGACTGCAGTCATGTGACCTTAACTGGCTGGTATTACAGTCTGCTCTTTGCTGTGGGATTTCTGGCCAGTCTTCTCCTCTTCCTGCCTTTTCTTTTCAATAATTAAGTTTCATTCAGGTGTGTGCTGCATATTGAGCACATCCCCTCCAGATCCCTACCCTCACTTCATCCAATCCTCCTCATTTTCTCTTGATGGTTTTACTGCATACATGCATATGCATACATTAAGTATGTGCATGTATTAACTGAATACATTATTTCAATGTCACCCGAGCACTGCCTTAGTTTGAGTATTGTTTCTGCATACACCTTCGACTGGACTTCAGTCATTTGGTGCCTAGGTTACTTGTTCCTACCTACTCAGCTGGGAAACATAGGAACCTCCTAGTGACAAAGCCCAGGCTGATTATAAAGCAAAACTTCATATAGTAAAGGGACCAAATCAATGGCTTGAAGTTCTATGAAATATGGAACAAAGGGCACATTTGCACTCTTAAGCAATTGGTTGTTAGAGCTCTTATCCCTGGTCTAGACAGTCAGAAAGAGCCCAGAGAGACCGGATTGCCAAAGTTAGCAGTGGTTTGATGGTATCTCTGGTCTCTGCTTTTAATTGAATGGGAAAGTTCAAGGAAGTGACAAGGGAGGTCTCATTAACAGAATGAGCCTTCGACCCCATACAAAAGACAGGTGCAAATGTCATTCGCCTCTGAGGTTGTCACTGGAGCCTGCCGTAGGAGCCCGACAGCCAGCTGCTAAGTAATCACACGGGCAACTCAACTTGGTAATCAGTAATCTCCTTTCTGATGTAACTCCCACGCAAGCACTTCAGCGTTAATTTTAAATGTAATAGGTTGAGAAATTGCAAGATCAATTTGCTGTGTGACTCCACTCTCTTGATCTCACAATCATTACATTTTTCCCCAGAAGGACCTTAAATTAAATAGTTAATTTTTTAAGCAGTCAATATTCTAATCCACCACACGATGGCAATCATACTCCACTTACCATGCCTGGGAGCAGTTCCTACGTTCTGCGTGTGTTTCAGTTGTTCCAGCTTTGGATCTTTGTCAAAAACTGAGACTTCAAGATCATCCAGTCTTCCAAATGAAGCTCAAATCAAAACTGTCGGAAAGATAAGACTGCAACAAGGATATCCATATTTAAGCTTCGGTGTTTTTCTGCAGGTTGTGTAAGCTTGTTTTTTTGTTTTTGTTTTAGTGAGGGAAGTGGGAGCTCTTGGTATGTAGGTGCAGGTCTTCAGTCTGGCGGTTCTGAGTGGCCCAATGACTGTCTCTCCCACAAAACTGTGTCTCCTTCACAGATGCAACCTCAGGAGCCAGCGAGTCTGCCCTTGCTCTCTAGTGACGACATTTATATCTCCAGCCTTTCTGTTTCGTTCTTTCTTGTTTATTTTTCCATATTGAAAAACCATGATAGACCCTAATATCACCGTTTACAGAGGTCTGCATGACCTCTAAAGACTTACTACTGCCTTCTCCAAGCTAGTTCATTTTGGAATTCAGCACCCAAGAGGATCTTACAGACATTAGCACTGACTGCTATGTATGAAAAGATCCCATTACTTTTTTCAATCATTTCCTCCAAGCAGCTATATTGAACTCCATGGGTTGAGTGTGAGCCACTATTTATTTAGCTCTTGATTGTGCAAGTTGTCTTAGTTAGGTTTCTATTGCTGTAAAGAGACACCATGATCACAGCAACTATTATAAAGAAAATATTTCATTCGGGGGGAGCTCACTTACAGTTTCAGAGGTTCAGGCCATTATCTTTATGAAGGGGAGCATGCAGGTAGACGTGGTGCTGGAGCTGAGAGAGCTATGTCTTGCAGGCAACAGGAAGTCAACTAAAAGTCACACCGAGGGAAGCTTGAGCAAAAGAGACCTCAACCCCTGCCCCTACACACACACACACACACACACACACACACACACACACACACACAGAGTGACACACTTCCTCCAACAAGGCCACACCTCCTAATAGTGCCACTCCCTTTGGGGGCCATTTTCTTTCAAACCACCACAGTGCACTATTGTTCTCCATAAGTCGTTGGGCTTTCTCATCTTCAGACATTCCCAAGGGGTCAAGGATCTGGCAAGGTGTAGGCATCCTGTTAGGCCTGACCTGGTGTCAATGGGTAAGAGGACTCATCATCTGCATTACTATCCAACTGCAACTAGATAATGAATCTGAATGATTTCGGGGTGGTGTTTTACTGACCATAGCTTCCTATTGAAAGGGTCTAGGGCTTCATGAAAGATGTCCTATCTGCAGGTTCCATTCCTTCCAAATACACAAGCACACTTTACATTTGGTTCCTCCCAAGACAAAACTCCTCAACTCTGGTATATATCACATGTACCAGGAGTAAGTTAATCCCCAAAAATTTGCTTCTTGCAGTGGAGATAACGATGTTACATGATCTCCATAGTAGTGATGACTATCTACCCCCAGAACAAGCTAACATCTTCCACCCTTTGCTGCTGCTTCCTGCAGTTCGAGTTGAAGATGCCACGAATTGGTGTTCACTTGACACCATCATTCACTAAAAAGAAAACATCCTTCCAATTAGTAAAGCACTAACAAAGTCATGATTCAATATTGTGTCTCCTGTCACCCTGCATGGCCTTCGGACAGACAACATGGGCCATCTTATTGGGAAACAGGCTGAAGCCTTCCCTCCTCAGGGGATATCCTTTCTTCACAGCAGGTGCACTGTTGAATCATGGGCCATCCCTTCAGTGAACTGAGCCTCCTAGTCAGTAGCCTTCCTGAATCCATAAGCATCACATGTGGTAGCTCTCATCTCCTTACAGACTCATCTATCACTATCATAAATTTTCCTGAATTCTCCCTTGAGGACTTGCTTTTCTGATCACATCTTTGCTGCTTTACAAATGTATAGGCCAATCATAGTCACTCTTATCTACAAAAGCTGCTCCTCGTGTGACTGTGATGTTACATGAGCATTTGAGCTCTGTTTTAATCTTCTCTGTATCTGTGGCATGTTGATGCCTTTTACATAACTTACTTTGAATAGCAGCTGAAGGTGATGGCTTTATTTATTATGGATAAGTATTCAGAGGCCTGAGATTGTTGTCTTCTTAGGAAATTTGCTTGTTTCCATGTGATTGCAATATATTTTTGAGGCTTTTCATTTTTATTTGCAAAAGGAGAATGAATATTAAATCTATGGTCTCTTGGTGGCTTCTTCTCAAAATTCTACCTGCCTAATCTTTTTTTATCATCTGAGAGTGCCCTCTAAATTGGTGGGTATTTTGTCTGTTGTCATTTGGTAGACAGTTTGCATGAATCATGACAGGCTAGCTGGAGACAGATGTACTTGATCACTGAAGGACCAGTTGTGATGCAGAAGAGGAAGCTAGAGATTAATGTCAGGAATGCCTTACAATATTAGCATTTGCCAATGAGAGGGGAAATCTTGACTGACTGAAACCACTGTGCTGATACAGATGCACTTCATAGAGTCCAACATGTCCTGGAATACTGGAATGAACATCTGGGATGGAGATGCAGGTTGCCAATGATACATGCAGTATATGAAGTTGAATGTAAAACTCCATGTAACTGAGTACACATAAGAAAGCCCACAGAGCCGGGCGGTGGTGGCGCACGCCTTTAATCCCAGCACTCGGGAGGCAGAGCCAGGCGGATCTCTGTGAGTTCGAGGCCAGCCTGGACTACCAAGTGAGTTCCAGGAAAGGCACAAAACTACACAGAGAAACCCTGTCTCGAAAAACCAAAAAAAAAAAAAAAAAGAAAGCCCACAGAGTACAAAAGCCTGTGTGTGAAAGCCCCAGCTCTTAGTGTGTGAGCTCCAGCTGAGCTCAGCAGATGGCTTTCTCCTTCCAAGTCCATGTCTTCCCACTTGGAAGCACACTACCACGCCCATTTTCATCACTTACTATGTTTGTTTAAATCAGCACACATGGTATTGGATTTTATTAAGGCATGCATCTTCAAAGAACATTTGTTTTGTTCATTGCCACACCTTCTCCTCCCACAATGGCTCTGAAATGACGTCATCCCACACCTTCTTCCACAACACCTCGGAAATGACATCATCCTACACTTTCTCCTCCCACAACACCTCTGAAATGACTTCATGCCACACCTTCCGCCACAGTCTCCTTTCCACTTTTATGTCACAGATACCCTTCATTTTCAGTCCCATAGTCTCCTTTTTAATCCACAGACTACATTGTGCTCCCCTTCCCACTTGTTTATATAATTATAAGACCGTCACATAGGAGAGAGCATAGGATATCTGTCTTTTTGAGTGTGGGTCATCTTATTTAACTTCCCTTTCCTGCAAATTTTATGATTTCCCTTTTCTTTACCACTGAATAAAATTCCATTGTGTATATATGCTATAATTTCAAATAAATTGTCTCTGTTTCTGCTGCAAAAAAAAAAAGATAGGAAGGAAGGGAGGGAGGGAGGAAGGGACAGAGGGAGGGAGGGAGGGAGGGAGGGAGGGAGGGAAGGAGGGAGGGAGGGAGAGAGAGAGGGAGAAAAACCATGATAGAGCAAAGGCATGTCTTGGATACAAACACTTCCTATTTCCTCCATAATATGCACTAGAGGTAAGTTGTTTGTTTTGGTTTTTTTTGTTTGTTTGTTTTAATGGTTACTATTGAATTGATTAGAAAAGAGGGAAGAACTGTATAATTGTGTTTAGGTTCCTGTGTTTGGAGGACAAGATACACTGATTTTTCTACTTTTCTGGCTCTTTGGTTTTTGTTGTAGGTTGAGTTCCCTATTCAATAATTGGTCTTTCATAGATACTCACTTAAGAATAGAAAGCCTAGCTGGCAGTGGTGGCACATGCCTTTAATCTCAGCACTCCGGAGGCAGAGGCAGGTGGATCTCTGTGTGCAAAGCTACACAGAGAAACCCTGTCTCAAAAAACCAAAAAAAAAAAAGAAATAGAAAGCCCTCTTTTTACCCAAATGAGTTAATTGCTGTTTACAGGGAAGTACAATTGTTGTTTTTTTTTTTTTTTTTTTGGTTTTTCGAGACAAGGTTTCTCTGTGTAAGCTTTGTGCCTTTCCTGGAGCTCACTCTGTAGCCCAGGCTGGCCTCGAACTCACGGAGATCCGCCTGCCTCTGCCTCCCGAGTGCTGGGATTAAAGGTGTGCGCCACCACTGGGCACTGAGGAGGCTAAGGCAAGAAGATCATGAGTTCAAGCCAGCCTAGGGTTCATGGTAAAACTCTATCTCAAAAATAAGGTTTTTCTGCACTATAGAGGTGGTTCAGGGCTTAAGAGCACTGGCTGTTTCTACAGAGGACCAGAGTTTAGTTCCCAGAATGCACATGGCAGCTCCAGGAGATCTGATGCTCTCTTCTGGCCTCTGTGGGCACTGTATACACATGGTGTTCAGATATACACACAGGCAAAACATCCATCATACACATAGAACAAAAGATAAATAAAATAAAAAAATAGAGTTTTCTCTGCAAATTTTCTGTTATAGAATTATCATACTTTACAGTCTTAGATAACAGAATAAATTGACTAATCCCACTTTCAAATTCATAGAATAATGAAACAGAAATGTTTTCTTTTAACAAGTAATAAAGAGGGATGGAGAGATGGCTCAGAGATTGAGAGCACTGACTGCTCTTCCAGGGGACCCAGGTTCAATTCCCATCACCCACATAGCAGCTCACACCTGTCTGTAACTCCAAAACCTGACACTCTTACACAGACATACATGCAGGCAAAATACTAATGTTCATAAAATAAAAATAAGTAAATTTTTTTTTAAAGTAACAAAGAATGGGCTGGTGAGGTGGCCCAAGAGATTAAGTACTTACCCTGCAAGCCTGACAAACTGACTTTCATCCCCAGAACCTCCACAAAGGTAGAAACCTACACAAAACTTGTCTTCTGAACACACACACACACACACACACACACACACACAAGAAAGGAAGGATGAAACAGAAAAACATATCAATAAGGTGAATTAGGAAGAAAGAACAGTTTCTTCACAGGGGTGATAAAGACCATTATTACTGAGTTTTCAAAGTCCCTTAACAACCAAAATGATTTACACTGTCAAATTGTGAGTAGCTTTGAAATATTTTTTAAATTTTACTTTCAATAGTAAAGCAAGAACTAAATTGCTGATCTATCTGCTGCTGGGGTCTGTAAAGTCAACTAAGGCCTGTATGTTCATACTGCATTTAGCAGGGACAGCTGTCTTCATAATTATAAAATAGTCCTCAAAATAATGGTCAAAATCCCAGTTACCAGTTACATGTCAGTATTTCTCTGTTTTAATTCTGTAAAGGAAAATAAATTTGACTTACAAAAACAACAACAAAGGCATGTACATGCACATACTGAAGATAGAAAGAAATCAAAATCCCTTTGTTCACAAATGACATGGCAGGCTCCATAGGAAATTTCAAAGCATTGATTAAAAAAAATAACTATTAGAGTAGTGCTTTATTAATTATAGTAGGCTGTAAGATACAAGTCAATATTCAAAATTTAATTACTTTTGCGTATTTCAGAAATGAATGTTTGAAATTTAAATGTAGAAACATTAGTACTGAAGAAAGAAAAGAGAAACACTAAACAGCATGCAGCACCATGGGCCCATCTGCAACCCCACGAAAATAAAATAAACCTAACAAATTATGTGCAAGACCATATGAGAAAACTACAAAACCACAGTACAAGAAACCAAGGCTCTAAACAGAAGAGAGCTAATACCCATGTTTGTGAGAAAATTGTCCACTCTCCCCATCTTGATATGGAGTGTCAAGGTCTCATGGGACAGGAGACAGAACAGGACACTGTCTCAAGGGAGTGGAGGCTGTAAAACCTACAAGCCATAGTGCATATCTGACTTCCTTGTTGCTTTATACAGACCTGATTTAATGTTGCATCAAAGGAACCCATTATTCTCTTTCCTATATTGTCTGCTCTGACAACCCTACAAATCATCTGGTAGTTCTCAAAGATGGTTGCATTAAGAAACCTAGGAATTTAAAACAAAACCAAACAATAACATCAACAACATAGATATCCTAGATGAAATATTCTAGATCAAATAGTTACTCTGGAAGGATTCATACTGATAATTCTTGGCAACCTATAGGATTTTCAGTGAGAATAATTGTTCTGAATTTCAGAAAGGACTAATTACTCATCAAAGTGTTTATTTTCCCGTACTACTGTGTGAAACTGTCCCAGCACAGCAGCTATCTGCAGAGTCATTCCCATCATCCCAGCCCATTCCTAGCCCTGTACCTATCCCACATGACTGGTTTCTCCCAATAGTATATACCTAGATAGCTGCTGAGAAAAGGAAGACACTAGAGTGCGGCCTAGAGACCTGCCTAGTATATTCAAGATTCTAGATTCAATCCTCATTTCTGGGACAAAAGCAGCTACTAGGTATTTCTCATGTTCTGTTTACTGTGTGCTCACTTCATGAAGAAAAAGCTGATATGAATTAAGATTCACTTAAAAGTCACACTCTGGCCAAACCCTACAAGAGAAAAAAGAACTAACTGTGCTAAGCTTTTAACATGTTTGTTTCATTACTGGTTTCCCAAATAAAGGAATTAGCATCTTAAAGTGCAGTGATACCATGAGAAAAACCTATTATTAGTAAGCACAAAATTAGAAGAAACGGACATTCCAGAAATAACCAGCAGATGGTGGAAAGAGGGAAGTGATTTTATCACAGATATCATTTTCAGAAACCTGGAATGTAGATCATGTGCCTAGGAAAAGTAACTCTGAGACAGGACCATTGTGAGCCCTTTGGGAAGCTTGGCAGTATCAGGAGCACTATTTGGTCGTAACTGCAGTAGAACAGGTGGTTAGTGTTAGCATTCAGGCATTACACTGGCCTGCCCTCAGGGTCCTCAGCTGCAGCCACTAAGAGCACCCTCTGTCACATGCACTTGTTAGTACTCAGGCATTTACGCTGGTCTGCTCCAGGTCCTGACAAAATACATCATCATCACCGGTCACTCCCTGTGTGCATGTGCTAAATCCCCTTATAAAAGGCAAGCTCCTCCTGTTTCCCATTCTCTTTCTTTGCAGATTCTTGCCCCCATAGGCTGTCCTCTACATCCCTTCCCCTCCCTTACCCCAATGAATCTCCCATGTGAATTCTGTTTTATGGTGTGATTCTCTCTCTCCCACCACTGCTAACTACAACATTGGTGCCAACACTCTAGCAGGCCCTCCTGGTGGTCCCTCCCTCCTGCAGGCGGTCTGAGGCATGCTGGGACCCTGGACCCCATCCACTTGCCATAGCATCACTTTCCAACTAACCACTGGCTCGGCTCTCCATCCAACACTGTCAACAATTGGTAAGTTCCCCTTCTCGCAGTCAGCAGACATGCTTCCCTGGACCCGTGGGAGTGACTGTTGAGTGTCCAGCACCGCGCTGGTGTTCTTAGAGACAGGGAACACTCAACCATGGTCTTCAAGGTTACATTTGATCACCTTCACCGACAATCACCCCTGGCCATTTCCCAGGAGTGAGTCTTCGTCTCTCCAGCATGGTTTCTCACCTGCTGGCCCCACTGGCCAACCCTGATACTAGGCCACCACACGTCTCAGGCTTAGAGTCTTTGGCCCCTGTGTTTGTGTGACAGCATACAGGACAGCGTACGGACCCCGTTCTTTGCACCCACTTTCACTCCTGCGTTCCTCGCTCCTGCTCTGCTATGGAACACCCTCCATCTCTCTCTACCCAGTCCAACCCGGCCACAGTTCTCCCTGTGCGAGAGGTTGCCAGGGTGCATGGTCTGGTTAAGGTATGTGTCCCCTTTTCGTCAAGTGAACTCTCTCAAATAGAGAAAAAAGCTGGGGTCTTATACATAAAACTCTACTTCTTTCATTAAAGAGTTCCAATACATCGCCCAATTGTATAGTCTCATCTTCCTTGATGTGTATATGATTCTAGATAAGAACCTACTTCCTGAGGAATGCGGGTGAGTTTGGGAGCAGGCTAGAACACATGCAGACCAAATACACCAGACTAATGTAGCTCATCCGGCAGGGACTGAGGCAGTCCCCGACAGGGATCCCAGATGGGACTATAATAACAGCCCAGAGGGTGTTCTAGCTAGGCATCAGTTTACAATCTGCCTCCTGGCTGGGTCTCCATAAGACTGCCCTTAAACCAGTTAACTATGAAAAACTCCAAGAATTTGTCCAGGACAAACAGGAAAACCGGGCTCAGTTCCTAGAATGCCTCACAAAGGCCCTCTTACACTATACCAATCTAGACTCTGAAAACCCGGAGGGCATTTAACTCCTTATGACCTATTTCTTTTCCCAGAGCTTCCCTGACATTAGGGCCAAACTTAAGTGTCTGGAGAGAGGATCCCTAACCCCACAGGCAGAATTCTTAGTGCTGACCTTTAAGGGAGAGATGAAAAAGTCCACAAACAGAAATGCCAAATGCTGGCTGGAGGCCGTTCAACCAGCTTTGGTGACTGCCTGGGCTCCCTTGCCTCCTAAGGCTCTAGGACCACTGAGTCCCTGCTTCAAACATGGACAAGAGGGTCACAGGGCCAGGACCTGCCCTGATCCCCACAGGCCACCCAGACCATGTCCAAGGTGCCACCAAGAGGGACATTGAACTGTTGACTGCCCCCGTTCCCCGTGTAGCATGGAGACATCAGATGCAGACCTCCCTCCAGCCAACTTTTCAGGTCTGGCCATGGACAGCTGAAGGCGCCCGGGCTCCTTTGACCTGACCTCTGTCGTTTCTGACAGGGAGCCCCGTGTACTCACAGTATCAGGGAGAACCATCCTCCTGGACGCTGGGGCCTATTTATTCAGTCCTGATAGAATTTTGGGGACCCACCTCCCCATCTCATTCCCCTATTGTTGGGGTAGAGGGACAGCCTTACCTACCTTACCAGACCCCACCACTCAATTGCGTTTTCAGGGTTATTCCTCTTACTGATTCCTTCCTGATGGTGCAAATTTGCCCCATCCCCTTACTGGAAAGGGATCTTTTAACCAAAGTGGGAGCCTCTATTTCTTTTGTTTCCCCCATTTGCCTGACCCCAGACTCACCAGCAGCCCCTCACCTCCTCCTCCTCCTAGCCACCCACCCTACTGGTTCCAACACGTCATTTCCTCTGCCAGCCTCCCAGGTGGACCCCCAAGTCTGGGACACTCAAAACCCCTCTGTAGCTGAACACCATTCTCCCATTCTCATCCAATTACAGAACCCTACCAAGTACATTACACAAGCCCAGTACCCACTCTCACTCCAGAGTCTCAGGGGACTTAAACCTATCATCTCTGACCTCCTAGGAAAAAAAACTACTTTGTCCCACACCTTCTCCCTTCAACACTCCCATACTTGCAGTTAGAAAGCCCAGTGGGACCTACCACTTGGTTCAAGACTTGCGGCTCACTAACTCTGCAGTGGCCCTGCTCTACCCTGTGGGGCCTAACCCTTACACACTCCTTTCCACTATCCCCTCAGGGACTTCCCATTTCTCAGTCCTGGGTCTCAAGGATGCTTCTTCTCTATCCCTCTCAGCACTCAGTCTCAAATTATCTTTGCTTTCACCTGGACTGACCCTGACACCCACCTCTCTACCCAGCTCACTCAGACTGTCCTACTTCAGGGGTTCTGGGACAGCCCAAACCTATTTGGCCAGGCCCTGACTTCTGATCTACTCTCTGTCTCTTCCCAAATCTAAACTCATACAGTATGTAGATGACCTTCTCCTCTGCAGTCTGCCCCTACAAATAAGCCAGACTAACACCTCTGCTTGTGGTGATATTTTAATTGTTCTGAAATGGGATATTTTATTTGTATGTTAATAAATAAAGTTTGCCTGGAGATCAGAGGTTATAATGAGCCAGGAATAGAAGTCAGGCAGTGATAGCCCATGCCCTTAATCCAATCACATGGCAGGCAGAGTCTCTGTGTGGTCAAGGACAGAGCCAAGCGTGGTGACATGAGCCTTTAATCCCAGTATGAACCCTAGAGACCTGGAGGTCTGTATAGACAGACAGTGATGAGGAAGTCATGTGGCTGGGCTTAGAGCCAATGAGAAGGCAGAACAGGAAAGCAATAAAAATGCAGGTTAGGCAGGAAGAAGCTCTCTCTGGGGAAGCGATGGTGGCAAGGTGGTTAGATAAGGTAGTCGTGGCTCTCTGATCTCTTTGACTATTACCTCTGCATTTGGCTCTGTATTTCTTATTTGCTAAGACTGTTTAGAAATCCGTCTACATCTGCTCTTCTAAATTTCATGTCCAGATGAGGCTATAGAGTCTCACTTTCCAAGGTCCAACTGTCCACTCCCCAGGTCACCTATATTACCCCAACCCACAAAGCCATTACCTTGGATAGAAAACACTAATCTAGTCTCTTACAGTCCCCTCTACTAAAGAAGAGAGTCTATCATTCATAGGAATAGCTGGCCTCTTACGTCCCTGGATCCCCTCTTTTTTCCCTCCTTGCCCCTTATATGAGGCAGCCCTTGGCCCCTCACATGAACCCCTTATCACTCCCATTACTAAGCCCTTTCAGAAGCTCCAACAGGCCCTCCTTCAGGCTCCAGCACTCCATCTCCCAGATCTAACCCATCCCTTTTCCCTCAATGTAACAGAAAAAGAGGGATATGCCCTTGGGGTCCTAGGGCACCAGCTGGGACTCTCCTTTGCACCCATAGCTTGTCTGTCAACAAAATTAGACCTTACCACCCAGGGATGGGCACCCTGCACATGTGCTTTAGCAGCTGCTGAGCTCCTCATTCATGAATCAAAAAAACTAACCTTTGGGTCACCCACCACTATCTTCTCCTCCCACAACCTGTCCCATCTCTTAACTTATAAGGGCTTACAAACTCTACCTCCTTCCTGGGTTCTTTCTCTCCAGCTGGCACGAGTAGAAGACGCCACACTTACCTTCAAATCTTTCCTGCCCCTCAGTTTCTCAGACTTTCTTCTCTGACGAAATACTGACTATTCCTCATCTCATTCTTGCATTGAAACTCAAAAGGAACTACTGTCCTATCTCTCACACATACAGAAGGGCACATTGCCTCAGGCCATTTATACCTGGTACACAGATGACAGCTCCCTTTTTTTTAAAAGATTTATTTATTTATTATGTATATAGAAGAGGGCGCAAGATCTCATTACAAATGGTTGTGAGCCACCATGTGGTTGCTGGGAATTGAATTCAGGACCTCTGGAAGAGCAGTCAGTGCTCTTAACCTCTGAGCCATCTCTCCAGCCCGACAGCTCCTTTTTATATGAGGGGGCCCAAAAAGCAGGCGATGCCATAGTGTCAGATACTGAGGCGGTTGAGGCACAGGCCCTTCCTTCCCACACCACTAACCAACAGACTGACCTAATAGCTCTCACCTATGCCTTCCAATTCACACAAGGACAATCCCTAAATGTTTATATAGACTCCAAATATGCTTTTCATATCCTCCTGTCCCATCTGGAAAGCGTGCCATCTGCAAAAAGAGGGTCCATAACCAACTTAGGTCAAATTATGGCCATGCTAAAAGCCTCAATCTCCCCACAGCTATAGGGATTGTCCACTGCTGGCCACATCAGACCAACAACTCCATCATCTCTAAGGGAAATAACTGAGCTGATGAGGCAGATAGAATTGCAGCCTTCCTGAGGTCCAGACTCACCTCACCCACTGCAGGGAATCCTGGCACTAAACCCACATCCCCACTGTCACCCCCTGACACTCTATCTATATCAGCTCTTTCATCCTAATAGCCAAGCTCTATCTTACTTTGTCAAGGCCCACCTGCAGCCCACCCCTGAGGACTTGCATTTCTTAAGAACTATTACTGCCTTTTGTAAAATCTGTCAAATGTCAGACCCCAAATCCAAATACTACAGCCCTTCTTTTCCTACCCACCAGACCAGAGGTTCCCTCCTGGGGACTGACTAGCAACTTGACTTTACCCATATGCCCTCAGTCAGATGAGTTAGGTACCTCCTGGTCTTAGTGAATACATTCTTAGGCTGGATAGAGGCATTCCCAAGCACTAACAAAAGAGCTCAGACAGTCTCTGACCTCCTTCTCTGGGAGATCATTCCCCAATTTGGAATCCCCACCTCCTTCCAGTCAGACAGTGGTCTTGAATTTACCTCCCAGGTTTCCCAAATCCTATCTAAAGCCCTCAGCATTCGTTGGCATTTCAGTATCCCATAATACCATCCTCAGTCCTCAAGAAAGATAAAACAAACTAACCACTCCCTAAAAAACACCCTTGTTAAAATGTCACAGGAACTTCACCTCTATTGGGTAAAGCTCCTGCCTCTGGCTCTTTTCAGGCTCCAGGATCTCCCCAAGCAACCCCTTTCCATCTCGTCATTCAAGCTCATGTATGGGAGGCCAGTTCTAACCCCCATCTCTCAGCCAAACCCTTACCTCTCCCTGATCACCTATTCACTCCCTTACTCTGTCATCTCTGCTCTCTCCTATGGAACTTTACTGACCACTGTCTACCCCTACCATGCACCAACCCCTGTCCATCCCTAATCAACATTGGGGATCAGGTCCTTCTCTATTCTGCAGATCAATGTCCCTCACCCCTTTCCCTTAAATGGCAGGGCCCCTCCAAGGTAATTCTTGTAATCCCCACAGCTGCTAAGCTTGAGGGCCTCCCTCACTGGATTCACTTATCCCACCCCAAGCCTTTTAATCCCTTACCTCAAGACAATGTTCTTTCATACACATCAATTGCAAAAGGACCCTGTTCCCTTAAGTTTCAGAGGACACTAAGATCAACTGCCTTGTCCCCAATTCCAGAAGAATGAGGCTTCACCCTGCAGCTGTGTTCAACTCTACTGGACTGAGAACCCCATATGGATGTGGATGCTTTCCTTCCTGACCCCTCTCCTCACTCCTCTGTGCCTACTAATCACACCCTGCTTCATCAATCTCTTCTCTATGTATCTCCAATGACACATTCAAAAATCTCTAATCAAACAATAATTAGCTATTGTTACAGGACTGCCAACCATTAGTCACAGAGCTGGAGCCACAAAGACTACCAAACATGCCCAGCTGGTAGGAACCAACAGCACCCCAGAGATTCCACACCCTCCCAGACAGCAAAAAAGAGACTCACAGAACAGATTTCAATGTAATTTTTTTTATAATTCCTTTATTTAAAAGGAACTTTCTACAATGACTGCCCTCAGTAATCAAATTGGTAAATTGGACAAAAAGAGGGTGTCAAGGTGATGCTGTAGTGATGGGAAAGGACCAGGTGCTTTAAGGTTTGTTTATGTGAAGATAGGAAAGCTTAAGTGGTGATAAGGAAAAAGTAATTTGAGATATAAAAAAGAATGAAATGTGTTCCAGATTTCTCTCTGATGCTATGCTACTGTTACATTAAGACTCCAAAAGCTCATAGCCTTAACATTAATCAATGGAATTCTGATAAGCTATTAATCTAGCTCTGGCAACATACTAACCACTATACTACTACTACCATAGCCACAAGCTCAAGATTTTAAATTCCCTTTGGTTGCTTTCTAATGATTCAAAGGCATGAGAACACTGCTGTTTCTACAATGTAAATTTCAGTACAGCTTATAAACAGTAGAAATACTAATGTGCCTAAAACTAACCTTTTTGCAAACTCAAAAAATTCTTTAAGGACTTTAAGTAAGATGTTTGTCCAGGCCTTGGATTCTGCCTGATCATCATAGACTGATCTCTAACTGAGAAAGACTGTAAGCTCCAACACAGCTTTAAGCAAATGGTACCAATCAAAGTAAGTTTGTAACTGCAAGACCATTGATCAAGGACCTGCTGAAAGTAGGGGGAATCTGGGCCTGGCTCATTGGCTGCCTTCTGGATGAGGGAGAGATCAGCTACGGGGATGGGAATCCAGGGCTAGGCATTGGCAGTTGGGCCTACCTTGAACAGGAAGGTTTCTATGGGCCTACAGACTGATAGTGGCACAGGCTGTGAGGGTTGTAAGACATCTGGCACCACGAGAGAGTAGCCACCTCCTGAGGCAGGTGGGTATTAGGGTAGATCACCCCAAGAATACCATGCTGGAAGGGTAGCTGCCAGCAGTGGTGGTGGAGCAGAGGGGGTAGCAGCACATGACTAATGACAGCCTACCTTCTCCTTGACAGATTTGGTGAGACCCAAACTGACAGCTACATTCTCCTTGACAGATTTGGCAGGGCCCAAATTGATAGCTGCATTCTCCTTGACAGATTTTAGGGGGCCCATACTGACAACTATGTTCACCTTGACAGATTTGGCGGGGCCCAAACTGTCTGTCTTCTTATCATTGGATCTCATAGAGATATCCTACAGGGAAGTGATGGGGGTGATGAAAAGATTACCCATCTTTTAGAGGGAAACAGCAAGCAAACAGCAGAGAGAAGATGACAGTCAACAAGGGTGGAATTTGTATCAGGCCCTATGTCTTGTGCTTAGTGGGAGACTTCTGTGTTTTTTTTAGGCCATGGCTGTATGTCCACATGGTGTCTCTGGGTGAGAGACAGCATTCAGGAGCTGGGCCTTGGTTCCACCTCCTGAGGGGTCAATCCTTATGTAGAGGTGCCGGGCAAACTGAAATGAAAAAAAAATGTGCCTTCCTAATGGGATGGGCAGACAAACATGACAGACAACACAAAAGAGGGAAAGAAATAGGGGTCCCAATGCTTACCTGTCAAAGGGACTGAAAGAACACAACACTGAGGGGCCTTCTCAGCAAAGCACACTGGCTTGGGGGTGCTGTCAAGCACCATGAGTAAAGACAGGGAGATGATCAGAACCTGCCCTGAGAGAAAGTAACAGAAGCCCCCTGTTCAAGCACCAGATGTTGCTGGATTCTAACAGCTCCCTCTGGGGGAGGGGGTGAGAAGGCACGGTGTCAATGACACAGACACTGGGAGTCAGTTGAAGGCAAATAACAAATTCCTTTATTTAACAATGGAGAAGACTTTATATACCCTCCTCCCAGCACCCAGTCTGTGTCCCAATATGGTAGCATTGTGTGGTTGTCCCTCATTGGCTGGACATGATCAGGAACTCTGACAGTGACCAGGAACTCTGACAGCTCCTGTTGCTAGGTCCTCAGGCAGACTCCAGGTTGGCTCATAAAGAAGTACCTTATGTGCATGCCTTGGCAACTGGTCTAAGCCAATTTCCTCGACCCTATGGGCCTGTCCTACTATAGGAGTCAACTCGGATCTACCTTGAACAGGTCAGAGGCACTGTAGTTGTACCGTCACAATACAACATTTAAGTTTTCCAACCTTCCCTGGTTTTGGGACCCCCATCTCTCAATTACCAGGCCCTAAGAAAAAAATTCTCTCCCTAAACTTAACTTTATCTTCTGCTTTGAGCATCTTTCCACATCCAAGCAGTTCTGGATGATCCCACAGAGTCTGGACAGTGAAATGAAACAGCCAGCTATCCCAGGACATGGCCATTATCCCAGCTTTCTCAGGTTCACCCAAAGATGTCAAAGCCCCCACGTCAACAGGAAGCAGTCTCAAGAACACAGTGCCCTCATTCCCGCCTCATCTGCCACCCCTTCCTATTTCCTCACCTTTTTATAATAAATAAAAGGGAGGAATGTCAGAATTCAAGCATTATACTGGCCTGCCCTCAGAGTCCTCAGCTGCAGCCACGAAGAGCACCCCCTGTGTGCATGTGCTTGTTAGTACTCAGGCATTTAAGCTGGCCTGCTTGGGGTCCTGACAGAATACGTATTCATCTATGGCCACTTCCTGTGTGAATTTGCTAAATCCCCTTATAAAAGGCAAGCTCCTCTGATTTCCCATTCTCTTTATCTGCTGCTTCTCACTTCCAGAGGCCAGCCTCTGTGTCCTTTCCCTTCTCTTACCCCAACAAACTTCCTGCATGAGTTCTGTTGTATGGTGTGACTCTCCCCCACAGCCTCTAACTATAACAGTTATCAGGTCTCAGAGATGTTGCTAGGAGACCTACAGTCTCACCCCCCAAAGCTATCTGGACTACTACTGAGGTTGAGAACGTCTATTTAGGGGCTGAAGCAATGGGTCAGTGGGCAAGCATGAGCACCCAAGTTTATATCCCCAGCACCCATGTAAAAAGGTAAGTGTGGTGGCATATGCCTATAACCCAGTGCTGGGAGGCAGAACAGAAGGATCCCAGGCCCTCATTGGCCACCTTGTCTACAAGAAATGACCAGTTTTAAGTTCAGGGAGAGACCCTGTCTCAAACACTGTGTGGTGATAGAAGCCATCTCATTGTTAACCTCTGGCTTCCACAAGCACAGGCACAGAGGTGTGTACCCTACCACACACACAAAGAAGTTCTGCTCTAGAGTAAGTAACTGGCAAGAGGCAGAAAATTAATGTTTGTTGTTCCTTCTTGTGTTTGGCAATGTTTGAAAAAAGGAAAGAGAGATGAACTCAGCAAATAGCTACAACTAGAAGTAAGAGGGCTAGAAACTATTCCAAATATGTGGGGCTTTTATAGGTCTCATAAATAATCCTCTAGAGGCCAACAGGAGGAAGGAAATCTGACAGAAAATGCAAAGCTTTCCTTGGACTTTCAGTTAAACAAAGCAATTCATCCTTATGGTTAAGATTACACTAAGATTTTTTTTCCTTCTGCAAGTATTTTTTGCCTTGTGTATACTAAGCAATTGTCTATGGAAATACTGAGAGTCAGACAACATCAAGGACAACTCACCCTTCTAGCAAGATAACCTCGTGTCTCTCATACCAGAATCAGTCTTTCATTTATACCCCTTCAAGACGTAAGATTTTGTTCTCCATTGTCTCCTCTCTGCTGTAAATCTGAATACAGATAGTCTCAGTCATATACCACACATATCCTAGAACACTGTATAAGATACAATAGTTCCTTGAAAGTTAAATATTCACTAACATAATATTCTGTAAAGTGCTGATCCCCTGGTGTTTGATCTTTAGATGTCCATAGCCCAGTACTAAGAGACAAAAGAAAAAAAATCACTCCATGACAATTCGTATGTGTCCTAAAAATAATTTTCACACTAGGAGTGTGTGAGAAAGTAAGTGCCTGCTCCTACTCTCCCAGCTCTAACTGCATGTGGCTGTGTGAGTCTAAGTCCCGTGGACCACTGACACTGCTTTTAACAAGGCTAACACAAGTAAATCTCTATGGGGTACAGTTGGTCTAAGTGTCAAGTTTTAATCTTTTAAGGAAGTTAGGGGCTAAAAAGTGAACTAAATATTGGGACTCAAGTAGCACCAAGAATCCTACTTCTCAGCTGAAGGTATACATCTGAACTTTTGATGATGGAGTGACTGGGTCACATAGAAAGATGAAATCACCCAGGAGAAGCACAAAACAGTATCCCAAAGCAGAAGGTGTACAGAATAGAAACCACTCAAGAAGTGAATAAGCAAAATCTGATTTTCTTTACAGAGTGAATGTCACACTATGTAAATAATGTCAGTTGTTTTATGTGAATTCACATAAAACCAGATTGTCCTTTCAAATGTGTCCCTGCCATGTACTCTTTTTTTTTTTTTTTTTTTTTTTTTAATTTTTGGATTTATTTTATGTATGAGTGCTCTGCCTACATGTACAACTTTACACCAGAAGATGGCATCAGATCCCACTATAGATGGCTGTGAGCCACACTGTGGTTGCTGGGAATTGAATTCTGGACCTCTGAAAGAGCAGCCAGTGCTTTTAACTACTGAGCCATCTCTCTAGCCCTCAAATGTGTTCCTTTTCCACCCCGATTTTATGATTCTTAAATAATAACCTCTCCTTTTATATATATATTTTGAAAAACTTCTTGCTATTTTTATGTATGTGTTTGTGCCTACTTGAGTTTTCTGTGCACTGTATGCATGCAGGAACCTGCAGGAGCCAGAGACACCACTGGGTCCCCTACAACTGTTGTTGGGGGGCAATCGTGGGCCACCATGTGGGGCTGGGAACAAACCTAGGTCCTCTACAATAGCAGTAAGTTCTTTTAACTGCTGAGTCATCTCTCCAGCCAGTATTACACTACCTTAAATCCAAAAGACCCACCAGTTTTGTGCATATATTCAGTAGATTTTTGATTCACTAGATTTAAGCAGAAAGAATTATATTTTTCTCACTGCCACTCTCCGTTTCCCCATAAAGCTCAAATCTCTCAGAAAAATTAACTCTCACATAACCCCTCAAAATAGATCCATTGTCCTGGAATTTCTGACCATGAGTCATGTAAGCTTTGTGCTACACACTTTACAGGAGTACTTAGTCAACATGTATCAACAGAGAAACTGGCAAGACAAGAGACAGCGCCTACAGCTGATCTCTAATAGGCAGTCAAATGGTGTCCTGATTAAGATAATGGGAACAGGAATTGGGAACTAAGAACTCATAACTTTGAGGGCAGGTGTAGTGTTCAAACAACTTTTAAAATATCCTATCAAATGGGGCCAACTAGTGATTGAAGGCATTTAACTTGGCACTGACTCAAAATTCCCTATAGGACAAAGCAGCACAAACCAGAACCCCCAGATGTGGCATGCTGAAATGCACACATCATAAAGTGCAGGTCACCATAGGCCACATTCCCGTGTACATTTCCTTCTTTTCCTTTAACTACAACCTCTATTCTTTCCCCTATATTGTCTTACTTGGAGCTTATGACCCCTTTCATCTGTAAGTGTATCCATCCATGCTCATATGCTTTTAATAATGTGTTGAGATGATCCACATGAGATAAAGAATGAAACTTGGTCAGTACCAACTTTGCAGGCAAAGGGTCAAAACTTCCAGAGTCTGATCTGGTGGTTTATTCTTCTTACACATTTAAGCATAGCAAATCTTTGGGAAAAGGTTTCCACATGACAATTATCACAACAAAGCTTTAGGGATAGCTACATAGAAACTCCCTGGCAAAGTAGCAAAGCATCTGTGACCTTTGTAATAAGAATGAGTTCTACTGGCTAATAAACAGAGCTCGGGGTTAGGGCCTACAAGAAGGATCTGTGATAAGCATAAGGATAGATTCTACTGGTGGAGGATGCAAAGTACATGGGGCTTCTTTCATAAAAGTTCTATTCACTGAGAGACAAAGTTCAGGATTAGGGCCTAAACAATGCTCAAGATACTGGGGGGATTCAGGTGGAAGCTGGCTCCTAATAGAATAGCAAAGGATAACCAGGTTGTTTCACCACCTTTACTTTGACATTCCAGGTGACCAGGTATCACTGACAATACAAGTTTCTCTAATGCCTACTTTAAGCTGTGCTTCCTACAGTAATGATTTTCAGTATCTCCAGCCTAGCAAGACTTCCATATTGATAGTATGACAACTCTTCTATTTTCTTCAACACAGTCCTGTGAACTAAAAGAAATCTGCACACAAACAGTTAATTTTGCTAATACTGGCTTTAACTAGATTGAAGTGAGAAATGATTCTGAGCATTGTGACCTGAAAACTAAAAGGCAGACAATCCAAAGCTTCAAATGCTATGACTGATGTAAAAAGGTTAACAGTAGCACTACGGAATAGAGAGGAAGACAAATCTCAAAAAAGAATAAAGGAAAAGGCAATGGTTACCACCAGTGCACTGGGAAACAGATAAAATTCCCATATGTGTGGCAAGTGATAGAGGGAGGCAGTAAATAATAAATACTGAATACTGGGAAAGAGTAAGAGTTTAGCTAAATTGATTAGGTAATAAAATTATATAGGCTTTTAGAGTCAAACACCTGAGTTTAATGTTTACTTGGACCAAGTAATAATAAGAGAAACCATAAGAATTTCCATCTAGTTCATAATTAAGAGGACTAAATAGTAAAAGTCCACAACTTAGAACACAAACAATATTCAAGAAGCATTCTGGACTAATACAGAACTACTAGTTTACCCAAAGAAGAGGAGTTTCCCAGTCTAGAGATAGTCACAGATTCAAGTGAACAAGTCAAGGGCACAGTGAACCTTTTACAAGTGTTTAAAACAAATAGCTCAACAATCAGGATGATTTGACCACTAGGTGGCAATGGTACGGGTGCATTTCACACAAAAACTATGTAAATCCAGAAAAAAGAACCAAGAGGTTTTCTAGTGTATATTTTCATTTTATAAAAAATTATTTTATATGCAGTTTAATAATTTTTATCTAGTTCAATATGCATGTTAACTTCTAATGCCTTTTTTTTCCACTAGGCACTAAAAATTAATGCTTCGAACACAATTTTAAACACTTACCATAAATTAGTACTTTGAAAAATCTAGACACACACACACACACACATATAAAACAAAGATAACATAAATTATGGGAAGATAAAAATCCTTTTTAAAAGTTTTAGAATCCCGCCGGGCGGTGGTGGCGTACACCTTTAATCCCAGCACTCGGGAGGCAGAGCCAGGCGGATCTCTGTGAGTTCGAGGCCAGCCTGGACTACCAAGTGAGTTCCAGGAAAGGCGCAAAGCTACACAGAGAAACCCTGTCTCCAAAAACCAAAAAAAAAAAAAAAAAAAAAGTTTTAGAATCCCAAGACAACAAATGGAAAAAACAAAATATTCAAAACTGTGACCGATTCTATTTCTTTTAATAAATTGAGCCCAGACATGCTATAATAAATATAATTTAATCTTAAATTATAGTAATCTTAATACATGAAAACTATTTTCAATAGCATGGATAAACAGAATTAAAAAAAATTGTAAAAACTCTTAAAACAAATTACAGAATTCCTTTTTGTGTTAAAACAATTTTTATCTCTAGCACTTCCTAGTTATTTGTGCTTTCTTCAAAAAACAGAATACAAACATATGATTTATCTAAAATAAAAACTTTATTTTTTTCATATCAAATAAAATCAGCCAAGTATGACAAAATTTTCAAGTTATAGATATTTCTAAATATCCAGTAAGAAAAATTAAATTTCAAATTTCATGTTTCCCAAATAGTAGTGAGAGTTCATATTATTACATGTAATAATTAAAAACATTCATGAAAAATTAGGTAAATAAATAATTCTATAGTTATCCAACTCAAAATAAAAAAAATCCTTTTCTTCTTTGTATAAATAAACCTAATGTTTCCCAAATTGTCAACACCCAGTTTCCTCCAAATGAACAGATCAAAATACCTCTCAGAAATCAGCTTTCTAGTTTCTCTCATTGAATAATTACTTCCTACATATAATTCATTTCCAGAATTATCTTTTCCACCCACAAAAATGTAAGAAAACAAATATGATTCTAAGTTATTTTTATAATTCATAGATTATTTCTACCATCATTACTGAACTTCATTTTTTAGTTATTATATAGCATCCTGAAATCTAGTCATTTAATTCTCAGTCTATACAAATAAAAAAACCCAGATAACCACTTAAGTTGGTTAGCACAAGACAAAATTGCTATTTAAGCCCTCAATTCAACAAAAGAATTCAGGGAAGTGCTCACTATATCTAGCTTTTAAAGCTAGAAAATATAGGGAATGCCACTCTTAGGTCACCAATTTACAGAAGCAAATATATGAGTATGTGTCATTTATATCTATACACAAGTAGTTTGTTATTAACAAATATGGGGATAGACACACAATCCTCAAACCACTTGTTACATTTTTATATGTATTTCATAGGACTACGTTTGACAATGTAGAACACGAAGAAATTAAACCACATTTCAAAGTGTCACACAAATACAATTATAACAAAAGATAAAACTCAAATGTTGCTATTGACTTGAGTTTGTCATTTTCTGTTTATTTCTGATGGTGGCTCTAAGTTTCCGTATTACCAGTCTGTCAGGTAGAATCATATCACCTTGTTGTTCTAGATAATCTAATAAATTCTCAGTCCACTGGAGAGCAGCTGTATGATTTATATGTTTCTCTGGAATCAGTTCAATTCCATCCTCATCGTTTTCACTGGAATCATCTGTCTGGCCTTGGGCTCTTCTGATGATTTCACTGTCAGTTAATACTTCGTAACCTGGCTCAGTACTGTCAATCTCAAGCCACTTTTCCATATTTTCCAGAGTCACATTCTCCAGTCCTTTGGTATGCTGTAAAATGGTGGCCACAGTAGCCCCAGAAATATCTTCTTCATCAAAGTCCAAACCTCCTTTTTCCTCTATCGCAGGAAGAATCTGTTTCCAAGCTCTGCTAATGGTAACTGGCTTTACTAAGTTCCATGCCATTGCTATCTCATAAAGTGCATCCAACAGAGTCAGCTTCTTCCAGAATGACTTCAGGTCATTACCTTCTTCCAAATTGTTCTGGAGAAGACCTGCTCGATAGTTTCTTTTCATGGTTGCTATGACTCCCTGATCCAAGGGCTGAATCGATGAAGCTACATTAGGTGGTAAATATTTTGCAAATATCTGGCCATCATCTGACCTCAGGACATTTTCATTTGGATGTGTTGGGGAATTATCCAGCAAGAGCACAGCTTTTTCCTGTAAGCCTTTAGATCTTAAGTACTCTCGAACCTGAGGTACAAAAATCTTATCGAACCATTGCCGGAAAATGGAGAGATCCATCCATGCACCTTTCTGGCTGAAATAAGACACAGGCAGGTTTAAGGTGTCAGTGGACTTGAAGGAGCGAGGTTTCTTAGCTTTACCCACAACACAAAGTTTAAGTTTGTGTAAGCCTGTTGCGTTGGTACAGCACATAACAGTGACTCTTTCTTCAAATGAGTTATGCCCAGGGACAGTGCATTTACCTTTAATTACTGCAGTCCTGGAAGGTAGGCACTTCCAAAAGAGTCCAGTCTCATCTGCATTGTAGATCTGCTCTGGCTGCAAATTCTCCCGTTCGATAAAATCTCTAAAGTTGTTACAAAAATCTTCCACAGCAGTCTCATCTCCATTTAATCTTTCATTTCTAATGTTAATCTCTCTAATGCTGTGCCGCTGCTTAAAGCGGGTTAACCACCCAGCGGAAGGGTTAAAATCACCATCCATTCCCAAAGCGTAGAAAAAGAACTCTGCCCGTTTGGCACAAATTGGTCCAGATACGGGATTCCCTTTCGCTCGCTGCTGATTGAACCATTCTAACATTGCTCTGTCTAGTTCCTCATACATGGATGGCTTCATAGATTTTCTCTTAGCCAGAAGACTTGTGGAATCAGAGCTGCTTGCATAAGTTATAATCTTTTCCTTATTTTTTCTTATATCCCTAACTGTTGTTTCGCCAATTCCGTATATCACCGCCAACTGCTTGGAAGAGCCTCCATCTTCGAGTTTCTTTATTATATCGAGTTTATCTTTAATAGTCAACACCACCCGCTTCCGCTTCCCTGACATGGTGAGAGTCTGGCACTCACTCACACTGTGGCAGCCCTTAAGATTCCTCACTGAGACTTAACAGTCTGGAGCACCCGACCGGCTTCAGCCTCTGAAGCAGCCTGACGCTGGGACAGCCAGGGCAAGGCAGGTGACAGGGAACTGGCGGGGCAGGCCTTCAGCAGAAGTGAGGCGGAGGAGGAGGCCTCTCTTCCTTCCCCTCGGACAAGCCGGACTGCGGACTTGTGGCCGCAGGTCTCGCTGCAGCCCGGGCCCGGGTGCAGGCCCTTCACGAGCCCTGCCACACCCCGAAGTCAGAGCAGAGCGGAAGGGGCTCCCCTTCCTCAGGCAGCGGGCCCGGCGGCTGCCCCGCCCGCACCCGGGCCGTCGGCCCCAGCCCGCTCGCCCGCTCGCTCGCCCGCTCGCCCGCCCCGGACGCCCCACGCCGCACTCCCACCTCAGCGGCTCCCCAGCGGCGGCGACGCAGCCGCTCCTCCCTTCGCGCGCGCTCCCGGAAGCCGCGCCCCAGCTCGCGCGCCTCGGGCCCGCCCCTGCCCGCCCGGAGGCGGGACTTCCGACTCTTCCAGGAAGTGGGCGGGACTGTCGGGAAGCTGGGCGGGGACGGAGACGGGAGCAGAGGCGGCAGCGGAGCCGGGGGCGCTTTGAAAGGTGAGAGCTAGAGAATTCCTGGCGGGAATTCTCTCCCGGGTCTGGTTCCAGTCAGAGAATTAATGGATTGGGGGGACGCCTCGCCTCCCGTAGAGCCCAGGCGGATTCCTGCGGCGCGGAAGGGACCGGCGGGTTCCCTCAGTGTTGCGACCCGCCATCTCTTAGCTGCTCGTCACGGACGCGGGAAGGGGCCCACAGAGTCTCCTCAGACACTGTGAGAGCACAGCCGTCCATGGGTGTCTCCTCAGACCCTAACCTGTGAGAGCTCATCCCTCCATGGGTGTCTCCTCAGACCCTAACCTGTGAGAGCTCACCCCTCCGAGGATGTTTCCTCAGACCCTTATCTGGTTGTGCACAGCTCCTCCTGGGCGTTTCTCAGCACATCCCTATCTGGGTAGACAACCCCTGTTCACGGTTCTTGTTTCTCTAGACCCTTCTTTGTGGATGCACAGCCTTTCTGCAGTCTTCTACCAACAGCCATCCCTCCATTTTGGAGCCTGAGCACCCGCTTCCTGCATCTGGGGAATGAGTCCCGCCAGAAAGCCAGGTTGGTAATCATGAATGTGACCCTGGTATTCACACCCCAAAGGATCTTTTCTTCTCTCAGACATTCATCCCTGCTGGATTTAGGGAGCCACAGCCCCGTCACAGATGCTAATGAGTGAACTAGTTATCCTGGATGCCAGGCTGGCAGGACCCACTCTACGCGAGATTGTGAAATACTGAACTATGATATCAAATGGGAGGCATTGGCTTGCCTCTTAGTATCTTTGCTTCATCATTTCCTTTTTTCTGTCGTGTTATGCTGCCCTCTTTTCCAGCTGATAGGAGGACTATGATAGATTGACTCAGACCAGTGTGACAAAAACTTAAGCAGAATCATGCATGCAGCTCTCAAAGCCTTTATTGTACTGGTTTGGTTTCGATGTCCCTAGTAATTTCGTGAGATTGTGAGCTCCTTGGGAGCAGAGACTGCATTTATTTCTCCTAGTAGCGCCACTGCTCCAGAACACGTGCTGGCATTTTGATAAGTGTTCAATAGCGATTTCTTTGGTTTGTAATATTTCCTCTCCAAACCACCATATAAAAGAAAACATAAAAGAGGGTTGATGTTCTATAAATATCACCAGTTAAATCCCTTCTGGTAGAATTTCCAAAAGAAGCATAGCGTTTGCATTTCAAATCAGAGATAAGTATCATCTACCTACATTGTAGAGCAAGTAGGTGACTTCAGTGTTAAATATTTTCTTGAGTACAAATTAATCTCAAATTCTAAAAGAAAATATTTCTTCTGATGAGAGATACAGGTGGCACAACACAGTACCTTCCTTTACCTGTAAAGTTACTTTGAGAGAAAGAACACATTCAAATCTGAATTATCTTTAAGTCACATCCTTTGGCAGACATCAAAGTTAATATGTGCATCTTACGTGATAACCATGAAACACATGATAGTATTGACCTTCATTCACTTATTTGGTGTTTTCTGGTGGAGTCTTTGTTTTTTTTTCTTGGCCTGAAGGTAAGATAGCTTGATAAAATTCTCATCTGAATTTTTTTTAATTCAGCATAAACAAAACTTAAACCCATTTGCATAGATTCTTTTGCAGGTGAATTCTAAACATGGAGATGTCTTACCTATGAACTAGGCTTCGTTTTCTCATTTTTCTCCTCTAGATTACTCACCTTTTTCCTCTGACATTCTTTCCTCCCCAGAAAATTTAGTCAAGCTATTCATAATTCAAAAAGAAGAACTAACCCCATTCAAAAAATCTCCCTTTTGATAACAGGTTTATTTTACCTTATTGATAGAAATGACAATTTTGAAATAAGACAAACCCTGGCAAATGTGAAACTTAAATAAAATATACCTTCTGAAAAAATCAAAGTCTTCATTTTTCCGTAGAAATTTTTGCTTTGGACCTTACCAAGGATTCCCTTAAATTTTGTAGTTCATGTCATCAATAAAATGGTTGAGGGAAGTCTGCAGCTTTCCATCTCTTGCATTTTTTCTCTTGCCTAATGGATAATTTTCAAAAATTTCTGAATTAACCCATGGGCACTTAAATTCAGTTACATATTTTTAGAAAAGCATGTTAACTCATCATTTTGATGGTTGTCTTCTGAAACTAAAATTTAGCATGAATAAGACATAATATTACTTTAAAGTGTTAATTTTTTACTGTGTGGACACACATGATATTACCAGCAGTCATTGTGTAGCACTGGACGGGGATCAGGAGGCCTGGCTTCTAACCCTGCTCTGTCACTAGCAAGCTCTGTGATCTTTGGTAAGTCATTTAAACTCTATGTACATGACTTTAATATTTGTATATGAAAATAAATAGTACCTTCTTTGGAAGATCATTTTCAGGATTTAAAAATAAAGATGAAAGTATTCTGTTCAATTTTAAATACAGGTGATTTCTTTTATACCTTCATTATGTACAGTCATATGTCTTCTTAATAGTGTGATAGTCTTAATCATTTCTACTATTGTCCTAGAAATTACCCATTGTAAGATAAATGTCCTTTGAGTATGTTGTAGTTTCATAAGAGCAATCTGGTGTATGTGAATCTGCTTTGTGTACTAAAATAAAATCATCTTTCACTTTAACATTTCTTCCTGTCCATATTTACTTTCATGTATCTATTGAAACCATGTTTGTCTTTTTATTGAAGTGTCTTTCATTATTTATCCCAATTCACACAAGTTTCCTAGAAAGCTTTATGATTTTGTAATACACATATGCAAAATTGGCTTATGAAAATTTGTATGTGCTTACAAATTCTTTACTATATGACTTCAAAACATAAGCTGCCTAGTTATTCTAATGTTTAACAAAAAGTCTTTTCAAAACTATTGGAGAAATTAGGTGGACATAGTGTAAAGCAGTGGAGCATGCAAAAGGTATGCTTTGAATAATAATTAGGGATTTTTTTTTTTTTTTTTTTTTTTTGTTGATTTTTCGAGACAGGGTTTCTCTGTAGTTTTGCACCTTTCCTGGAACTCACTTTGTAGACCAGGTTGGCCTCGAACTCACAGAGATCCTCCTGCCTCTGCCTCCCGAGTGCTGGGATTAAAGGCGTGCGCCACCATCGCCCGGCTAATTAGGGATTTTTTAAAGGTAATTTTCAGTACATATCTTTATTGTTTTTTATCTTTGTTGACTTCAATATAATACTTATGTAGATTATAACCAACTGTAATTCAAATAGACCATTTGGTTTATTAAATGGTATTTGTTACTATTATTGTTACATTAGTTATATCCTATAGCAGATACTATCAAAAAGTTACACTTCAGCCTATGCTATACAGGTTTTTTTGGTGTATAATCTTATAATTTCTGTTGTTCTGATTTTATATGAGAAGTTACCACTATAGGGAGGCATACTGCCTTATAACCATACCAGAATTAGTACAATTAATATATTTTCTCTTCCAAGTAATTGGAATGCTGTAAATTTGGTTCAATAATGCCAACCCTGCTTAAAATTATTTTGGCTTTGTAATTTTGATACTACCTTTATAGTTAGTTACACAATTTTTAATATTTTTCAATGATAGTTAATCTCTATTTTATAAAGATTTCTTTCTCTAAGTTTCTAACAATCCCTTAGAAGTGAGACAAATGAAGTAGATGTTTGAAGCTAATATTTGGAATATAAAATGTAAGCAGTGTGATTATTTTCATAATTTTGGATTATTTTTGTTTTAAGGTTCTATTTTTGTTTTATCCCTTGGTACTATTATATGTAGAAAGACCAGAAATATTGTATGCTATTATAGAATATTGTTATAATAATTTTCTTAAGTTCTTACACATGTACTATGAGGTCATATTACCTTATGATTTTACTTCTATTCCTTGACAACCACAGAAGTACTGAATTTCTATTTATCTTACCTGTCAGTATTTAATACATGCTTGTGATAAATTTAGTGAAATATACTTTATAAAATCACAGACTGACAGCTTTGATTTTTCTTCCTTGTACTATACTCTGATTTGCCATGAAACTTTTAACTTTTTTATTTGACCACACTATTGGATTTATTTTGTGCTTTTTAAATATAGTATAACTCCATTTCCACTTCACAAAGGAATATAGAGGCTACAGTCTTAGCAGATAGGTTCTCTCTCTGCATTGTATTGTCATCTCTTTTGTCTATCAGTTACTACATTGTAACTTTGTTCGTGTAACTTGATTGAGCCTTTAAATTTCATGTTATTTCTGTTCCAAATCAAATCCTTCTTTGCCTGAAGATGAATCATCTTTGTAATTCAGTGTATGTGTGTGTTGAACACATATATGCAATGTATGTGAGTTTGCTCCCTGATGCAAGTATATGTGGACACCAGGGATGGATGTAGAGATATCTTTCTTGAGTATTTATCATCATCATCATCATCATCATCATCAGTCATTATTATTATTGTTATTTGAAACAAGATTTCTCACTAAACCTAGAACTTGTCATTTCAGTTGGACTAACAGGCCAAGGAGCCACCCCTGAGATTCATCTGTCTCTGTTCCACATCCAGTGCTGGGTTTGGTGTGCACTGTACCAACCAGTTTTTAATGTGGGTAATGAGGATCCCAACCCAAGTCCTCATGCTTCATTCCAAGCAGTTTACCCACTAAGCCATCTCTCATCCCTCTCTCTGTAATTCTATTATTGTTTTCTCTTCTTGTCTCCTTTTTTTCCTGCCAGAAGCTATGTATCCCTTTTAAGTAACACTTACTAAGTATGACATGTTCTTTATCAGTGCCAGAGGTTTTTTTTTTTTTTTTTTTTGGTTTTTCGAGACAGGGTTTCTCTGTGTAGCTTTGCGCCTTTCCTGGGACTCACGTGGTAGCCCAGGCTGGCCTCGAACTCACAGAGATCCGCCTGGCTCTGCCTCCCGAGTGCTGGGATTAAAGGCGTGCGCCACCACCGCCCGGCTCAGTGCCAGAGTTTTGTCCATACTATATTTACTTATCTGAAATTACTTTTTCATTATTTTTTTTTCAAATCTAACCAGTCCTTGAAAATTGTGCCTAATCAGCTCTGTTCGTGGATGGTCTTTGGTGAACTAATTGCCTTACTAATCTTTCTATATCTTGACATTTCTATCACATTTATTTTTATTACTCATCAATACTGACCACTTTGAATTTTTCTTAATTATGTTTGCATGTTTAAGTTTTATAAAGTTTTGTAAATGACATAGGACTGTGATTTTTCTGTGCATTCTTTTCAGCACAACATATAGCATAATTAAGAAAATGTGTTCAAAAAAGTAATAGTTGTTCAATGTATTATTTGTACATTGACTATTCTGCGATTTTTTTTTTTTACTCAACTATCTCGTGATTTGGCTTTGTGAACCATTTAATGTAACCAAATTAATGTGTGCTATGTATTCATTGTTATGTTCCTAATAACTTTATTTTGTAGAAGCTTAAGTGACAATGGTACACGAAACAAGGAAAAATTCTAAAACCCAAGTACCTGAGCAAAAATCTCGAGTTGATTGGCGCCGGACTAAAAGAAGTATCTCACAGTTATTTGATAGTGATGAAGAGTTTGATAGTGATGAGGAACTTGAACTTGATAGTGATGAAGAGCTTGATAGTGGTGAAAGTATTGATAGTGATGAAGAGCTTGATAGTAGCCAGAAGCCTGGTATTAATGAAATACCAGAAAAAGAAACAGAGCTTAAATTAACCAAAGTCGAAAGTGAGGGAAGCAACAGTAAACTTCTTATGAACCCTGGCAATAGTTCAACAGATGAAGAAAAAATGAACAAAACCAAACATAATGACTTACCAGATGATGAAAATCACCCAGGTCAAGAGGAGGAGGATGTCAACAAGCACACCAAACAAATCACAGAGGAAGATGTGGAAGATGAAGACATCAAGCCAGGAAAAAGAAAAAGGCTGTCTTCTGTAATGTATGACAGTGATGACAGTGATGACAGTGATATCCTAGTTAGAAAAGCAGGTGGTAAACGTCCACGCAGGGTGGTCGAGGAGGAGTGTTCTTCACTGGAAATGGAACAAGAAACCCCTGAAAAATCATTAATTACTCGAAAGCGAGACCACCACCAGAAGCTAAAGGAACTCTCAGAAAAATCACGCCAGAGACAGAGACGCAATAGTGGTAGAAATTTTGAGGTGTGTTTTATTTTGTTGGTTTATTGTTGTTAAATTTTTACTTGAAAGTAGTTTTTATAAATATTAAAGTACTGAATCTATTCTATTTCCAATAAGTTAGAATATTTAAATAAGCATCCCTGACTGTTGTATTATGGTATTTAATAATAATTTATTGTGAGCCTTACTCTCTCTTTTAAAAACACTGAAAGACTATTTGTTGTTCTGTATGGTCTTTCCCATTCTTAATTGCTCATATTCTTAATGTTTATTTTAAACATTTTACATCACATAACCAAAGTGTATACTTCTTCAATTTTAAAAGTTCAATATTTAGCTTTAAAATATGTGCTTAATTTTGTGGATCCATTTTTTGCCTTCGGATTTAACTTTATAGCCATACTGGCTTTTCTTAAGACATAATATTTACTCAAGCATTTATTTTCATTTAATTAGGACTCTGAAAAGGAATCTTGTTCAAGTACTGATGAAGATGAGGATGAGGATGATTACAAATCTGACGAAAATGGAGATGATTATATAATTGATGATTTTGTAGTGCAAGATGAGGAAGGTGATGAAGACATTAAAAATCAACAAGGAGAAAATTTGACTACATCACAACTGAAATTAGTAAAACAGAATTCTATTTGTAAGTTAAATGTGAAGACAGTGGTTTGTGTCTTGTTCAAATCATTATATAAAGCATCAAAGCCTATCAATATCATCTTCTAAATTATTGGTTAAGAACTATGGTTTTATATTCAGGTATTTTAAATTTGACAGTAAATTTATTCCAGTGGTTTCAGGAATTCATTTCCTTTAAAATACTATGGACCCCAGCAAACAAGCATTTATTTTTGTCAGGCTTACTTTGTCACTATTTACCACTGTAAATATAATTGAAAACACATTTATTAATTAAAATAACATTAGAAAACTTATTTTATTGACAAAAATATTTTATAGAAAATAACTGTTTTCCAAAAATGGAGACTGACATTGTTCTGTGTTCTTTGAATCACTTTGAACATGTATTTTTAAATTTATTTGTATGTATGTGTACCTGTGTGAGTTTATGTGCACAATATGCATGCATGCAGGTGCCCACAGAAGCAAGAGGGCATTGGATTCCCTGGAACTGGAGTTAAAGGCAGTTATAAACCCAATGTGGGTACTGGGAACCGGACCCAATCCTCTGCAAGAGCAGTAAGCACTGTTAACCACTTAGCCACCTCTTCTGCCCCATTAGATGTCTTCAGTGTGATCTCACTAGAAGGCAGCTGCATTCTAATATCTGAGTTGCTTTCAGTCTGCTGTAATATATTGTTTTGTTGAAGTACATGAAACAGTTTGCCTCACACTGATATGTAGCTGGAAAAGGAAGAATATTTTCGTACAATTTCCAAAATAATTGGGATATTCTCATCAGATAATGTTAATACACAAAAATCTGACAGGTGATACTTTCCTGAAGGTACTGAAACCATATAAATGAACTAATACTCATATTACAAACCATTGACAATTTTGCATTTTGTTGGCTATTTTACCCATGCATGATTCTATAGTAGGACATTGGTCATTTGGAAAATAGTAGTTTGCTGTGTCATATAGATACTCCATATCTTCACATATATCACCATTTTTTTTAACTAATATCTGTTGATATCATGGCTTCATCAGACTATTCCTATAATATTGAAAAGCTGTCATATGCACAGTTACTGCATACAAGTTTTTTAGAATTGTGATTTTTACTTAAATATTTGACTTTACTTTTTGGCAACAAACAGTAAATTATACTTAAAGTGACAGGCTCACATTGTTCTTTCTTGAGAAAACATTTGATGGATATTAATTGAATATCCAGTTTGTCACTTTTCTTTCAAGTGAAAATGGTTGTTTCATGACAGATGAAGCTTTGCCCAGTTATAACAGTTGCATGAGTGATTTTTCCTCAGAACCACCATTCTATTTTGGCATGCAGTATAAGTTCATTTTATAGAGTACTAAAAGACTTGTTTGTTAAATTAAAGATTAATGGCAGTAATTATTTTTACTGCCATTAATCAAGGGTATTCCTAAGTAAAAGGATAGTTTTTATCATCGTACCTCACTGTGGTGACTGCACAGTTGTTGTCTGGCGCTAGTGCTGTGCTTTTTGTGAAGGGGCAGCCATTTTACCCATTGTACTTTTGCACCATCAGTGAAAATGTCAGAAAAAAATAGTGTTTTAGTGTCAATAATTGCATGGATCTTGCTGGTATCTTTAATAGACGTTAGACATATACTTGCTCTAAAACCACTGGTTTTTACCAAGCTTTTTGAATTTTCACACAAACAGTGAAGCCTACCAAAAATAGGAAATTTTCTTTTTGTGTGTGTGTATGTGATTGATATAATTTTAAATAAGAGAATTTGAAAAGTTGGAGTGTATTTAAATATGCATACTACTACTTGGATCCCTATAATTTTACATAAATTTAAGGATTGTCTTTATGATATTTTACAGTTCATAGAAACAGGTTCATATATTAAAGAATACATTTTTCTAAATACTATTTTAGGAAAATCATATTTACTAAAATTAAGTATAGCAGTTCAACTTATATTCCACAATTTGTAATGAAACAATAGGTTGAAGAATGATTCATATTTCATGAAACTTGGCAAATTAAGGAAGAAAATGAGGCATTTCCAAGTTAATCTCTAACTTTTTTATATCAGCAGGTACTAGTTCACTTGCCACTTGGGCATTTGCATCAAAAGACTACTTAATTAAGAGACATACCATGATAATGGATTCTTTATCTAGACTGTGTTAAATATGTGAAAAACCAATATGTGAAAACTACTTCTAATTCCTTCTCTGCCTACTCCTTTCTGCTTACATTATTTTAATGGCAGTTTGAGAATTAAAGAATGGTTGGATGGAAATTAGAGTTGCCATTTACTCCCTCACTCACACAGTTTCTCTATTACTGACCTCTTACACTAGTTTGATACCTTTGTTATAATTGATGAGCCTCTCTTGGTACATTATCTCTAATTCATAGTTCACATTAGAGCTGTCTCTTTGTCTCATACCTTCCATGCATTTGACAACTGTCTAAGGACATATCCATCAGAATAGTTTCAGTGTCCTCAAATTTTCTTTATTCATCTCTTACATTCTTTTCAATGTTCTCCACAGACTTGTGTATTTGAATACTTACTTACTGGTAGTAGCACTGTTTTGGGGGAGCTGTGAAAACTTTTGATGGTGGAACATGTGGGAAGAAGTGAGTTTCCAGGGATCAGACCTTAGGAATTTACAGTGCAAACCCTGCTTCTGGCTGAAGGTCACACACTTGCTTGCTTTCATTTTCCCTTCACTGCCTCACTGTGACATAAGCAGCCTCATTCCTCTGCTGATGCGACTGTAAGCTGTTCTTGCTGCTATGGTCTGTATCCTGAAACAATTAGCCAAAATAAATCTTTCCTTCCTTAGGTTACTTCTTGTCAGCCATTTAATTATAGCAATGTGAAAAGTAATAAATGTACATTTCCACCTTCTCATCCTAGAACCTTAGGAAACCACTTATTTATTTGTTTTTGTCTCCATAGTTTTTAACATTTCCAGAATGTCATGTAATTAAGAACACCACAGCATGTAACTTTTCCTGTTGGTTTCTTCACTCAACTGTGCACCTTGAGTTTTTCCCCATGGCTAAACAAGATGCCATAGCTCACTTGTTTTCATTACTGAGTAAAAATGCATTGTATGGATTTGCTACAGTTTATGCACTCACCTGTTGCAAAACATCTTGGTTGCTTCCATGTTTTGGCAATTTTTATGAATAAAACTAATATAAACATTTGTATTCAGGATTTTCTGTGGACATAAGGCTGTATCTCACTTGAATAAATCCCAGGGAACTCTGGGTTTATTTTTAATATTAAATATCTCTACCTCAAGGTTTATATTTCACTTTCTGTGTAATCTATTTTGTATTTCTGTAGTTGCAGGAGTCTTACTCAACAAGTTGTGTTTCTTAACTGGTAACAATATTCTTGTTCTTCCTTTCTTGAGTTGACATGAGCCACTATTCTAGCTCTTTATTCCTGTTTCCTGTGGAAGTACAGAGTAGTAAGCATGGACTCTGGATAACTTCTGCTCACTAACATATTCTTCGTTTCTTGTGTTAACCCAGTGTCGCTTTGTGCTTTGCTGCCACTGGCCACTATCACTTCTTGGATGTTCCTCTTTTATAGCTTCTGCACTACCACTCTCTCCTGCCTTTCCTAATGTTACACTAATCTCCCATTTGCCATTCAACTTTTTTATATCCCAGGATTTCATCATCAACTGCCTTAATTTTGCTTGTACTTGGGGCAGTTTCCTATTGCCTTAGCAGTAAAGTATATAGACAAAAGTTCCCAAATATTTAACTCCAGGCAAGATTTCTCCTGAGTATAAGGTCCAAATTTTTATCAACTTGATGGGCATGTTTATCTGAGTATCTTTTAGATATCTGTAGCTCAATAAGTAGAAAACTGAGTAAGAGATTTAGTCAAGGAGTTGAGGAAGTAGATAACTATTGTTAGGATGATTAGATAAGCTCATACATTTATCATAACTGGACATGGAAAAGAATTTTCTAGTATATAAAAAAGTAAAGCCCAATGAAGTAAGTATCTGACTTCCAGAAGTAAAGGTTAGATGGTTGGCTACTTTCTCTCTTTGTTGTTTTGTTTTTCATTTATTTTTATTTCATTTAAGATAAGAACTTACACTGTTACCTAGGCTGGTCTGGAACTCACCGTGTAGCCCCGACTGATTTCAAACCAATGCTAATTATCCTGCTTTCAGTCTCCAAAGTTTCAAGGATTGCAGTCTTAGGCTACCACTCCCAGTGCTTAAGTCTTTGTGGCATTTTATAGGAGCATATTGTTCGTTGGGTGGGTGATTAAAATAAAAATAGTGTCATAATATTCCTGGATTTTATGGACTGAGATAAATGCTAATCACAACTAGAGTTTTGTAAATATCAGAGCTAATAAAAACAAAAATTTAAAGTTTATATGTATGATTAATTAATGGTTTTAATTTATCAATTTTTATGTCCAGTGAAGTTTACAAAATTTAAGCAATTTTTGATTACCCAAAGAATTAAGTTCTAAAGGTTGCTATAAATTAATTTTTATAAATTCAAAACATCTTTTTTCTCATTAAGACAATAGCCTATTTGATGAACAGTGAATACTACTCTGTAGCTTGTGTTAAATTATTACTGAATGGGCATTTCCAGATTTATTCTGCCAGCTTCTACAAGAATTCATACTAAGTGCAACTCAGGAGATGCTTCTGCCTACTCTACATTCAGTGTTCAGTTGAAAATCAAAATTGGCCACCAATGATGGCTCGTGCCTATAATCCCAGCACTAGGAGGCAGAGGCAGATAGATCTGTGAGTTCAAGGTAAACCTGGGCTACACAGGAAGTTCCAGTCCAGCCAAGCCTACACGATTAGATCCTGTCTCAAAAGAATGGATGTGGGTGTCAATTCATTAAAGCCTAGGGAACAGTAGGAAGACATTTCCTCACCTCCTGCCATTTGGCCAAGAGGTACATCTATACAATTTCTAGTTTTCTCCTTCATTACTAAACATGACAGTTAAGTCTTCCTCCATTTTCATCAGCTCTGTAAATATCTGCTTATATTCTGAGACTCAGTTCTGCTGACCGATGCGAAAGGCGGTTGAAGGATAGGTATTTGTCCACCACATCAGACCTGCATAGTTCACATGCCAGAAATACTGTACACAGGTAGAAGAAACCAGAAAAGCACTGTTAGGTGGATAGTAAGTATTGCATTATCTTCTTAGCACTCTATCCTATCATATGGTCAAACAAAACTGAGTAGTAGAGCTGAAAAGAATACATTTCAGCCAACCACTGTGTCTTTAGAATACTGGAAATTAGACTAAGAAAATAACCAGCTTAGTTGCCACCTGGCAATTCAGATAATTCTATAAGTGCAACAAAAAGTGAGTGTAAAAGCAATATTTGATTGGATTCAATGTGCATATTTTTTAAAATGAGTTTTTTTAAAATTACTTATAAGATCATTTGTTCTTTACATGACCATATTTTCAAGTGAGAACTATCATTTATAATGAAACACTAAAGGTGTTCTTTATGAAATGAAGAGGGCAGAAATGTTTTCTATTTCAGATGCTCTTGAGCAGTGCATTAAGATGTAAAAACAAAACCAATAGAGCTATAGATGGTCTCCGATCAACAGCAGTGTGTTTGTGTATGTGTGATGGGGCTGGAAGCAGGGCTTTAGTTTCTGTCCCCAGCCCAGATGAGCTGTAGTCAAGGAATTTTCACATTATTCCACTTCCTGTTACTGTTTTTCTCTTGGATGCAGTGGATACTTGCTATATTCTTTGCTCTGCCAAAACAAGTCAGAGACTATGGAGAAGACAGGTAAGGCTTCAGGAGGCTGAGAGTCAGCCAACCCTCAACCTTCACTTTGGCCTTCACAGGACCCATCTGATTCATTTATTTTGGTTTAAGAAAAGAACAAAAACAATTTAAACTGCACTAGCCCAATTATCCATGTTGGGAAAAAATATTTTCTGCTTAGGAGGAGTTTATTGTGAGGTAGATAAAAGAGCATCGGTATTGAAAAAGACATTTGCACCTAGGATGATGACATGTTTATATGTGTGCATATAAGCACAATTGCAATGTTTCTAACTTAAACACTTATACAGAAGTTAGGAGAAATAATATGAATATTTTAAGCATGAGAGTGTATATTGAATTTCTTTCAATAATTTTCTACCCATATTCTGTTTTCCCTGATGTGTCCAGGGATAGAGAGGAACTGTTACAAAAGAAAGTTTTCCTACTCTGCCTCTACCTCTCATGTTATTGTATGCTTTCATTCCCCAAAACAACATGTCAGCAAGCCATTCACTTCTTTCTGGAGCAGTATTTATAAATTTTCTCTTGGTTCACGACCAGTTTGGGAAGAGATAGCAGAAAAAAATACCATCAGAACCCCTTAACAATATCCATCAGCTCTGTGGTATCCTGGGAGACTCATCTCCCACAGATATCCAAGAGTAGCTATTTTGAAATTGGTAAAGGATCTCAGAACAGTAGCCAAAATAATAGGAGATATACAAAACTCAATTACTTTCTTCTATAGAAGAAATAAATACTTAAAAAATATAATGAAGGAAAATTTCTTGCACACTGACAACAAAATGAAGTTCCTAAGCCGGATCATAAAATCATGGCTGGCTTTGTAGATAGAAAAACACTTATGATGAAATAAGAAAGGAAACATGAGTAAGTGGAGAGACAACCATGATCTGAAAGTACTACACACACCACAAGAAGTTTTTCTTCTGAACTTCACTTAGAAGAATAAATGCACAAGAATAAAGTGAATTTTGAAAAAGTAGTAATTGAAAGGATTTTCCACTACAAGATGTAAAAAGTTCTCATTCAGTTGAAATAAGTACAGCAGGGCAGAGCTGACATGGGAAAAACATCCAGATCAGTAGAAAGGATGTTAAAACAAAATCTTAGCATATGTGAAGCTAAGGGATGCAGAAAAATAACAGAATACTGAGAGATCAAATGGAGCATGGAATTGATTGCTACCTTAGAAAAATAAAATCATGCATAATAACAAATATGACTTCTTTACCCTTTTCTCATTGAAATGATCATGAAGTATATGCATAGCATGCAGGAGACCCTAGATGCACACCTCAATATTACTAAACAGAAGATGATCATGGGGAATTTTCAAGTAAGTCCCCAAGACTATTTCACAGACATTCATCCGATATAGGAATTAGAACTAGTCTTGCAGGAAGCCTGGCTCCAAACCTAGTTCCAAGCTTCTCTATTTTCTTGTGATTTTAGGGATCTTGGTCACTGAGAGTTGTCATTTTTCCTACTAGGTGAGAAATTTGAATTTTATATTTTCCAACTCTCAATCCAGTTCTGTGAAAGGTAATACCATATTGGTAGACCTATGCAGGGAACATGAACACAAAGTCTGGAGGAGACTGCCTGGTACTCAGCTTCTAACACTTAGCTAGATGATCTTAAGAAACGTTCTCATCATCTCTTTAGTTTCCTCAACTGAAAATACACCAAGGGTAACATCTCTTAGATTAACCCTTTGGAAATAGGCAGTGCACATAAGTGTTTCAGGTGATGCCTGATATTTACTTCTTCATTGTGTTATTTTTCAGTTGGAGATACTAGGAACATTATCCCAGCACTGCCTACCATTTATTCAAATATGATGAAACCAGAAGCTTCTTTGTAAGGAGATTCTGATGAGCATAGCTAGGAAGATGATACTGTGGTTAGGAAGTAAAACACCCAAGCAATGCTGATCTCTGTCCTTTCCTTATGCTCCTGAAGGAGAAATTCCAGGGCCTTAGAAATAGAGATGCAGCTCTTAAAATTCCATGGCAGATGAGTAACACTGGGCATTAGCACATTCAAGACCAACATGTTCAGTGAGGTTTAAAAAAAAAATCGCTGTTGTATTTGCTTTATGGTTAAACTTAGTCCCAAAGTGGTTGAGTTTAACCTTTTCTCCCCAGAAGAGCTTTGCTTTAATATTGTTTGAAAAGTATTAGTTGGAGTTTGGATGAATTTTTATTTCAAAATTATATACCAACTTTATTTTATAGCAGTGTGGAAAGTCAGAGGTGAGTTCTTTGAATTGTTACTGTTTTTTACTTTCCCATTAGATGCTACTGGTGTGTGTGTGTGTGTGTGTGTGTGTGTGTGTGTGTGTGTACAGTCTTGTATCCTCTAATGACACAATTGGCACTTTTGGAATTTTCAATGATGATAGGCTCTCTAAGGTCTAAGACCCAGTACAAATTACTTCTGTTGATATTTAAACTTCAGCAACTCCGTGGAAAAAGTAGAGACTGAAATTTCCCTGAAGGCCTAAAAAACCTTACAAAGCCCTTTTAGCAAATAGCATAATAAGTTCAATCCACTTAATCAGGTGAAAATAAAACCCCAGCCAATTCATGATTTCTAAGAATATGTCCTACTTTTTACTCCGTCCCTAACTAAACATCTTCCACATTTCCAGTCATAGTTCATAGACACCTCCAGCAGGGCAAGTGTTCTTTGATTACTATTTGAATTATGGGAGGGAGGATTTGCTAGAGAACATTTCCATATCCCAGAGTAAAGTCTAGCCCCAGAGTAACAAGAACAGCACCACTACCTGGCTTGTCACCATGATGAACTCATGTCTAAGGCTAGCTTAGACAGACTATAGTGGCATTATGTGTGTAGTGTGGAAAAGAGAAGGCACAGCTCTTTAACATGGTGTGGAAAAATCCTACATCTGTGGCAGGATAAGGGATAATGGCGTTGTTATGCCCGCTAAGGTTTCTGTGAGTAGTAGTTTCCTGGGCTGTGTCATGTGTAGCATGTTATAGACTAAAGCATATTAAACAGTCTATTTGGGAGGCTTTCTTACCTTTTTTATTCACTCTAGTTGATCATTTCAAGTAGACATGTATTATTTTGATTTTTCACAGTATATACTTCTCAGTATTCTCTGAAGAATTTTCCCTTCATAAGTCTGGGACCATTTTAGATGACATCTAGAGACTTTGAGTTAGAAACCACCAAATTTGTAAAATAGACATTTTGTATTGCCCAAGTCACAAAAGCATATACAGGATGAGCATACTTTGTGTGACTTGTGGTAACCAGTTTCCTAGCATTGGAAGGGGACCTGTTGCAGTCACAGAGTAGTTTTGTCTGTTATATCCTAATAATTATTTTAAATTAATTTCAGATTCTTTTAGTGACCACTATACTCACTTTGAAACAGTTGTGAATGCTCTTCTGATCAATGCTTTCGATGAATCTTTTCTGAAAACCTTGTATGGTAAGTTAATAATACCAATGGAACATTTTTACATTTTCCTAAGCAGCTTTTGAAATTAGATGAAACAATGCCAAGACAAGCCATTCTTAAACCTTGCCAGTTGTTCCTTCTGGAATAAACTACACTATAAGTGCATTCACATAAAAGTCTTGTTAATATTATTGGATATATACAGATGGTAAGTATGTGACAAGTCCTTGCTCTCAAAGATTTCTACGGTGAATTTGAGAATATAGAACATACACCCCTAAAACAGAAGGTTGCCTCAACATTCGTATGCTTTCTCAGGTCCTCTAAGAATTTTGAGTTTCACCAAAAGACACATGCTCTTTTCTGCATTTATGCCTTGGTCCATGCTGTTCTCTGTAATAATGTAATTGTTATTTATTATAGATACTCTAGATAAATGTAAAAATATTTCTGTTGTAAAACTATGAATACTTTTCATTGCCTCACTTATGCCACTCACATTCTGAGTATGGCTGTATCTGTATATGAGAATTCTTGTATTGTATTGAAAATGTATCTCTGTTTTCTTGCCTTATCAGAGTATGAGAAATTAAACCTTTAATATATACATGTCCCCAACACAGAATCTGACATTTCATGGACTATACATATGTTGTGCTGAACACCTGAGTGCCTAAATAAGATTTTATTCATAAGTTATAGAACAAATATTTCTGGAATGCCATCTATGGTCCAGGCATTATTTGAGGATTGTTGATATGGTAATTTCAAACCACAAAATATACAAATCTAATGTATTCCTTACCTTTTGTGGTTTGAAATTACCATATCAACAATCAAACAATTAATCAACAGACAATAAGTGATTAAACAAGTAGATAGCATAATATGTGAACTAAAATTAGTATGTACTTATTGTGAAAATAAAAGAGTATATAGTTGGACAATAAGAAGAGAAGCTAATGTCAATTAGATGAGAGAGAGAGAGAGAGAGAGAGAGAGAGAGAGAGAGAGAGAGAGAGAAAGAGAGAGAGAGATTAGGTAAGGTTTCTGTGGCTGAGATAAATCGCCATGACCAGAAGCAACTTGGAAAGGAAAAGGTTTATTTCAGCTTATAACTCTCAGGTCACACTCCTTCACTAAGGGAAGTTAGGAAAGGAACCTGGAGACAGGAACGGAAGCAAAACCATGGAAGAGTGCTGAGAATTGGCTTACTACCCCTGGCTTGTTCAATCTGCTTTCTTATACACCCTGGGACTACCACCTGTCCAGAGGTTGCACCACCCACAATGGGCTGGGTCCTCCCACATCAATCACTAATTAAGAAATTGTACTACAGACTTGCCTAGGCAAGTCTTATAGAGGAATCTTCTCAATTGAGAGTCCCTTTTCCCAGATGTGTCAAGTTGACATCTAGCCAGGACAGATTGATAGATGAACTATAATATATTTATATTTATATATATATATAACATATACATGTATCTGAAGATTGGACAGATTGGTCAAATAATATAATGAAGTATCATTTAAACAGAAACATGAGTAAGATGAATGTATTCGTTTGCTTTATATTTCTGTGATAAAAATACTGACCAAAAGCAATTTAGGAAATAAAGATTTATTTGGCTTATGTATACTAGGTCAGAGTTCATTGAGGGAAGCCAAAAAAGGAACTTGGAGGCAGGAAGTGAAAAAAAAGACATAGAGGAATGCTGTTTACTGAATTCCTTTCCATAGCTTGCTTAACCTGCTTTCTTATACGACACAAGACTACCTGCCCAGGGATAGTACTATCCACAGTGAGCTAGGCTTTCTCACTTCCATTATTAATGAAGAAAATGCCCTACAAATTTGCCTATAGTTAGTTCATGGAAATATTTTCTCAATTGAGTTTCCCTCTCCCTACATATGTCTAGGTTTGTGTCAAGTTGATAAACACCAACCAGGACAATTGATCCCTTACTAGTTTGACACACCAATATATTACTATTACACCATAACCTTTCCTTTCTTGTTTATTTACAATATCTCATATTGATATCGATGTCTAATATAAAATACATTTCAAATTTTAAAAGCTCCAGTCTTTACAAATTCAAACACTATTAAATTGTCTTTTTTGTTTTTTTGAGACAAGGTTTCTCTGTGTAGCCTTGACTGTCCTGGAACTAACTCTGTAGACTAGGCTGGCCTTGAACTCAAAGATCCACCTGCCTCTGAGTGTTGGGATTAAAGGTGTGCACCACCACTGCCCAACAAGTTCAGTCTTTTTAAAATATCAAAAGTCTCTGTCAAAGTTCAAAGCCTCTCTACAGTTCCAAAGTCTCTCAGCCATGGGCTCCTGTAATCAAAATCAAAAGACGAGTTAAATATTTCCTTTCTCCAAAGAGAAGAATCAGGGCATATTCACAGCCAAAGCAAAGCCAAAGTCCATCAGTGTGAAGCTGAGTGTCAGACTTCCGGGACTTATTCACAATCTTCTGGGTTCCAGAGCGCTTGAACAGCCATCCACAGCACACACAGCTTGTCTCCTAGGCTCAGGCCAGCTCTACTCTACACTTGATGCTCTCCTTGCTGGTCATCCCATGGTATTGTCATCTCCAGTATGCTGGGAACTCTGCAGTTACAGGGCTGTACCTTTGCCAATAGCCTCTCCTGGGCTGTCTTCAGGGACTCTTTACTCTGTCACATGGTGTCAAGCCTCAACTGCTCTCCATGACCCCTTCATGCCTTCAGACTAGTTCCACCTGTGTGAGTCTTGCACATTACCCAGTTTGACTACCAGCACAAAGTACACCCCTAGCCCCCTTTGGGCCACATCTTCTGTGTGCTAACCCTGAGGAAGCACTTTCCAGAAGATTACACCTGATTGATGCTGGTTTCTTCATTACAGCTGTTTCTTCAGTCTCAGGTGACCAGCACCACAGTTTCCTAATTCAAAGTATCCTTCAAAGGGCTCCAGTAGAGTCTGTCCTTTGACTGAAACTTCACATCCCGGGCCTCCATTTTTATCTTTCAGGATCCCATAGAACAACACATTAAGCTCTGAGCACTCAGTGGCTTATCCAGCCCAAAGTTCCAAACATCTCCATAATCATTCCAAAACATGGTTAGCTCTGTCACAGAAATATTCTATTTCTGGTTCCAATTTCTGTATATAGTCTGCTTTATATTACTATGATAAAATACTAACCAAAGGCAACTTGGGGGAAAGGGTTGATTTGGCTTGTATTTGTATATAATGGGTCATGTAGCTAGAGTTTTTCTGCCTGGCCCACAGTCAGGACAAATCTCTCTCACCCGCCAGTCCCACAGCCGCTCAGACCCAACCAAGTAAACACAGAGACTTATATTGCTCACAAACTGTATGGCTGTACCAGGCTTCTTGCTAACTGTTCTTATATCTTAAATTAATCAATTTCTATAAATCTATACCTTGTACATGGCTCGTGGCTTACCGGTATCTTCACATGCTGTTTGTCATGGTGGTGACTGGCAGTGTCTCTGACTCAGCCTTCCACTTCCCAGAATTATTCTCCTCCTTGTCCCGCCTATACTGCCTCCTGCCTGACTACTGGCCAATCAGTGTTTTATTTACTAACCAATCAGAGCAACACATTTACCATACAGAACATCCCACAGCAGGGTCATAGTCCATTGAGAGAAGCCCAGGCAGGAACCTGGAGGCAGGAACTGAAACCAAGGCATAGAGGAGTGCTGCTCACTGGCTTGCTTTCCATGGCTTGCTAAGCCTGTTTTTTTGTTTTTGTTTTTTTATACAACTCACCTTGTATTTACAGAGTTTTGTGTCAAGTTGGCCAAAACCAACCAGAACAGTGATATATACATGTTTTATGCTTAGGATCACGGTAAGAGTTAAGAGCATTCAAGAACAACTAGGAAGACCAATGTCATTACAGTGTAATGAGTCAGGGATGAGGGGAGGAAGATTTCAAAGGAGCTAATAGTGGAAAGAAGGGCTTTTAATTCATGATATAGCATTTAAATTCGTAGTGACTTAATACAATATGATAAATTTGTTAGCTATGTTCATTTAGAAATAAATTTCTGAAGAAAGTGGAAAAATGAAGCTTAGCATCACAGGCCATGACAAAACACATATAAATTGAGAACAAAATATTAGTCAAATTAGGAAAGCAAAACTGACTGTAGTATGCTATGAGGGAGCGAGGGGGAAGACAAAGCAGAAAAGGCTTTTCCAGTGTGTTGGCAGGTGTTACCACTGGATCACGGATGGAGCCAGCTTCAGGGGTCCTTCAAAGCATGATCAGTTTTAAAGGAAAGTGAAAGGTTCTGTGCAAGCCTGATGTTTACAGGAGGTTATCAGAAGCTCTGCCCTGTTCTCTGCTCCTGTTCTTCCATGAAATGAACCATTTACTTCATTAACTATTTCCTAATTTCAAATATTTTCAACTAGCCAATCATCTTTCTAAAACTCTAACACATACATAGTGTTCCACTGATTCAGTATTTCAAGTGTTCTGCTGTTTTTTGTCTTCTGCTCACAGCTGGCACCAGGAAGAAGTCATATGCAAAAGATATGTTGACATCTCTTCATTATTTGGATAATCGCTTTATTCAACCCCGTCTAGAGAGTTTAGTCTCTAGAAGTCGATGGAAAGAGCAATATAAGGTATATAGTTTGCCTTTTAATCTCGGGTAAGAGCATGGGGACAGTGGCCCTCTCAAGATTTTAATATCCACCCAGATGGAATCATTTGCTAAAGTGTTGGCCTTCTGCCTTGTTAAATAACAACATACTGGTCTCTTCTCAAGTCTTTTATTGTTTTAAATATCCACACAATGTCTTCAATAATTAAGTGGTTTAAAATAATTTCAGAGTATCTCTAGAGCTTAGCCTATTTTAAAATGAGGAGATTGTCTTATAAGATGGTTCTTCTTAGAAGTAAGTCACACAGACGAAGAAGTTTGAAAAAACAGTGTTTAGCTTAAACTGGCTTCTGTATTGGAGCACTTTTCTGAGCACTAATTCATAAATTTATACCTCAAGTCTACCAGGAGGGGATTTAGACAGCAGTATTTCTCAAAATAGTGGATCCCATGAGGCTGCTTCTCTTGAGATACTGATTATTCCTTCTACTGTTTTTTTTAAAATATTTTTTGTGTATATATGTATGTTTGAAGTGTGTGGAGAGTATCTAATGTGTGTGAATGAGGACACATTCATGCCATAGTCCACTGTGGGAAGAGGACAACTTTCAGCACCTGATTTTCCCTTCCACTGTGGGTTCCTGGGATCAAACTTGGATCATCAGGCTTATGTGACAACAAATAGTTTTACCCAGGAGCCATCACTTCAGGCCCCTCTTGGGGTATTTGATTTCCATCAAACAGTATGGAAAATACTGACTTACATCATGTTTGACATACTCTCTAACTTAAGATTTTATAATTCTAGCAATTTGAGGAGTTGACTTTTTAATATAAGAATAACTGGATTCTTTGTTATACTCCAGATTTGTATTTTAGTATCTCTAATGGCAGAGGACGTACTATATGGTACTTAAAGGTACCCCTACTGCTGACATTCTATTTTCTAATAATAAGAGGGAAGAATGGTAGATAATAGACATTCAAATTCCTTAAAATCTCTCTAGCACTTAAATCAATTTCTGTGCTCATTTACTTCAGAAAACTTCATTTTGTCAAGAACTCTTCAGCCTGAAGTAAGCCTGATGATAGAAGATGGTTCAGTTGGAGGGACAGTCAGGGACTTACAAATTATAAGATTTCCAGTTCAAGGATGGCTTGAATTTAGAACCACCATACCTATCTTCTTACCTGTAGATTTTAACACCTCTGGATCCCCAGTTTATTCCTCAGATGCAAAAAAAAAAAAAAAAAAAAAAAAAATACTCATCTGCTTTTAAGGGAAACAGGTGTTTATTTATTTTAGGTAAAATGCATGAAATAATTATTATAATATTGTTTTCATTAATACAAAGAAAAATGTTACAATTTTAAAGACCCTTTAGCCTTTGGCAAATGATTTACATGTGAACTGTATTACTTAACCTCCGTTTTACAATGAGGAAAGTGTAACCAGAGGAAGTAGTGTTGCGTAGCTGGTACTTTCTCAGGCCAGTGTTTAACAGTCTTTCAAGACTCAGACCTCTAAGTTACATTGTGTTTTGTCACACTGGCAGGTAACAGTGAGGTTAGAAAACCCATGATGAAATAACAATAAGATTCACAGAATTATGAGACAGATGATTCTGTAAGGTCTTGGGATACACTGAGCCATACTGCAAAACATAAAGTAACATGAAGAAAACTTACTGGTTTAACCCAGAAAATTGTGTATGTCACTTACATGTGGAGAGCATTCTGTTCACAGTCGTCACTCAAAATACCAAGCTGTTTGAGCTTTCATCTCACTATGCTCCCACAGCACCACAGAAGCAGGAAGGGAAGAGGGCAAGTCTGGATCTTAGTCTGTTAATGTCAGGCTGTGAAGTGTGAAGAATATGACAGGTAAATCAAAATAGTGTTGCAGATCACACAATACAAAAAGGATCAGTGTACCATCAGACTGGTGTAGGGGGTGAATGTGACTTAGTAACCATGCTAACAATATACTTAGTGTGCTCATTCAATTGTGATATTAAAATACACTGCTAACAGAACAGGACTATCTAACACAGCCTGCATGTGAGCACAGTTACTCATGTACAAGTAACTTTATGTCTAATGAAGTTCTGCTCATGCAGACTAGTGTTTCTCACATTGTTCATTGGGTGGTAATACAGTCACTAGATGGTCCATCAGCACTGGACATGGAACATCATTCATTTCAAGGTGCTTGTTTTTATAAGACAGAGCAGGTGACTACAGGAGGGTTATTTCCAGAATGTTTGGAGAAAAATGTGATTTCACTCATGCACTGAAGAATGAATGTAACTTGTTTTTCAAATTCTAACTAGCTTAAACAAATTCATCTTTCTCTATTCTGAATTTTTGTTGCTCATCTTCCAACTTTACTTAATATCTCATTGATGCTAATTATCAATGAGACCAGGAAAAAAGTAAGTTAAAGCCTATTGGAAACACTACTTATTGGTAATTTGTATGTAACAAGATAGATGAAACTAATTGTTTTTCCTTGTCTGTTTTTTTATAGCCAAGATTAATAGTTCATTTTTCAATTTAAAAATACCTTCTTCAAGTAAAAAAATTTCATGTGTTTTATTCTTATATTCCTTCCCACTGTTTTCCAAAATGAGTTATAATTTGGATATATTCATATTTGACTTAGTCTTCATTATTTTTAACTGTCGGCAGGAACGAGTTGAAAGCTACTCTAACTTAAGTATCCATCCAAAGAACCCCGAGGACTGCTCCTGCCAGGCTTGTGGGCTGCATCGTCACTGTAAATATGCAGTGCATCTCTCAGGAAAGTTGTACAACAACAAGACAATGGAAACAGATGATTTCATGTCACATGACAAGCAGGTATCTTTTGCTAAGTTCTGCTTTTGATATTTAGAAAATTGAGGCTTCATAGCTTGTCCTCTAGGTAATTCTCACAAATAGAGAAACCACTACAAAGAAAAGAGTACAAGGAAAGAAGGTACATTTGGTTTTCTTTCTTTCTATTAGTGTGTCACAGATAGTAAACCTAGGGCCTCAGCTTGCTAAGTAATCACCCTGCTGAGTAACACCCCTCACCCCAGGGTACAATTTTCAAAGGTGAAAATTATGTCTTATATAGCATATTCCCTCTTATTTCAGTGAGATAAAATCAATACATATTCTTAATCTCTGTGAGTCATATTGTAGGGCTGGGGTGTACAGGATGAGAGTGAGGAAGAAGGTCACATGGGCAAGAGAAACAAGTGCTGCCTTTGAAGTCCAAAGAAGAGTGTGGCCCAGGTCAAAACCTCATGTCACATAGTATTGAAATTAGTAGTTTCTAGGTAAGTAGTCGAAGACGGCTGTTCATCCTAGAAAGAAACAATTTAGATTTTATCTTGTGTGTCAATGTCTAGAGCAATTATTTACCTAGTTAAGATGCTGTTAAAGGGCCGGGCGAAGCCGGGCGGTGGTGGCGCACGCCTTTAATCTCAGCACTCGGGAGGCAGAGGCAGGCGGATCTCTGTGAGTTCGAGGCCAGCCTGGACTACCAAGCGAGTTCCAGGAAAGGCGCAAAGCCACACAGAGAAACCCTGTCTCAAAAAAAAAAAAAAAAAAAAAAAAAAAGGTGCCGTTAAATTTGGACAGAAACTTCAAGAATAAGTAATTGCTAGGCATAGTGGTGCACACCTTTAATCCAAGCATTCGAGAGGCAGAAGAAGCAGGAATAGGGCAGTCTGGTCTACAAAACTAGTTCCAGGACAGTCAGGGCTACATAGAGACCTCTTGTCAAAAAAAAAAAAAAAAAAAAAAAAAAAGAAAAGAAAGAAAACTCAAAATTTAAAAAATAAGTAATTAATAGACAAGAGTGGGAACTCGTAAAAATATAGATTCTGTGTGTGTTTTAATCTCACTTGTAAGAAGGCTGCATTTGTAAATACTTTGAAAACTTCCTCTAGTGACCCTGTGTATCTTTGGAGAATGTATGTTTTGGGAGGGATACTTGGTGCTAAATCTTCCATTATTGAAGTGGAGGAAATACAACTTATTGGGAAGTATGGTTCATGAGCACTATTGGGCAATAGTTGACCAGATTCCTCTAAGCATTACAATAAAGAATAGGAAAATCATTTAGAGATTTTATTCTTGGGGACTGGAGAGATGCCTCAGTTATTAAGAGTATTGCTGGTCCCTCAGAAGACCCTGGTTTAGCTCCCAGCTCCCACATGGCAGCTCACAACTGTTTATAACTCCAGTTTTATAAGATCTCATTCTCTCTACTGGCCTCCCTGGGCTCCTGCATGCATGTGATACCCATACATACACTCAGGCACAAACACATATACATAAAATACTGTAAAAATTTATACATGGACAATGAATTCAGTATTGCCCTTAATGTTTGGAAAACTACTATAACACATACTTATTTTAACAATATTGTATATGCAATTTCCTCATTGCTTAACAATAATCTATGATTTTTATAAGAAGTCCAGAATCTTATAAAAGTGATTGAATATTTGAAGAACCATATTTGGTTGTATAGATCAAATGTATTGATTTGAACATGTCTTTGTTATATATATATAGCTAATCCTGGAGGGAAAGTAGAGTTAAAAAATTATTCATAGAACTCTAACATGACTGAGAAGAAATAAAGTTTCTATTAAAAATGGTTAATTCAGATATCTAAAATTAAGGTCACATATAATGGGACATGTCTCTAAATCCTAATATTTAGGAGTCTGAGACAGGGAAATCTGAATTCAAGGCCAGTCTAAGCGATATAGCAAATGCCAAACCAGCCTGATCTATACAGGGAGACTGTGTTTCAATAAAAAGACAAAAGGAAAGAAACAAAGGAAAAGAGAAGGGGAGGGGGAGAGAGGAAAAGGGAGAGGGATGGAGGGAGGGAAGACAGGAGAAAAGGGAGGGAAGGGATCTCAAAAGAGAGGAAGAGAGGAAGGTAGTGGGAGAGGAAAGGAAAGGAAACAACAGGGAAGACCAAAAGAGCAGAGTCACACAGTTGGGAAAATAGAGAAGTTCAATACATGAGAAAATGCTCATTCTCCTTAAGAACATACAAATAAAACTATTTAAGATTCATGTCGATAGCTTCTAAATTACTGAAAGACTTTTAAATCAAATGTAGAAAGGTAATAGGATCAGCATTGTTTAGATGTAAAGTTGGTAGGCGTATGACAAGTAAGATTCCTAGAGGAAGAGTCTGGTACATTTGTAAATGCAGGTGATTACATAGTCAGAGTTGCTGTAATCACCATACATCTACTCTATGGAAATAAATGTAGTAAAATTAAATGCCATAATTGCAAAGTTCACTGAAGCATTGTTGATAGGGAGTGAGGTACAAAATAGTAGAAACAGTACAAATAAAACATTAGAATAGTGATATGATAGTCTGATATACAAGAATATGTGGCAGGCTATAGTAACACCCACTCAGATGATGTTGTTAGTAATAGTTATTATGGATGTTTTGAAATGATGCTAGGTAAAATAAATTTTCTTCAGTAAATTTTTATTTTAAAAAATAAAATCATTGTATTCTAATTAACTCACAAACATCTCACAGAACCAGAACTAGTTTAAGGAAACCACTAAAACACTTTATTTTTTTGTTTTGGCATAGAATTCAATTGCTTCCATAAAAGTATGATCAGAGTCCATCACTGTCATTTACTGTGTCAGTGCATGCAAATAAAGGAAAAAACAAATGTACTTACATTCTGGGGCTTAAAGAGACTGTCCACACCTCCACCCACCGCTCTCATGTTGTTTTGAAACCAAAGTCTCTACTTTGTGATTGTGCTTATAGTTACATAAAATTGAAAGCTTAGGATTATCCAGGTTCTTTTTGAGGGTTAAGTAAAACAGTTATTGTTTTTGATAATTTTCTTTTGCCTGACTTACCAAAGATTAGCTTATTTGAAAGGAAGGATATGCTTTGATGAAAGATGGAGTCTTCACAGAGTGAGTAGGTTAGTTACAGTAGTGTTATGTTGGACAAGAGGCCTTGGACCACAAGGCCTTGAGAGAAAAAAGCAAGTCTTATCAAACTCAGGAAATGAAAGAAACTTAATGCTCACAACACTGCTTCCCAAAGCTAAATAAACAGAAACAGCTGCCAGACGGGGAGGAAAGGGTAGTGGGGGAATGGATGGTGGTTGGGTTAACTGTACATTGTGCAGGAAGTTCTAGGAATGCAGTTCTTGTGAAGGAGTTCTCACCTGTGCTGGGGTGGGCTTCTCACTCTTGCACTTGACTTTGCTTCATCCATGCTCCTGTATGTCACTCCAGTGAACTCAGTAAACCACTAAGTTAGACTTAGGTGGAATGGTTCCTTTGGTGTATTTTTGAGTACCATATCTGGGATGAATAAATGCTTGTTCATGACTCTCCAGAAGTCACAGGCCACGCATGGTGGTGCACACCTTTGATCTCAGCACTCTGGAGGCAGGGGCGGGTGAACCTCTGAGTGTGAGTTTGAGGCTGGCCAGCAAGGACTACACAGTGAGTTCCAGGACAGCCAGAGCTTCACAGAGAAACCCTGTCTCAAAAAAACAAAAGTCATAGGACATGATGAAATGTCCAAAATGCTTCATTTAACCATGCATCAAACCCAGCTGCTGTCCAGTCATCATTATATAACTTTAACTCCTTTTTGGCAACATACTGCTGACCTGTTATCTTCACAGCATCATCGTCTTTGTATTTCTGTGCATGTGGATTCAGAAAAAAAAGTGGCATAGATGACGATTAAAAAGTATATAGTTTGTACTAAACTTGTGCACTTGAGCATAGAGACAAATACTTAAGTTAGGACATTTGTGCCTTCTCGCTCTTATATGATATGATCATGTTATGATGTTATGATATGATCATGTTATGATATTTGGAGCCCATTTTGATGAATTTTCTACAAAGAGTGAAAATAGTATGAATTAAGATATATTTAATTTATCAGTATAATGATGTTGGCTTCCTGTTTTAGCTGTGTAACGAACCATAACTATCAAAGCATGAAACAGAAATGGTCTGGTTGACTGATTTTACAAACATGCATCACAGAGTCCTAGAAGTCCATATATAATCAAGGCAGACAATAAAATGTTAATATGTCTTACTTACACATGACACATGAAGTAAAGCCAAAGATATGCCTGCACACAAAGAACAATTTTACTTTACATTTGGGATTGTTTAGGAAACAACTAATAATACTTAACATTGGTGTAAGAGTGCTTCACTTTTAGTTGTTGCTTATGTGTACAATTTATCATAATCTGGGCATTTTAAACACAGAAAGTGTGTACATGCCATACTCAGCATGCTTTTTCCTGCTTTTGTGTGTATCCATTTTTCTGCCTTAAGAGTAATTTCTTTCTTTCTTCTCAAATTCAAATAATTGTTTTCGGAATCACAGACAGAGGCTGGGGATGTGGTTCAGTCAATAGAAGATGGCAACATGAGGACCTGAGTTCAATCCTTAGCATCTTCTAAATAGATAGATAGATAGATAGATAGATAGATAGATAGATAGATAGATAGATAGATAGATAGATAGATAGATAGATATTTTAAGCTCTGGAATGCCTTGCCTATTTGGAAGACCCAAGGCCAATGACAAATGCTGCCTCAAAAGAAAAAGGATTAGTGGAGCCTGAGGAATGACACCTGAGATTGCCCTCTGGCCTTCATATATACATACACACACACACACACACACACACACACACACACACACACACACACACACAGAGAGAGAGAGACATGGACTGACATCTTGGTAGCATCCTGAGCATAGCATTTGCTGTAGTGTTTTATAATCATCCTTCTCCTAAGGTACTAAGCTCCCTAATACAGGTGCTGCATCCTTGCTTAGCCTCTAGCTCCTGCCCAATACTGGGAGCATAGTAGGTGTACAGGTTCTGTTGACTGGTTGTATAGATAAGATAAAGAAATCATTTGTATACATACTTAAATAAAATTAAAAACACATGTTTTAGATTCTACCATTAAGGGAAATCTGAAAATTAGAAGTGATATATATACACTTCATATTTGAGATAATGACATTTATTTCTCAATGTAGGTGTTTATTGTTGGCAGAATTTGTGCTAATCGCACCAGAATTTATCATAAACTGAAACATTTTAAATTCAAACTGTACCAAGAATGTTGCTCCATTGCAAGAACAGAAGAAGGTGAAGATGAACAAGTCAAAGAAACAGTAGGAAGAGTCTTTAGTCAGTCAAAAGAGAGCGGCTGGATTAGAAAGGTAAGACCATAGACCTCCTCATTCTGCAGAATCTGGAGGCTTGAGGATGCCAGCAAAAAGATGACATTAGTAGACAGTGATACTTAAGAAAATCTCTTCTCTCCCTGTTCTTATGTTTCCTCTTCTGCCACCTCTTCCTTCCACATTCATCATTGTTCTATTGTGAATAGACATCCTGATGCTCTAAGAATTTACTTACCTCATGGAGATTTTATTGAACAATAATGCTGTACCTTAACAAAAGATCCCTCTTCTTTCTCTTTTATGTATGCAACCTTACTAACATTAAGTGACTTTTTTATTGCTGTGATAAAATACAATGACAGACGTGTCTTAATAGAAAGGGGGTTCTTTTTTGCTTACAGGTGTGTGCTATGCTTCATCATGGTGAGGAAGTCCTGTGGCAGGACCTTGTAGAGCCTGTCTTGTTTCAAAGTCAAGAAGCAAAGAGATTAATTCTTCTGCTCAGCTACCTTTCTCTTTATGCAGTCCAGGACCCAAGCCTAGAGAATAGTGTCACATACTTTTAAGGTAGATTTTTCTACCTTAATTCACCTAATCTAGATAATCCCTCAAAGGCATCCCCAGAGATATGTCTCCTGGGTAATTCTAGATCCTGTCAAACTGGGAATCAGTATTAGCTATTATATTCCAGGGTAGGTTTTTGGTGTTTAGGGTGGGTCAAAGTATAGGACTGACCTTTGCTAGTCTGCTTTCCTTCTTTAAAACAATCCCTGTGATCTAAGAGTGAAGAAGCATCTGGTGCCAGCCTGAGGAAAGGGTCTGCATCACCAATTCTAATACAGCCACATCCTCTTCTTGAGGACCTAGGGCTGAGTAGTTGGCATTGTAACTGAAGATAGGAGGGCATGCTGAGGCTTCAGGCTGTGGAACCCGCTGTGATTCCCCTCTTCCTTCATAGTCACTGAATTTGGTATCTGAGATAGAGTGGAATTCTAAAGAGTCCAGTGGATCCATAAGATCTGGCATTTCAGAAACTCTACTTTGCTCACAGAATCTTTAGAAGTATGCTGTGGAAAGAATGCTCATGACAGCAGTTTTCTAAAACAGAGTTAGTCCTGTATATATGTGAACAATTAGAAATTATTCAGGAAATTTTGATCAATGACACATTCCATCTTGAAAAATAAAAGAAACAGAAAAGATCCTGACTTGATATCTTTTGCCTGGGTTATATAATAGGGAAATCTGTAAAAGGGCAAAAGTGAGGCAAATAAGCTTTATGAGCAAAGAGACAGGGAGCAGCAACACAGGACCACCTCAGGGCCTGTCATGTGCAGTAGAAAGGTCGCTACAGGGAAAGACATTGGAATTACTTTCCCTCTGGATAGTTACTCTCCTACCTAATTCCACCATCCATTAATCTTTCTCTCTCTCCTTTCACTCTCTCTAGAAGGTCCTCTACTCCCACTCTGTGTTTTCCATTGACTTTAGGGAAAGCCCTAGCTAGTAACCCTGTCTCCATTTTCTGAGACATTGAACTTCTTAAGTGCTTTTTATGATACCTGTAAGAGCTACCAACTCAGTGGTGTAATTAGAAAGTCTATTGGTATACCTCACTTATAAATATACCCACTTTCCCCACTTTTGTGGTACCTGAGATTGAACCCAATGCTTTGTAGATGCTAGGAAGTTACTCAGCTGTAACTGCAGTCTTGTGTAAGTTGTGTGGTTATTATAAGTAATAATTATACATATTTATATGTGGAGAACTTTCAACTTCTTGCAGGGAAAACACCAAGGATTTCCATGTGTTTTAGAGGAAGTATAACGAAGTTTAGGACCATTGATGGAATATGAAACAAAAACATTCTTAAGGAAAGGAAGTCAAATTATATTCTCTGTCTTAGGTTTCCATTGCTGTGATAAATCACCATGACCAAAACGGGGAGGAATGGTTTGTTTCAGCTTACAATTCTCAGATTACACTTCATTACTGAGGGAGATCAGAGCAGGAACCTAGAGGAAGGAACTAAAGAAGAGGTTATGAAGGAACACTGCTTACTGGCTCACTCTGTATGTTTTTCAGCCTGCTTTCTACCATACAGGAAGTCCTGCCCAGGGCTACCACCACCCTCAGTGATCTGTGTCCACCCACATCAATCATTAACCAAGAAAATGTTCTACAGACTTGCCTATAGGCCAAACTCATGGAAGCATTTTCTCAATCGAGAGTCCCTTTCCCCAAATGACTCTAGTTTCTGTCAAGTTGACATAAAACTAACCAACAGAATCAATCCCTTGTCAACTTGACACACAAATATATAACTATTAAAACATAAACTTTTCTTTCTTTTTTGCTCCAAGATGACATGTTAATATTAGTATCATAATATAAAATATTCTAACTTTTAAGAATGCCACAGTCTTTAAAAATTCAAACACTAAAAGTTCAGTTTCTCTAAAATATCAAAGGTTCCTTTTAAATTTCAGTCTCTTAACAATAGGCTCCTGTAATCAAAATCAAAAGATGAGTTAAATATTTCCTTTCTCCAAGAGAAGAATCAGGGCATATTCAGAGCCAAAGCAAAGCCAAAGTCCATCAGTGTGAAGCTGAGTGTCAGACTTCCGGGACTCATTCACAATCTTCTGAGTTCCAGAGCGCTTGAACAGCCATCCACAGCACACACAGCTTGTCTCCTAGGCTCAGGCCAGCTCTACTCTACACTTGATGCTCTCTTTGCTGGTCATCCCATGGTATTGTCATCTTCAGTATGCTGGGAACTCTGCAGTTACAGGGCTGTACCTTTGCCAATAGCCTCTCCTGGGCTCTCTTAGGGATTCTTTACTCTGTTACATGGTGTCAAGCCTCAACTGCTCTTCATCTCTCCTTCGATCCTGAGGTTTCTACTTCACCAGTGGCTTCTCCTGGCCTTTCACAGTGCAAGGCCTCAGCTGTGTTCCATGACCCCTTCATGTCTTCCAAACCAACACCACCTGTGTGACTCTTACACATTATCAAGTTTGGCTACCAGCAAAAGGTACACCCTTGGTCTCTCTGGACCAATCTTCTGTGTGTTGACTCTGAGTAAATACTCCCTAGAAGATTGCACCTCAGTGATGCTGGTCTCAATCACAATTCTTCAGCCCAGGTAACCAATATCAGTTTTCCCAGAAAGCAAAGCTTTTACTTCAGAGGATCTGAGCCCTTGAGAATCACAACTGATTCTTCAGCCCCAGCTGACCAGAACCACAGATTCTTAATTCAGAGTATCTAATGGCCCTGATAGTGCCTTTAAGGGACTTTTAAACTTCCTTTTGAATCTTCTCAACCCAGGCCTTTGTTATCTGCATTACTCTCAGCATTCTTCTGATCTCCTACAGATTAGCCACTGATCTCTGAATATTCAATAGCTTTTCAAGCATAAAGTTCAAAAGCACAGTCTGCCCAAAAAACACATGGCCAGATCTGTCACAGCAATACCCCACTCCTCATAGCAATTTCTGTCTTAGCCTGCTTCCTATTGCTGTGATGAACACTGAGCCCTAAAGCAACTTGGGGAGGAAAGAGGTTAGCACTGAGGGAAGTCTGAGAAGGAACTCAAGGCAGAAAGTGATGCAGAGGCCTGGAGGAACATTGATTACTGGCTTACTCCCTGTGGCTTGCCTAACCTGCTTTCTTTGACCATGCAGGACCACCTGCCCAGAGGTGAACTGGGCCCTCCCACATCAATCCTTAATCAAAACACAATGTACTACAGAATCGCCCACAGGCAGATTGTATGGGGGGCATTTTCTCAGTTGGGAATTCCTGTTCCCAGATGACTCCAGCTTCTGTCAAGGTGACATAAAACTAACCAGCACATTCTCTATTAAGAGAAACTTTTAACATTAGATGTTAAAAGAATAATGTATATGCTTAGGACAGGGAGCAGTTTTCCTCCATGTAAAAGCAGCAAAAAACTTCATTGTGTCTTAGATTTCGGGCCTTTTAAAAAGATTTTAACTTAAAAATAGTTATCTAAAGACTTTTTCAAAAGATTCCCTAGAAAGCAGAAAGCTTATATCCAGCATAAATATATACATTGCTTTTTGTGTTGTGATAAAATTCCAGAATTTGTCAAATGCTCTGACATTTCTCAATCTTGCTATTCCATTGAGTGAGAACACTATGTGTGCTTGTGAACACATGCATTTTTAGGCTGCAGTCATCACGTCTCCACATTTATTCTTCCTCTTTATAGTGCCTGAGTCTGTGCTACTTGGATGCCCATCTCAGTAACCCTGGATGGTCCAGTCTCCCAGTATGTCACATCCTTCTCTTGTCTTACGTGCTGTTTTCTACTCCCTGCTTGTGTTTCTCACTCTACTCCTTACCTGTCCCTTCTCTTCTAAGCAGTTTCCTTCTGTTCTCTCAGGATCTCTTAGTCTGTTTGGCCGTGGACTAAAGACCTGCCAACTAAACTTCTTTCTTGTTCTTTCCCCCACTTATTGTGCTAGAATTATCTGCTTTCAGTCTAATAGTCAATGTTTAGCAAGTTAGCTTTCATACAAGGAAAGGGCAAATGAGGGGGAAAGCATAATGAAACCAAAATCTGTAAACATGCATGTCATTCTAAAATAGTCTAATGTGCCCAGCATCCCTTTCATTAGGAAGAAAATATACCTAGGCGGTAGACGATAAGATTGTTGGGATTGGTTGATAAAAATATGGATACCAGGAAGAGAAGATAATATGTCAGCAGGAGTAACAGGCTAGAGGGACAGGGAGATGGCTTAGTAGGTAAAGTGCTTTGCCACACAAGTATGAGAATTTGGATTCAAACCCCAGTGCCCACGTAAAAAACAGGTGCAGTGACATGTACCCTAACTCCCAGTGCTGGAGAAGCAGAGACAGGTGAATTCCTGGGGTTTTCTGCCCATCCAAATATGTGAGCTTCATATTCAATGAGAGACTTTGTCTTGAGTGATGGAGAGCAGCTAAGAAAGATACCCTGCATTGACCTCTGGCATAAACATACACACACACACACACACACACACACACACACACACACACACACACACACCTGAACACATACATAAAAGAAATATCAAATCTGTTTTACAGCTGTATTTAAAATAATTTGCAATGTACTACATAAATAAGAACTTCAAATTATAATGAGCTATTTCCTATACTTAGTTCTCTTTTCACCCTCCCCTTTCAACATTTTATTCTTTTCTTTTTCTTCTACACCTGAAGTTGCTATTTCTCAAGATATTATTCTTAACTACCTATGTCAAAGTCGCATAGAAATTTGTGGAAAAATACATAATTTCTGACCTTATCCAGGCCAATCGAATGAAACTCCTTAAGGGCATTAAACATCTAACATTTTTAAAAATGACTGATTCTTAAGTAAATTAGTGATGCAGGACCACAGCTTAAAATTTCCTGTTGAGTTGGATTCTATCCTCAGACTCTTGAAGCTCCCTCTGTACATCATTTCCTTTCTATTGGTCTCATTTACTCCTTCCGGGTAGAGGATGCCAGGCTTCACTTAGAATCTGACTACTTTCCCCTACCCCATCTCCACAATCAGGAATGTTCTGTCAGAGTGTCCATCTGGTACTATATGAGAGTGCTCTTCATTATTAAAGTAAGGCCCAGACTCCCCAAAGGCTCTGTGATGAGCTGCAGGAGCTGCAACTTCAGGCAGAGAAGATGGCAGAGTGGTCCTAATGACCTTTCCTTTGTTTCACTTTCCCTTTTGTGGTTTTCATTTTTTTTCTCAGAACAGCTGTTGCCCCACGCCTGCCATTTAAAACTCAAAACAGCATCCTATAAAGGTTAAAAGCATGCATTTAAATATTTGCCCTTCCACTGACTAGCAGTAGAATGTGAAAGCAAGTTACTTGATCTCTCCAAGCCTGTTTCTTCTCTGTAAAATATGAACCAAGAAATAATTAGGGCTTCAGTCATGTAAATTATGGCATATTTAGGGCCTGGAATTAGAAAGTGGTCAACTACCATTAGCTATTATTTGTAATATAAGCAAGCAAAGATTGTTACTTGCTGCTCTTAATATGCAAAGATATATTTTAATTTTCCAAAACAAATTTTATAAATAATTGAGTAAAACAATGTAAAGATAAAACAATAAGCCTTTAACAGCCAGTCTTTTAAGGTACAGGTTTCAGATCCTAAAGAATCATACTTCCATGTACCACGAGGACTCTAAGTGGCCTATGCTAGCAGATCATTGTCTGTGTTGTTCTTTTCTTCCATTTTTCCTGAGGATGTGCAGCAATTAGAGATCTTGAGATTATGAAAATGGGCTTCATGGCCTTGCCTAGGATGAAAATGCAATAGTCACATTGCTTCCCATGAATCCTTGTCATCATAGAATTTAGGCCATTGAGGTCTTCTCTCAGAGTTCATAAACCAAGTTAGAAAGCCATTAAATAATTCAATATCCTCAACTGATATAAATACTTGGACTCTGTGTCTAAATGTGAACTCATGTATCTTCTCTGTTCCCCATCTGCCTGAGATAGCACTGCCTACCATCATTCTGTACTCTTTCACCTTGCAATTTCCAGGGCACCCTTAACCCATTGCTTAACATGTTCCACTCTCTTATTTACCCTCCATTTCCATTGTTGCCCCACAGATTTGAGTCCTCATTGCTTAATTTGTCACCACAGATTCATTGTCAGACAGTTATGGAATAGCTAACCAGCTTTCCAAACATGTGCTTCAAATGAGGTCAGTCCTCTGCTCCCAAATCTTTGGCAGCATCACATTACCTATCGAATCTGCTCAACCCATAGCCTAGTATTTCATAGTTTTTATTCTCTGACCTCAATCTCTTTCTCTAAGATGGCATCAGATTATTGTCCATTCCCATGCTCCCTTGTCATGGTATGGCTGGATGAACTGTTAATGTCCGGGGCTAGGGGAAGAACACTTTGCCACTAAACTTTTGCCTATCAAATATTTTTGTCCAGAACAACTTAAATGTCACACTTTCCTAGTCACCTAAACTACCGATGGTGATGGTTTCTCTTCTGAGCCCTCACAGCAATGATGCTGGTTGTCTTGGTGTCTTGTGTTAGAGATAGAGAAAGTGTCTTTTAAAGCTCTGCCCCTCAATGGTCATTAGTAGGAAACTGTTTGCTTACATACACATCTATTCTATAAGTATGTGTTGGATTAGCTACTGAATTACTATATTCATGCTATGATTTACAATTATAACTTATATGAGATATGAAATTAATCACATTATTATTTTAATTTTTCCCAATGCTTTCTGAGTTAGAAATGCTTATTTGAAATAGAGCTTCAATTCATAATTAAGTGATTTTTGTCCCCACTTTCCATTAGATGTGTGTTTTAGTAGCTAGAAAGGTCTGTCTTATTTGTTGTTGTGAGTAAAATGACTAATGTCTGTTGTATATGCAGAAATACGATGAACTGGAAGACGATCTCAATTCTGCAGATTATTTTCAAGATGAGAAGTTTGAATTATAGCATGTTTCCTTCAGAGAAGATTTTATAAGTTTCTATTGATGTGAAGATCATGAGCTTTATTTCTCTGTATCATGTGACATTTGTTGTATATTCTATGTGTATCTTTGTGGCAAAATATCTTGTTTATATGCTCATCTGATTTTCATGAAATGCCACAGTAAAGTCTAATAAAGCCTCATAGATGTACATGGAGAACCTCAGCTTTGTGGTACAAAAATCCATCAGTGTATTTTAGTCATGTATTGACACTTTTCTCATACATGACCTGCAGTGGAATATGCTATCATGTCACATCAGTTTAGTAGAAATAGGCTGTATTAAAATATATTTGGACTGGCCTGGAGATGGCTCAGTCAGTAGAGCACCTTACAAGCATGAGGACCTGATTTCAGTCCTCAGAACCATATTTAAAGTAAAAGCCAGAGGCGATGGCATGTAGTTGTAATCTTTGCACTCGGGAAGCAAAGACGAGGCAGATCCCTGAGGCTCGTTAGTGAGGCAGCCAACCTACTCTCATGCCAGTGAGAGACCTTGTCTCAAAAAATACAATGAGTGGTGCTTGAAAATGTCATCCAAGGCTATCCTCTGAGCTCAGCATGCATGTAGATGTATATGTACATGTGCCCACACATGTGTGCAACCACACAAAGCACCTTCATACTCACATTATATATGCATGTGTGTATTCATATACAGTGAGACTCGTGCCTATATGTATGTATTGTTGCATCCCTTGGCAATATTAAATAATCTTCAGTAATAAATGTCTAATTGATGTCTCCTCAATCATTGAGCCATGAAGAAGCCTCAGACTACCATGCATTCATTATCCTAACCTTGGAATGAGACCATTGCTTCTCTACTGCAGGAGGAGGAGGAGTGTTTCCTTCTGCTAAAGTTTCCCTTATGAGCAGATGTCTCATCCTCAGAGTCTTTCAATCCTCACATTCAGGAAGAACTTCTTGATACATGTTTTCATTCTATGATGCTCTTTGTTGTTTCTATAGTTTTATTTGGAATATATTAAGGATTGAGATGTATTTTGTGATTTTTTTTAAACCATAACATTCTCTATGTAAATATATACATATGTGTACCAGTCTGAAGATCTCAGAGACAAGTTCAGCCAAAACACACTTCAAAAGCTTATTTTTGTGCCTACATTACTTTGCACATCCTAATTTTCCATAATACAATAAAGTGCTTTCAGAGTAAGCTGTGTATTCTGTTTCTTTAATTCTTAAAGATGAGACCTGTTCTTGTGTGGCATTTTATTTGCCTTTTTCTTACTGGAAAGTTGGTTGATCTTTGCTAGCTTCATATATTGTGTGATTCATGACATGTGCCTCCACATATATATTACATAAATCTATATTTTACCAAGAATTACCTAGAGATGAGTTTGTATTTTCTGCAGTATATTTCTATAAGTATCCTTATTGGTCTTTTAAGCTAGTTAGTAAAAAAAAAAAAGAAAAAGAAAAAGAAAAAACCAGGAAGTGCAAGGAAGCTGAGGCTAATGTTGAAGAGTGAATGACAGTTTTGAGGGGTGACGCAGACATTTCCATCACATGCCTACAGCTGTTCGGCTTTCTCTGGCGCATGGAGAACTACTACTTAACTCACTTCCAGAGAACAAAAATGAAGCCGTGTTCGACAAGTAAAGATGGAAGTGCAGTGTCTGAAGGGCAGCAAAGCAGAATCCGAGGAGAACTGAGGACTATCAGAAGGGGTCAAGAGCATGGGTGACTTGTGTAAAGGAAGGAAGAGGAAAAGGAAGACAGTGTTGACCTGCAGGCATCACTTCTTCATGGGACAAGTTTGAATCTCCTGTAAAGGCAGGCGGTTGTAACCAGACAGTTTAAAGTTTTTATTATTTTATAGCACTCAATTAGCTGTAAGGTAAAAGGACTAATAATCCTGGTGACTTATGGCAGTAGGTGACCTAGTTCCTAGGTTAGTCATGTTTCTGATTTGAAGCACTTTCCCAAATGCAGCAAAGGCTGGAGGGGATGAAGAAACAAACCAGAACGCAGAAAGAAGGAGTGGCTGGAAGAAACAATTCTTCCATAAGCAGTTGGGTGTAAATAACTGAATTTCCAGACTTGTCTGCTCTCATATTCAGGTATTTGTACCCAACACTTATTATTTGGGTAGTATAGGACCTGCTTGGACTCCAGAGTGGGCATGAAGGGTAGTGCATCCCTTAAGCTAGTCCAGCTTGTAATGTCACTCAACTTCTACATTAAGGCAGCAAGTGCTGTGGTTAAGAGAATCTGGGTCTGGAGAGTCCTGGTCTAACCTCCCAAATTATTGATGTGGAACAAATCATCTTGATAAGTCTTTATCTTCTAAGTGAGGAACTGGATAAAGCCAATAATATGTTTCTCCAGGAATGTTCATGTATTGAGATAATATATGTGAAGTGTGGACTTTAGATGTGATTTTTTTAAATAAGAAAAAATTATGTGCATAATAGAAGGATGTCAGTGATAAATGGCAACCAGAAATTACATGGCTGGGATGTGTACAGGTGAATATGTATAAAAGGGGACTGGAGAGATGGCTCAGCAGTGCATAGCATTGGCTGCTCTTGCACAGGACCTTGGTCCAGTTCCCAGCACCCAAGTGGTGCCTCACAACCATCTGTAATTCCAGTTCCAGGGGGATCCAATGCCCTCTTCTGGACTAAGTCAGTGCAGCACTGCACACATGTGGTACACATACACACATATAGGTAAAACATACCTAAAATTTTTTTTGTTAATACAAACAAAAGACACTCTAGACTAGAGTCCAGAGGACTGTCTTAATACTGGAATGTAGTATGGAAACCTGTATGCTGAAGTCTTGCTTCCCAAGCTTTTAATTTATGCTCCTGTCAAATTTACAAATGAGTGGTGGCTGGAGAGATGGCTCAGCAGCTAAAGGCACTTGCAATGCAAGTTTATTATCTGAGCTCAGTCCCTGGAACCCAGATAAAAGTGGAAGGATAGAACTTGATTCTGTACAGTTGTTCTCAGACTGAGTGCAACAGTACTCAGATATCATAAAAGAGAAAAAAATCCAGATGCCAGTGTTTATTATACAGTGTATACATGTATTGGAACAACACATAATACCCTAAAATCATAGACAATTTTATGTCAATTAAATTTTATCTCTATTTGGCAAATTTATCATTTTGATTTATAATTTATATTACTAGGAGTAGCTTATTTGGCCAAAGGCAGCACACTGTTAAAACCTATATTATCACAGGTTATTGAATGAGTGGTGTTTTTAGTTTAAATGCTACATAGTTTTCTTTTATTGGCTATAACTGCTAAATATGCCATTTTAGAAGTAGAAGTTAGGAGAAGCTGTTGTCTACTGAACACTCTTTAAAAATGAAATATCCAAGGTTCAAAAACCCTTCACTTTTTGTGATAGGATGTCTCCTGGTGACAGGAGTCTCCATTTCTGTTTTTCTTCTCTAACAAATATAGTGTCTCTCTTCTCCACATGAACAGAGAGGAAGTTGGCCTTGAAGAAGACAGGAAGAAAGAAGTATTATGTCCCCAAGAAAAGCCAGAGGTTTTACAGACTGAATGTAGTTGACTCAAAACTGATCTGGGATGCTGTAGAGTGGAATTATTTAAACAGAGTTAACATGATGGATTTGAGGAACTTCTGGAATTAGAGACACATTCAACATGTCTAAGTCAATATCCCCAAATCAAAAAGCCTGAAATCTGAAACACTTTGGAATCCAAGCATTTCAGATAAGATATAACCTGTCCTGTTTGATTGTGCCTGACTACATGTCCAACTTAACATCTCAGGACCTGTGAAAATAAAGTGGGCTACAGTAGGGGAGCCTGTAGGGGATGAGACTGTGGGTAAATTCAGTCTTGAGATACATTAATTTTGTTCGCTTCTGCCCATGACTCCTGTTCGAAGCAGGATCATACTTCTGAGATTCTAGAGTCTGTTAAGTGACTGAAGCTCTGTGTCCTGAGACCTCAGCTCCAAATGGCTTGTAAATTACAGCATTTGTGTTTTTGTTGGTCCCGACTTCCAATACTGTGCCCATCTTAATTTATTCTCTATAATTGATAAGCACACACAGATTTGTCCAGCCTGCTTCGATATTTTACAAACCACACCATCAGAATATAAGGAACCAAAACCTTGTTGCGTTATGGATGTTCTTGAAATCATGAAGTACATTATATATGCCAACCAGACAGCTACGGACAAGACACCTTCTTGTATTTGGTGAATTTTCAAAGGAAAACATTTCTCTTTTTTTCCTTCCAGGAGGTATTGGCAATATCAGTCTATTTATCCCTGCTGATTTGCTCATCACCTCCCAGCCTGTTGCCCAAACTCATTGGCCCACACCAGTGGGTCCCTTTAGGAGACAGCGGTGGACTTTCCTCTGCATCTCCTAGCACTCACTCACCAACTTCCTCAGTGTGTTAATGAGCTTTTCCGCCGTGCTCACCCAGCTCTTGCTGGGGTGCCCAGTGGTGTCGTTTACAGCTTATTGAAAACCGAAAATCATATCCTCAGGGGGGCGGGCTGCGGGCCTGGAAGGGGAAAAATACTCTCCCTGGCTGGGAATTTTCTTCAGCATTGAGAGCTGCTCACACATTTGCGAGGAGCCTGGGGGGGAATTTCCCCAGTCTTCCCCACACCGCAGCACCCAGGCTGAGGCTGAGCCCAGAGTCCGCTGTAGAGAGGCACGGTTTGGAGGGTTTGCCTCTTCAGCCACTGGGAGGCCTCTGCACTCCGTTCCCCGGCGCCTGGCTGCGATTACTCACTGGAGCAGCGGCACCAGCCTTCCACCAGGGAGCCGGAGCTCCCGCCCTCCTCCCCCATCTGCAGCCTGCTGGCTCCCTCTCTCCCTCTCTGTCTCACTCTCTCTCTCTCTCTCTTTCTCTCCCTCTCCTATCGCAGCACAATGAAAGCCTGTGTTTCGCCGTGAGTCTGAGGAGCGGGAGCCGGTGTCAGGAAAGCGCTCGGAACAGACCTGAAAGAGAAAGGAAAACACAAGCTACTTTTTTCTTCTTTTTTCCCTCATCTATAAAGCGAAGCAGTACAAGAGATAGAGCCACATTGCCTATGGGAGTCCAGACCCTGTGAGCCACTGGCCGGGGATGGAATGTACAAAAGTGGACAGAAAAGTGGCTGGACATGACTCGGTGCAATTTGCTGGAAGTTTGTAAGTTTGACCATCGCTTGTAAATTACTCTCGGAAGACTTTGTCTCTTGATACTGTGTTAGAATAGAACTGGCGGGTGAGGGATAAAAACCTCACTGGGAACGGGAAACAAAATGTGTTGAAGGAGCTCTCTCAGTAGCCAGCCACTTCAGAGTGCTTTCATTTAAAACTAAGAAAGCTAAGAGGGAATCGGGATTTCTGCCGGTGATTGGATTAGCTTGAAGAAAAGAGCATGGTCCTGAAGTCCAATTACAGACGTTGTTAAGACTGAAAAGCTGTCTCCTTTGGGGAGAAGACTGTACCCTACCGTGCCCCCCAGGAGGAGAGATCACCAACACCGGAGGGAGAGAAAGGGACGGAGAAACCAAGACAGTCTCCCTTGATTTCGTTCGCACAGTTTGAACATGACATCAGAAGCCTCAGGAAACAGCCCTGTTGTTTGCTTTTTAACCTAAGTAAAAGTGAAGGCTGCCGGTTACATAGACCAGGATAGAGATGTGTTTCTCTGCAGAAACACCCCCATAAATAATCTTCTGAAGCAACTAGGTGAGGGGGAGTCCGGGTCTCTATTAATGACTCTTTTGATGTCTTTTGCTATGCGTTTCTGCCTCTTCCTTGATGATCCCTGAATGCTTGAACTATCCCCTAGACTTTGTGTTTACAAAGTACCTGGAGGCTCTCCCCAGCCTGGTGGGGGAGAAAAAGATCAACTCTCTCCAACTTCTCCTGAGCTGTCAAATGCAATTAGAGTAAGTTGATCAGGGTTTGTTTCCAACTTCCCCTCTCCAATTGGTTTCTAATCTTTCTCCCCACCCTTTTGCTACTCGTTCCCCTCCCCCACACGTTCTCCACTGTCTCCCTACCCTCTGAAGACCTCTATTCATGTGGCCCTGAACACTGAAACCAGCTTTGCCTGCAACACTCAGCCCCAGCCTCTTGCTCCTCACCGTCCCAGAGGCAGTAATCATTGTGTCCAACAAGATGGGGGACACAGCGCCCCCGCAGGCCCCTGCAGGAGGTTTGGGGGGGGCTTCTGGGGCGGGGCTCCTTGGAGGGGGCTCAGTCACCCCTAGAGTGCACAGTGCTATTGTGGAACGCCTGCGGGCTCGCATTGCTGTCTGCCGACAGCACCACCTGAGCTGTGAAGGACGCTATGAACGTGGTAGGGCCGAGAGCTCAGATCGAGAAAGGGAAAGCACTATGCAGCTTCTCAGCCTGGTCCAGCATGGCCAAGGGGCAAGGAAGGCTAGCAAACATGGTAAGGCTACAGCCACGACTGCCACCACCACAGCCCCTCCACCGCCCCCTGCTGCCCCTTCTGTGGCCTCCCAGGCAGCAGCCACAGCCCCACCACCTCCACCAGACTACCACCAGCACCATCAGCAGCACCGACTGACCAGTAATGATAATGGTGGGATAAATCGAGAGCAGCAGCCACCAGCTTCGACCCCCGGGGACCAGCGGAACTCGGCCCTGCTTGCGGTAAGGCACCTGGTTTTCTCCTATGATTGTGGCTGTTGTCCTGTGGCCCTTCGCGAAGGTAGTGGTTGTCTTGGCCTCATGTGGAATGAATGGCCATGAAGATGGCCAAGATATCAGTCTCTCAAAGGCTGCTGGATATACATATGTGGTTGTAAACTCTTACTATCAAAGTCACTAGTCATTGTCCTACACTGAAGGGTGTTCCTTGCCAGGGAAAAGTCTGGGTTCTCCAGAGGCTCAACGGGCCCACGATTTGTGAAAGAAGAACTTAGAGCTGAGAAACCCTGTAGAACCCTCCTGCTTAGCATGTTGGCTCTGGTTAGGCCCAGAAAGACATTCTTTACTTGAGAGTAACTTAGCTCAGTTGACCTGTTCACTTTGCCCCATCCTGCTTCCCCTCTGAAGTACCCTTCACCTGGGGTTAAGAGGAGTCTGTGACTGACATTCCATAACATAGTGTCCCCACAGTAAAAAATAAAAACATGGGGGAAATACCTCATAGACAGCCTACTGCAGGAATGCTTGCTAAGAGGACTACCAGGATCCTCATGGGCTCCCCATTCCGGGACCCCGAACCAGTCTTTATTCTGGACCCTCCAATAATACAGCATTATCTCCCGGAACCCATAGAAGGCACTGGGAGCGATTTACTGTGGTTCTAGGAAGCACCTTGTCTTCAGTCCCTCTTGGTGACAACACGTCAAGTCTAAAAGCCTGAGTAATTTTCTGACTGGAAGTGCTTCCTCAGAGGCACAGACAACACCCCACCCAGAGGGAAGAGCATTGAGTCACTGGTTCTTGGCTGTCAGTCTTAGTCAGGTGACCCACTGTGGTATTCTGGCTTCCCCCAAACTGCTATGCCATTAGTCTTTCAGTAGAAGCTGGAACCCAGCCCTTGCCCCACAGGCTTCTCCCACTGGGCTCCTGAAGTTCTGTGACTGCTCATGGGACAACTATAGTCTGCCTAAGCCAAGCCTGATAAAAGGCAGAGATGGGAAATGGCCATGGGAGCCCCAAAGCACTCAGAAAGCCCCAAGGAAGGATGCTACTAAGGAGCTCCTGAGGGAAGAGGGGACCTGTTCCAGTGGTGGCTACTTCTTCCTGGCTGCTCTTTCCCATGTCCTTCCTCTGTGGTGATTCCCATGGTTCCTGGACAACTCTGGGGACTGAGACACTGCTCTTCCCCACAAGGCACACATTTTTCTTGGGCTGCCTAGAGCTGTGATTCTGGGGGCCCCCAGGTCCAGATGAAAACTAACTATCCATGACTAAACTGGCCTGTGCTTTATCCTTGAATAAAACTATTCAGTTTATATTGGAGTTTCCAGGCCTATATTCCTCTCTCTCCCACCTGCTCCATCCCCACTTCTCCCTGGAATTCCCAGCGAAGGGAAGTTTGTCTTCTGAAAGAAAGACGCTGGGGAGAAGTAAGAGGGAGAGAAGAACGAGGTTTGTGTGCATGTGTGTGTCGCTAGCATCTGCAGCCAAAAGGAACTAAATGCCTTGATTGTCCCCAGTAAATTTATAATCTGTCTGCAAGCCTCCCAATAATGCGGCTTTGTGTGCTTCCGAGTCTCCTGGTGAGTGCTTCTGGGGATGATACTGAGAGTGAGGCCCCCAGGCCAACCCCAGAGGGGAAGACCCATCTCTGCTCTGGGTGCCAAGCCTAGAGGAGCCCACAGGGTGGGCTTGATCTGTGGCTCTCCCTCCCAGCCTCAGCAAGGAAGGCAGCATGTCCTCTGTGGCCTCCTCTGGTTTTTGCTTCTGTCCAGTTGGGAGGGAAGTTGATGAGGTTCTCTTTTGCTGGTGCCTTACAGGATGAGAAATGAAACCAACTCCAGTGGTTCTTGTAACTTTAAGTGGCACTGCCGCAGATGTCGGGGAAGGCAGGCAATGGTGCCTGGCCTGTCTCTACTAAACTGTTTGCAGCTGCAAAAGCTGAAGGTGTTTGCTCTGCCGCCCCTTTCTCAGGGACTCTCTTCTCTCTCTTCCACCCACCAACCACCTCCTAAAATAGCCCCTCTGTGGAACACCCTCTGTGAGTGTGGGGAGGAAGCCTGGGGGGTTGGTGTAAGTCAGGAGAGAAAGGCAGCAGCGGGTCGGTCCACATGCTCACTCCTCCTCGATGAGAGTGCTGCTCCTACACCGCTTCAGTGCTCAGGAATTCCCTCTGTTTTAGCTTCTAAATTTGGTGCTTTGTTCCTTCGGATGTTACTTGGGTCTGTGAGGCAAGATCTGTGCGAAGTTACTGTCACTGGATGGGAGAGGCCTGGGCATTCAGGAGTCTCTTCTAGAGGTCTCACCTCCCTTGGCATCTCTGGTGTTCAGAGACAATGTGAATAGTTTTATTTTAAAGGCCTCTGCTGAGAATGCATGCCAGAATTCTTCCTTAATTTTATTGTGTCTATGTCCATAGACAGATTTATGTAGTCTGGTTGTGTTGAATGTAACACTTTACTGTTAATTTGTATGCTGTAAGTGTCCATGAATGCCCTTTGGAGAAAGGGAACATATTGATCATCTAAAATCAAATATGCGCGGTGTACCCTGATGAAGTTCTGTAACCAGCATGTGTTGTGCAGCAATGCCATGGACATTGTCAGTACTACCTGCCAAATGAAGGTGGAAGGACCACTTCTGTTCGGTGGGATAGTGTTGTCTGTGAGGGGTGTTCTACAGCAAAGATACACACTGTCTGGGCTCTTTAATAGCTTGAGTGTGAAGAACAATGCAAGAATAACCTCTAAGTCAGTTCTAATTCTGTCCACTTGAGAGCCTAATTCTGCTGTCCTTACTCAGCCAGTTTCTTCATTTAGCTCTAGTTCAGGGGAAGCCCCGCTTCTGTAGAGACTGCAAACGCAGGACCTCATAGAAGGTTGAGATTGTAAGGCTCTGAGGAGACTGGCTTTTTAGCCACTCACTCAGAGAAGACTTTAGCACCTAAATCACTTTCTGCTGAAGTATGTTTGAATCTTTGAATGAGCTGTAAAAACTCAACAACCACTGGTCCGTGGAGCAGTTAGGTGGCACATCTGTGGAAATTATTTATCTTTTCCTCTTGTCTGAGACACACTCACTTCCTGTGCCACAGACCGTTGTCACTAGTTTAGGTACACAAGTGGTACCAGGCCATTTTCAGCTTCAGACATTATTGTTTCTCTAATGTGCTGTGGAGGGAAGAACACAGATGAGACCAGGAGCTTGTCTCTTGGTTTGGTGCCTGTTTGATCACCAACCTGCTGGATGACAGGGACAGACACTTAGCACTCATCTGTCAGAGATCAGCTCCTCCATGAAAGCACTTTCATTAGTGAGTGTTTTGGGGAAAGGGAAAGAAGACAGATGCTCCCCCGATGCTGCTGCTGAGCTCCTAGCATCAAGGATGAATACTGGCTCCTCGGCGCTTCACAGAGATCCACTCAGCTTTGGCTTGTCTTTTTTAAGTGGTAAAATAGCTTTTATTGTAAACACAGGGATTGGTCTTGCAAAATCAGGACTGTCAAGATAAAACCAAAATAGCCCTATATTTAAGTATCTCCAAAGTCCTAGAAAACACTACCCAAAGTGAGCTGTGCTGTGAAGTCTTGTGTGTCTTTCAAGTGTGCCCTTTGTACATCCACATGTGCCCTAGAAGCCTTGGCAAGGTGTGTCCCCAGAGTGTCTAGGTATTAGAAAGTTGTATTAGAAAGGGTTATGAGAAAGTTGTTTACACAAATAATATGGAAAAGTTAAATATTTTGCCAACAGTATTCTAAAATGCCAGTTCTTACTTTAAGAAAGTCAAACCAGTTAAATGATCACCAAGTTCCCAGGTGTTTTATGAGTTTCCAGTTGACCAACTCAGAATTTTAGGGCTGTCCATGGAGGGGAGGGCAAGTCTGGAAGTCTGAGACTAGATGTCTACATGACAAATCTCCTCTCTGGGACTGTGAGAGGAGTGTTTACATTATTTATTTATGCAGCAATCATTTCCTTAAGAACAGACCTATTTTGTTTTGCTTCTCCAGAACAAAGTAGTTCTTAGCTACCCAGGGCCTTTCCACCTCATTCAAGTGAATGTAAGGCAAAGGGTTCCAGTGGAGAGAGTCTGGCTTGGGGTGCTCTTTCAAACTTTGTCAGAAAGCCTGCTCTGCTGACAAGGTGAGGTCAAGCACATACAGGTGCTCTGTATTGTCTAGAGATATCATTTGCTTTCTTTGAAATAATGTTGCTAAGTACTACCCATCAATATTTTTCTGTCTTAAACTTTAATGTGTCTGGTTTCCCTATACCTCTACTCATGTTTAATCATTACGTTGTTAACTGAGGGCTTTCAAACATTCTTAGACACAGCAATTAAAAATCACTAGTGGTGTGACAATGATTAGTTGTTTTCTAGATTTTATTCTTCACTTTGATTCTTAGCATTGTTGCTTCATTAAAAAGAAAACCTAGTAGTAACTCTGAAAATTACAAAACAGCCACCCAGTTTTGCTATGCATGCAGACCAAGCCTTTCTGGGTGCTTTCTCCTGACTCCTCCTCCTTTGTGCCAGACCCTCGCATGTGTTCAACCTTCGCAGACAAGGCCATCCATGTTTAATGAAAACAACTCTAAATTCCTCCTCCTTCATTTTCATGCTAATTTCCTTCACACTCCAGGAAGCTCTGTGGGAGAATAAAGGAGATGTGATATGCTACAGACATAGCCCATGCTGCCCACAGTCCGATGGAGAAATCACCCCCTGCACAGAGAAATGACAGTAGAAGTCCCTAGCCTTCAGGATGGCCTAGAACTGATATAGATGTTAAGGGAAGAGGAAAACAAATGTCTATTCAGACCTAAAGTACCCAGGGAGCTCCCTTTACATGTTTTACGTCACACCTACCAAATCTAGGTTGGATGGGTGACATTTGTCCTGTATTAGAAACAGGGACTCTAATACTAAGATAGGCAGGTTGGCTCATGCTTGTAATTCTAGCATACAGAGGCTAAGGCAGGACCGCTAGCATGAGTTTGAAGTCAGCCTGAGCTATATAGTAAGTTCCAATCTAGCCTGAGTTACAGTGTGAAACTCTGTCTCAGAAGACCAGCAAAAAATAGGCCAGGCACAAGCAGAGGCAGGCAGGTCTCTGTGAGTTCAAGACCAGCTTGGTTTACATAGAGAGTTCTAGACCAGTAAATATAGTATTAAACAAAATAGCAAACACAATAAGTAAATGAAACATGAGTACTGTTAGTGGGTGGGAAAGAGATTCAAATCTAGGCCAGGGAAAATCTTATAAAGAATATGGATCACCTCAGGGCCTGAGAGGAGTGAAGCCACTAAGGATGAGATGGGGGCTGGACTGCAGGGATACATGTAGCCATAGAAGTTAAATATTTAGGGGGTAGAGTGTGGTTGGGTAAGTAGTGAGGGGGAAATGTGGGGTTCAGAAATATCCTGAAAATACTGTCATTTTCACAAGAGCAAATCAGAAATTTGGTCAAATATGGAGCCAGGAAGGAGCAGAGGAGTCCAGCGCTATGAAGCAATACTAATCCTTCATGTGCTTGAAGACAAGTATTGCCTTTCGCTCCAGCAGCCTCTTCTCAGGGCACACAGCCTAAGTGCTCTGTTCTATGAGCTTCAAGTCCCCAAGGCTGCTTAATGCTTTGCTGTTTACACACTTCTCCATTCATGGTGAGTTATATACAGCATGACATGGCCTTTGGCGCTCAGAGCAGAAGGAGGGCTTTAAGAGCACACTGGCTGGAGGAGAAGAGAAACTGAAAGGAGTGGAGCTGCAGCTCCACCCCGTCCAGACTGCTCTGGGCCTCCACTTGCAAGCAAGGAGGTTTGCCCTTGATGTAATGAGCTCTCTGGACGCACAGGTGGGTTCCTCCAGCACCTGAGTTGTTTTACGCCCTGCCTTGTCCTTAAAAGAAGCACGAGCAAACCTTTACAGGACACTGTGATTATTTGAATTTTGCTTGTTTTCAATACAGATAGGCAACTGACCTTTTAGGCACGTTAAGAGTTCAACAGAAACCAGTAACCTCTAGGGCACAGAGGAAAGCCAGCAACCCCCACCTCTGATTCTCCGCAGGAGGCTGCACTCTGTGAGCTACTCACAGCTGATGGTCGGTCCTTCTACTGTCTGTGACATTCCTGCCTGTCTGTAAGGGACAGATATGAAACAATCATGGCCTGAAGAGAAAAGTTGACACACACTGTAAGGGCTGAGGAAAGCCAGAGCCCAGCACAAGCAGTCAAGAGACTGAAGGAGCAGCTAGGGTTAGGGTAAATTTATTAGGGTACACAATATTTTGGGGAATACAATACCACCACATTTCCCCCTTTTTGTCTAAAAATAAAAATGCTTATAACTAATACAAGAAAAATTATATCCAATAAGTCAAGATTACATTAACGATGTCTAGTCCATTAACATCTGACAGATTCAGGCAAAAGGAGCAGTATGCACATACCCCACACTGAATGGGTCTTCATGGTGTGAGCAAAGGTTTAGAAATCATACATCAAAGCATGTGGACCTAGGTGGTTTTTAGAGTTTGGGGAAATGATTCACTATTCTGTGGTGTGCACATTGCTAGGCTTACATAAGTGAAAATTTTGGGACCATCTTTTTCCCCTTAGAATTTATTAGAGGTGCATGGATGGAAATTCAATGTTGAAACTGGATTATTGAAGGAGGTAAGTTAGCAGAGCAGTTAAAATGAATCTGGGATCTGGGGTAAGATGACCAGTGGTTTAAGTCACCATTCAGCCATGTAATAACTGTGTCTTCCTGGTGAAGTCAGTTAAATTCCCCTGCCTCCATTTCCTTAGAAATGATGATAGATCTAACTTTCTACATTTTTAACTAAATGAGTCAAATGCCTGGCACCATGTAGAGGCTCAATAAACTATAGTTGTTATTACTTATGTGAGACACAACATGCTTGAATAACCTAGTTCAAGTTTCTATATCCAGAAATGCATCAGACATTCAAGGCAAAACATGGCTTTTCTTATCAATGTTTACTGAGAGTAATTAGTGCACGGTCCTGTGTTACTTAGCTTCCCTCCATGGTTTAGTTTATTTATTTATTTATTTATTTATTTTTTGGTTTTTCGAGACAGGGTTTCTCTGTGTAGCTTTGCGCCTTTCCTGGAACTCACTTGGTAGTCCAGGCTGGCCTCGAACTCACAGAGATCCGCCTGGCTCTGCCTCCCAAGTGCTGGGATTAAAGGCATGTGCCACCACCGCCCGGCTATATGGTTTAGTTTATTATCCTCTGGGATCCATTTACATCTTGGTAGAGTGTCCTTGTTGAGTTGTTGAGAACAAGAGCAAACAATACACCTTCCTATCCCAGGAAGACTGAACAAACCCAATCTAGAACTTGACTGGAGTACCGGCTTGACTGTGTACTTCTAGAATACATTTCGAGTCTCCATTCTGCCTGGAGAGTGTGTTTAGTGAGTAAATGAGTCATTTAAATATCTACCGAGATGTTGAATCCTTTAAAGGGACTAGCCTCAACTTAACAATTCAACTAAATTTTTAATTCAAATTAGCAAATGATTCTAAAAGTAAACCCAGTACCAGATAAAGAATGGTTAGAAGGACCTTGCGGTGAAGAATTGATGCTTCTGAAAGCAGTCTCTTGTCAAGGAATTCATTAGCTCTATGTATGAGTGAAAAACAACAGAAACCTGCCCCTTCCCAACCATGAGCAGCTCATGTTTACAGTGCCTTGTCCCCATGTACTGTCTGGATGTGAATCTTTTCTTTGTGCCTTTCTGTACAAAACATGAAAAAGAGGTTGCCAAGACTTCAAAGCAAGCTTAGTGGTGGCAGTTCTTAGCCAAAGCAGGATGTGCTTGGAGAGAGATGACAACAGAGAAAAGAAGAGTCTCTGCTCTTTGGTGGATGATTCTTGTGCAAGGATGGTTTGTTTGTTTATTTTTCTTTGAAATTTTTTTATTCTTCTCTTGTACATTACATCCCGACTTCAGTTTCCCCTCCTTCCACTCTTCCGAGCACCTCTCCTCTCCCCCAGATCCACTCCTCCTCAGTTTCCCCTAAAAAAAAAAGCAGGCTTCCCAGGAATATCAACTGAACTCAGCATAACAGGTTACAACAGGACTGGACACATCAAGGCTGGGCAAGGCAACCTAGTAGGAGGAAAAGGGTCCCAAGTGCATGCAAAAGAGACACTCCCATTGCCACTGTTAGGAGTCCCACAAGAACACCAAGCTAACAACCTTAATGTATATGCAGAGAACCTAGTTCTGACCCATACATGCTCTGTGTTTATCCCTTCAGTCCCTGTGAGCCCCTCTGAGACCTGCTTAGTTGATTCTGTGGACCATGTTCTCATATTCTTGTGGTGTCCTCAACATTGGTTCTAACATTGGTTCTAACTAATAAGAATATTGTCAAAATTGTGTTTCTTGATTCTTTTGTTCCTGTAATTTAAGCTAAGATCCCAGTTCCCTTTCTGAAAGATAATGATTCTTACAAAATGTAACATCAAACTCACACGTGAGTTTACTTGGTTCTATTCTTATTTTTAGTGGTGTACTTTTTCCCTGAGTCATTCTGGCAGGTTCCTATGGGATACCATTAACATTGTTGCTTTTAAATTTCTCTTTGGCCAGAAACGTGGCTGAGTTACATTAGTGGATCTTACCCAGCACACTAATAGCTCTCAGCTATGTAAAACCCAACCCTTTGAAGTCCTGGTTCTTCGACAGTATTTTTCAGGAATTCCTGATGGATTTGAGCAGAAAGTTCATTATCTGTCTTAAGAAAAAAAAAAAGTGAGGCTGGGCAGATGGCTCAACTGGTTTAGAGCTCACTGCACAACATGAAGACCTGGGTTCAATACCCAGCACTCACATGAAAAGCCAGGTGCGGTGGTCCACACTTGCGGTTCTCGTGCTGAGGAGGTGGAGACAGGAGAATCCCCAGGATTCACTGACCAGCTCTCCAGCCCACTTGGTGCATTCCTGTGGGAAATGAAGTAGATGGCTTCTGAGGAACTACACCAGAGGCTGACCTCCCCACACATACGTAACCTGCACACATTCATGTACACCTTCACAAACACACACCCATCCATACTCAAGTGAATTTAAAGCAAAAGTCTGCTAACAGATACCAGGACACACAGAGTAATATCTCAAAGTCAAATCATGTCAACCAAGTAGGGTACAAGGAAGTGGGGATTCCCTGGGTCAGTATACATTGAATGGGTCTTTGGGATGATGTTATACCTATAATTTTACACACACACATATTTTTGCCTATTTAAATATAAATATATACGTTTATGTCTACACTTAGGTATAACTTGTTCCTATCTGGGGATCTCTAGAATCCAAATCATATAAGAGTTAAAGCACTCTTTGAGGAGCAGCTGAGAGATCATTTTTGACTCTGGCCACCCTTCACCTAAGTGTTAAACCTGTTATGCTTTGCCTTGCTGTCTGATTGCCACACAGCACCGTGTAACTCAGACACAGCGAGGCACGCCTGCTGGTATTGTTCCTTTAGTTGTCTGAGAGCAGCATGGAGAAAGCACAGGATGTAGACTTGAGCAGCAGCCCTCCCGACAAAGTGGCAGAAATGACAGTTTAGTAAAGCTTGGGTCCAAATCCCAAGCATTGTATCAGAGAGTGCTTCCTTTGCTGGCTTAGATTCTCTGCATGTGGATCTGTTTGCAAGCTCAGTCCCCCAGAGAGAAAGTCTGAGCTGCCTTTGTGCTAAATTAAACATTGGTTTTCTCCTTGGGAACCTGATCTTCCATAGGCCAGGCAACAATATCTTTCTGAGAGAGCCCCAGCCAGCCATTTCCCGCAGGAACACACTGGCTGGGGAGCCTTTTTCCCCTGTCTTCTTCACTTGTGTGTGAGTGTGGTGCAGGGAAGTTGTTTTGTCTAGCTAGATCCAGAGGCCCTCAAAGCAGACTCACACTGTAATCCCTGGTATAAGACTGTATATGCTGCTTAACATATAATAAATGAAAATGGCTAGAGAGGCAGCCAGATTATGCAGGATTACATGCTCACATGGGAAGGAGTTTCCTTCCCTTTCTCCCCTAAATCCTGTGCTCACAACATGGAAGGGAGTGCGTCACAAACAGAAGCCGTCTCCTTCCCTGCTTTATCTCATCTCCATCCTGCCTGTCCCCCTAGAGGGCTAGTTCATGTAGCTCTAAAAATAGGCCACTATTCTACAATTTATAGACCTGTATGAGCCTGCAGAGAGAAAACAGACCAAACTCTCTTCTCATAGATGAAGAAATTAAAGCTCATTAAAACACAAAACAAACAAACAGCAACAACATTAGAGCTAGGGGAATCGCCCAGGGATTTTCACATCTGTTTGAGGCTACACAGGGTGTCATTTATCAAGATAACTTTATAGACCTAGGAGAAAGGTAATAGTAGAACATTCCCATAAACATTAAAATTGTGTTGTAGGATGAGCATTGGTATTAGAATATTTCTTTAGGGTAGTTTTTAAATAATCATGCAATCTCTTCAGTGTCACATAGCTCTTTCAAATGGAATGTTCCCACTCATAAAAAGAATGGCTGCTGCTTCCTCCCTTAAATCTTATGTGGCCTCCTGATTTGCTTTAACCAATTATGTGTGACAAAAATAACATCATGCTACACCTGATGATGTCCTTGAGGTAGTCCACTTGGATCCCAGACCCAAGAAGCTGGGCCTGCCTGGAGGCTGAATATCCACATTCAGAGAAACCAAAGCACCCTTCTTGCAAGGGGGCCCCCTCCCCCATCTAAGCATAACCTGCTGGGAAACCACCAACACAGCAACCTGCAGAGCCATGAGAAACTCTGCTTGGTTGTACGGAGCCACTAAGTTTGGGGTAGCTTATCATGTCACGAAAGTTGACTGACTCAGTGCTGGAAACCAGTAAAGGGCAATGATTGCTGGCTTTAGCCATGTTTCTGAGGCTGCATTACTTTAAGATAATAGTCCACTCTCCAGAGGTTTCGGGATTAAACTAGACAATACTTGAAGACACTGAGGTGGCAGCAGCACACAGTGTTCAAGCTCATGGCACACACCAACAGACACTGATTCTTGCTTTGCACTTTCTCTTTTTACCCCCTTCCTCTGACACCTCACTTTCCTTTCATGTGCATCCAAATACTCCCAGGCTTCCCCAGCTGACTATTCCTTAGAACATCATTTTTTCCCCTCCTTCTGGATGATGGCCTCTCATTCCTCCTAACTACCAGATTTCCAGCATTCTTGTTACGCTCCAGGGGTCACATCTGCCTTCGGTAGTCTACTCTTAAAATAGAAAAGGGTTAACCTCATAAAGATGTCACTCCCCTTGTACTGTTATGCTGCCCTTGGGAGACTCAGACAGCATAGCAAGTATATATGGCCGGCGTAATTGCATTCGATCCTTGAGGTCACAGAAGACTTTGTGAGTTGGGACGGAATACAGGGAAGAAACAGATTCCATCTTTAAAAGCATTCTTCTAAATTCTCACTTGCTTTTCTGTAGGAAATGACCCTATTCTGTGTGTCTTGTTTTATTTCCTATCTTACCTTCACAATACATGAATAAACAAATGAAGGGATAGTTGAGAGCTATCATATTAGACCTACATGCTGTATTTATTAATGAAACAGTAAGAGTTTAGCCTAGGAAGCAGGACTGAGGTCCTGGGATGCAAGCTAACAGTGCAATTTAAGTCATTCATTAGATTGGTATCGACTTTCTCACTGCTCTCTTTCTTGTTTTTCAGTTATTGTTATTATTATTATTTTTATTATTATCATCATCATTTTAAAATAACAAGAAAAACCTGTCGAGTGACTTGAGTTACCACTGAGGCCTGTTTTGATATGATACACTTTTCAATACTTCCCACATATGGGGCTTTTATTTCTTAGACTTTAGAATCTCCTTAAATTTGAGGAACAATCAAAAAAGAGTTAATAAAGATGGTATAATTTGCTTTTTTAAAAAAGAAATTGGTAAAGAGAGTCCAAAGTAACCTTAGTCACAAGTTACATGTCAGAAGGGGCAGAAACCAGCAGTATTCATTTATTAGTATCTGGGGGCAGGGGTGGTTGTGGGTTTGTTTAATTTGCTGGTAGCTAGAGCCCCGATTCCCTCCGTCCACACCCACCAACTGTACTTGCAGCATTTCTGTGGATAAGGACTGTTCCCAAACTGAGTACCACCATGAAATGATAGCATGCAACAAAGACTATAAAATGAAAAGTAATTCTTTCTCAGGAGTTGACGGGTGTTCAACTGCACACATCAGTCCCCCATCTGTTTGTCTCTCCCGCATAGACACATAACAATTGAAAAGTGCAGATTGATGGATGGGATTTTATCCTTGTCACACTTCATCTTTAAAATATGTTTCCTCTTTAAAGGGGAACTATAAAAGAGAGTCACAGAGCAATTGGCTTGGGGGATGGGATTCAGCTCACTGCTATTTTCCCCCTTATCACTAAAACCCTAAGCAGAGTATAATCACCTATTTCCCCAGGGCAGCCCTAAGCCCTGAGAACTCAGCTCTGTTTGGGGATTTAATAGAACCAGAAAGAAGAAATGAGCAGGATCGGCTCCATACACCCACAAGGAAACATTTCCCCCAAATATTAAATGGAGAAGAATTCTCAACACACACCTCACTGCCCCCAGAAGCAGCTAGAGTACAGCTCTTCAGCATCTTTGTGACTCAGAATCTTGGGGTCTTTGGATCATGTCTGAGGCTCAGGGACAGCTGGGTGCATTTTCTTAACAAAGCAAGATGTAGCTGGCATGAATGGAAAGCGAGCTTTGGTGGTGGTTGTCATACTGCTCCTTGAGGGGCTTCATTGTCTGTTAGGTTGGAGGCACAGAGATAGCGACTTTTTTTCCCAGTTGCTTCAAAATAGCCTGGAATTTCTTTTGTTCAGATTTTCAGATGAAAATATCTTGGTATTATGTTGTGCAATGTGGCTTTTCTTTCTTGAATCCTAAAGCAAAGGTTATTAAGTTGCCTTTCTTCTCTAACAGATTCGGTCATACCTTTGCTGAGAAAATGTACCCCAAGTCTCAAACACACACACACACACACACACACACACACACACACACACACACACACACACACACACACACACAGAGGCAGACACACACTTTGTTCAGAATGATTCTTTTTAATATATGGACACAAGTCAGCTGTGTGAGTAGTTTTCAGAGAAAACTAGAAACAAAGAAATGAGTCAAAAAGTATTTAAAAGAAATTGCTGCCAAAAACAAAAGCATGCAGATTTATAGAAACTAGGAAAAGAACAGTGTTATAATAGCCAGAGTGACCAGAATCCTCTCTGCCGGTCCAGGCCTCTACCACCATGGTTCTCTTGGGCCAGTCACCGATGTCCCTCTCTGCAACCCAGTTGGATCTGGCTCCTTAGTATTCTGCCTGGCTGAATTGTTGTCGTCCAGAAGTCAGCTCCAATATCACTTTCTGAGTAGATCTCAGTGGCTGTCTTAAAAAAGTAGGCACATGGCTGATCTCTACTCATTTCCCACATCCTTTGTCCTCTTACAGAGCTTTTATTTTCTTCATAACTTTTACCAAGAATTTATTTTATCACTATTTGAATTCCTAGCTTCTTTGTGTATCTCTTCTCTTTCTCCAGTGGGATTATAAACTCCATGGGACCAGGAGCCATGACAGTCTTATTTACAATAAGCATCCCAGGCCCTTAAAGTCCTGGAGTTATGCAGTAAATACCTGTTGAATCAATGACCACATTGTTGGTTTTAAACCTATAGTTATCATATGTGGCTTTCAGAGGTGGGAGAAGAAGAGGAGGAGGGAAGATTATCCAAGGTCCCACATATTTAATTATGTATTTAACATAGGTATACCTAGGAGACACACACAGGGGTGGGGGGGCATTAAGGTGATTAAAAACGGGACCCCATTGAAAAATTCAGAGGATAGATAATGTCTTAAAATTTTTCCAGGTTCAAATTCTAATCTTGTCTCTTATGAGAGGATAGTGTTGGTGTAAGTAAAAGGGTGGATGTGTAGGTGTTGAATACTTATGTTCTGGGGTCTCAGACCAAACATCTCACTGGACAGAGCTTATATTTTGATGTAAAGATATGAAGTAACCTAATGAAGGATCATGGCAAACACGATGTTACAATGCATAGCAACTTGTTCTTTAGTTAAAGTAGCTATTTGAAGACAGATCTGGATTAATTAAAGGAAAGCAAATCTGAGAAACACTCTGGGAAGTGAGAGCTACAAGAAAACATCTGTCCTCGAGTTCCAAGGTCTTCCTTGGCACAGCAGCTCAGTTCTGGCCGTGTGTCCACCCATCAGTTTTCCCGGCGCAGCCTGGGTGCTGCTTTCACCCTTGTGGGTGAAATGCTGCTTTTGATGCTTTGGGGCCTTAGAACTATTGCAGGCCTTTAATCTGGAGTCACTGAGGGTCAAGAACAGAAGAGAAAAAGCTGAAGATTTCCTTAGTGGAGAATACTGTTCTGCTTTAGACTGGGAAATATTGGGTGGGGTGTTGCTCACTAATAATCTCTGACCAGTGTTAAGGGGCTGGGCTTGAGCTTCAGCATTGAAAAAGAAAAGTGAGGAAGGGTAGGAGTAAGGAAGAAATAGAGGGAGGAAGGGAGGGAGGGAGGGAGGGAGGGAGGGAGGGAGGGAGGGAGGGAGGAAGAAACAAAGAAAGGAAGGAAGGAAGGAAAGGAGGGAGGCAAGAAGGAAGGAAGGAAGAAAGGTAGAAAGAAGGAGTAAAAAGAAGGAAAGAGGAAGAAACAGAATTGGAAAAGCAATGGTTGGGAAATTAGTCCCAGGGCCACAGGGGACAGTGGCACAGCCAACTCTCAGGAAGCATGCAGAAGCACTGGCTGTAACCACAATAGCACCTAACACGTGTACCATCCGCCTTTCCCTCACAGAGACCTTGTGCTATCAGTAAGCTGTCGGAGTAGCTATTTGTACATTACAAATGAGAAACAGACTTGGAGAAGCTGAGAAAGAATACTGTTGTTTAAATGTCATCTGCGCTATGTATTGACTTCAGGTCCACACATCATCCCCATACGTTCTCTGTGGAGGTGATTTTACACACAAGTGGGAAGGGCTTAGACGTGTTTGCTCTAGGTGCCGGCAAGCCCGTGGTCTTGTACAGGGCATGCTAACAGCATCCTTGAGCCACAAATCCTTAACTGCACTCGCAGCTGGATTGGGACACTGGAGGTCTCCAGCTCTCAGGAGCTCACCCACACAGCACTGGAGGCCAATGACTCTTCTAGAAAGAATGTCAATCATGAATGGAATGAGGATGTTGGGCTCTGAGCACACCAAGGCTAGAATAAAGGAGCCTGGAAGGGGGTCCTTTTCTTTTTCTTTATTTCAGTCACTAATTTGTAAGAAAACAAGGCAAGATGAGAATATGGTTTAGTTTTTGAACCTGAACACTTAGCTGCTGTGTTTCTTATGACTCCAAAGAGTCCACTGGCAGGCTGTGGATAAGGGGTGCACAGTCATTCTGGAGCAGGGAATCAAAGGAGAGTCTTCACGGGAACCAAACCTGGTCTCCTTTTGGTTCCCCTCCTTCCTGTTGCTCTTTTTTGAATAGACATCTTAGATGGGACTTAAAGGAAAGATCAGCAACTCTGCTTAGAAGTGACTTTTACAAGCATTTCAAATCCAAGTGGAGAATATAATTCTTTAAGTTGATGATTTGTTTATTTTTTTTTAATTTTTGCCAAAAGAAAATGCGAGTGGGGCTCATAATCAATGGATTTTTGATGGAGGTAAAGATATGCTTTATTTATCTCTAATTCTAGTTCCATCTAGCACACATGCATCAGTATATGTTGAACTATACTGGCAAATATACAAACGTAAACTTTTGTGTGTGTACAAATTCATGGCATATGTGTATATGTGTTGAGGGTGGAGGATGCCTCAGCTGTGGTTCCTCAGGTGCCATCACCTTCTTTTTTTTGTTTTTGTTGGTCTGTTTGCTGTTTTGAAGCAGGGTCTGTCACTATCCTGGAGCTCACCAAGTATGCTAGGTTAGCCAGCAAGCCTTAGATCCTCCTGTCTCTGCCTCCTCAGTAATGGAATTCCAAGCGCATATCATCTACCCTGGCTTTTTGTGCATTGATTCTGGGACTAAGCTCAGGCCTTTGTGTCTGATTAAACCATCTCACCAACTTCACAAGCATGAATTTGTTTGTTTTGAGACAAGGTCTCACTATATAGCTCTGACTGTCCTGAAATCATTATGTAGACCAGGCTGGCCTGAAACTCACAGAGATCCACCTGCTTCTGCCTCCCGAGGGCTGGGGTTAAAGGCATGGGCCATTATGACCGGCTTTTACAAGCATGAAATTTTAAGATCATAATCCCTTCTACTATGTTCTACGAATAGAGTGAGAAACAACGTTCTTAAACATGGTCTTTTGGTGCAGCATGCTTTTTTTTAAAAATCACATTAAGTGTCTACTTTGTCAGGGACTATTCTAGATGTTTTTGAAGTATTAACTCATATTCCTATAATTAAACTATGAAATTATTCCTATTGTACAGATAAGGAAATCGAGGTGTGAGCTGAAGAGTGGTACAGTAAGAAACTGAACCATTGCCAGCTAGCTACTAACAGGCCTCTAACCATGTTTCTTGCTGTATATAGAAGACATTCACAAAGGTGTCCTGAGACTCCAGCTCCTATCTGATCCAGGCCTGAGTTTGGAAACAAGTAAAAGATATTTGCCCACCAATGCTACTCAGACACGAGGAGTCATCTCCACTGCAGGCACAGTTCAGAAGGCTCGCCTAAGGCCGTGGCTCACTCTGAGACAGTTGCCAGTCTCCTCTTTCCTAAGGCTCAGAAGGTGCTGGAACATGTAGAGTCCGTGAATAACAAAAACACTTCACTTGAAATCTGGGAACCCCCTGGAAGGCCTGTGGAGGTTTCTGAAGTCTGCTCAGTGGGAAGAACGATGCTGAGTCCTTGTCCACATTGGCCCCTTGGGCATGGCTGGTCCCTGGGACCGGTTATCTAGGCTTGAGCTCGAGCACCAGGCATGGAAGTGATCTTCAATGTGCATTCCAGATGAAATGTGAATTCATGTGGAGGCATGAGTCAGGCCCTGGTTGTGCTGTGAGTGGGCCTACAATCCATTTAGAAAGCAAGTTTATGTTTAAAGAAATGAATTGCCTTCACCTTTCGGTCCTTGAAGATATCCTAACCTCTGCTCTGCAAGTGTGCTGTGGACACTGCTTCTCTCCTCATTACTTGTGACCAGATCGCTTTCCTTAAGACCCTTGTGTATGAAAATCCTGGAGATGCCATCCCCGTTGTGTATATTCTGAAGGTATTATTCTTTAGATAGAACTGGCTGCCAAAAGTGTGGAAATGGCGAGCATGAAGCCCCAAACCTAAGAGTCATCCTTGGAGCTTTCTTTTGGGAATTAAATCTTGTTATAAGCTTCCGCAATACTTCTCAGTAAACCTGTTGCTATGTCTAAATCCTGCCCTCCATTTAGGGAATGGAGAGGAAAAGAAGGCAGTCACCCTCCGTTGTCCCCCAACCCTAACCCCCACCTCCCTCCCCCTGCCGTAGTACCACCCCCTTCCCTGCACCACCCCCCACCCCCATCTTTTATCAGGAGCTCTTTTTGTGCTAATATATAAACGACTTAGCTTCTTGAGTTTTCAAGTTCCCCTGTATCGAATGCAGTTCCATACTGTGACTTACAAGCATGTTCAATGTGAATATGTTCCATGGTTTTGTCAGATTCTCAAAGTGCTCCAAGGACTAAAGAACCGGAAGTCAAGACTTGGGGTAGGAGAAAGAAGAATCCGAGGAATCCTGAAGTAGTGTGATCACTCCCCTCCACAGAGCAGCAAGCTCCGGGAGAGCTATGGAGTTGGTTGGTTCCTTGTCTTTGCTCATTCCAGTTTCGGAATGTCCCCACAAAGCACATGTACCCTGTTTTGTGCCTAGTTCCCTAACCCTGGGCCTTCTTTGTTGTGTTATCTATCCAGCCACTTTCCCCCTGTTTTCTAAAAACTAGCTGTTCCTGGGTCTGCTCATTCTCTTGTGCAGTTAGAGCCCCAGGCAGCACTTTCTTATGCTTGGTTTCTAAGTGACCTCTCACATTGGCAGGCTTCCTGCCCTCTCACCTTGACCCCTGCATTAAATGGTGTCTTTCCCTGTCTTTGTGGGGACCTTCTTAGTGAACAAGGCTGGTTTGCAGCTTTTCCCCGGGACCTCGGCACACGGACTGTTCTTATTAGTTGCACACCCCAGGCTGCTAGAGTTCCTATCTTGGCAGTGGACCATCAAACACCCTATTTTTAAGAGTCTCTAACGTAGTTGTAAACACGTGCTGTGACTGGGCTCTCTGTCTCTTTGCTCATATTTACCAAAGCGGTTTAGCTGTTGAAAAGTTGTTATGATGAAAAAATTAAAAAATAAAAGTTCAGCCTCCAGGATTGTTATTTTCCATTTGTCTAACTCAAAACTGTATAACCTCACCAAAAAAGAAAGAGAGAGGGAGAGAGAGAGAGAGAGAGAGAGAGAGAGAGAGAGAGAGAGAGAGGAAGGAAGGAAGGAAGGAAGGAAGGAAGGAAGGAAGGAAGGAAGGAAGGAAGGAAAGAAGGAAGGAAGGAAGAAAGGAAGGAAGAAAAAAGCAATTGGCATTTAGTTACTTCGTTTGATGGTCTAGTCATATTGGTAACTTGAGGGGGAAGAAATGGACCCACCGGATCGTTTTACTCTGACAAATGCCAATCAAACATGCATAGGGTGGGGATGGTGTTTGCTCCACATGTGTAAATGATTGGAACTGCTCAAAGAAGTCAATCCGGTTGGCTGTGTAAACTGTTTATGCTCTTAAAATCATGTGTATTTCTAATAAAAACATTCTATAGATGTATTTAAGTTCTAAAGACTTTTTCTCGTCCCATTAGGAGAACTTAATCACTACCCCAAATTCTCAGCATCCGCTTATACATTCGTTTCATGGACTGTTATCTCTGGGGACCTCACACAGTAACAGTCAGGAATTTGGTGAAGAATGTTGCACATGTATCTATTTCTTTGATTCCTTTAAGGGGTGTAGGATAACAAAACACATCTTGATCTTTTGGGGAGATTGTGACTTATGGCTTAGGGCAGGAGATTTGGCAATTTAAATGTTAAGAGAGCAGACTCTGGCTTTTTCCTCTGGGAATTTAAGTAAGATTCTGGGAGCAATGTTGAGCAAATTCTAATACTCCTCACAGGAGGAACAGGACTTTCCTCAGGGTTAGCATTTCACCAAAGCTGGGACGTTAGAGGAGGACATCTACCCTCAGAGTTTGTCACATGCATAAGATGAGGAGGGTGTGTGTTTGCTGGTGAGGAACTGGCCCTGCCTTGTGACCAGCCACTCACTGAGCAGGTAGGTTGGCCTGGAAGCTCCAGGCTGAGTGACAAGTGAATGTCTTTAGCTTGGATCCCTTTGGAAGGCTTCAGGCTTGGGTGTTGGTTTTGCTTCTGCACTAAAATGATGTTTTTCTCTTCATATCACAGGCAGAGGAGTGCAAACACAGGCTAGCATGGGGTTCCCACATATTTCTTTCCCAGATGGCTGTGCTCCAAACATGTTTGCTTTGCCGTCTTTGTCATGTAATGTGTGGTCTTGTCACACTTCCTGCCCTAGCCTTTAAATCTCTCTCCTTTTAAAATGCTTTCAAATATAAGAACATTCTACTTCTAGCAGGCATTTATTCACTACACATGTTAAATAGTTGATTTTTCCAGGCGTAAGAAATCCAGCCATGTGAGACTGGAGAGAAGGCTCAGAGGGTAAAGCACTTAGCATGCAGTCACGAGAACACAGATTTGGAATGTCTAGAACCCAGGTAAAGCCAGATGCAGCAGTTCACATCTGTAATCCCAGCATCCCTACAGCAAGATGGGAAGCAGACACAGGAAGATTCCTTGGAAGTTTCTGGGCTAGCCCACGCCACACTTACAGGAACATGCACAATTTCTCTTTCTCTCCCTTCCCTCTCTCTATCCCTCCATCCCTCCCTCCTCTCCTGTCCCCTTCTAATTAAAATATTAATGAATTGAAGACCAACACAGAAGGTGTGTGAGGAAAGGGGAGAAATACAACCAAGCCCCAAATGGGAATGGTGCATTCTGCCCTAAGCTATCTCTGCTTCTGGGGGAGATGGGGTGTTCTATGTGAGTGCTCCCTGGAAACAACAGTGTACTTCTTCCTGGAGCTACCATGAGCTTGACCTCACAAAAGTGCTAGACACCAACTAGAATTACACTCTTGGAGGTGATGAACAAAGTTAATGTGGGCCTGAGGTAGTGCATAAAGAAAAATGTCCTTTCTCTCAGCCTTCCAATGAGCGATCTATCACACTTTGACGGTAATCATTAGCTATTCCATGGGACGTTAAATGGCAGGAAGCATAAGCCAATAAAACAAGAAACTCACACCACTTCATTCTATTTTTCCTTTTGTCAAGGTGCAAGTATTTGTTTGTTTGTTTGTTTTTCGAGACAGGGTTTCTCTGTGTAACAGTCCTGCCTGTCCTGGAGCTTACCTTGTAGACCATGTTGGCCTTGAACTCGCAGAGACTTACCTGCCTCTGCCTCCTGAGGACTGGGATTAAAGGCATGAGCCACCACCACCTGGCTTATTTTTAAAAATATTTTTAATTAATTCTTTGAAAATTGAATACAGTCATTTTGATCATACTTACCCCCAACTCCTTCACTTAACTCCTCCCAAATATAGTTAAGTCAGTCAGCATGCTAGCATGGAGTGGAAAAGGGGTTCATGAGCCCCACTCCTAACTGAGGAGTTACAGACAGTTGATGACTTCTAGAGAGTGGAGAGTCAGTTTTCTTCAAGGGTATGGCTTTTAGTAGGTTGACCATGCCACTGTGGGTGTCGCCACATTCCCAGGAGTACACAAACAGCACAAATTGGAATCAGTAGGCAATTAAACAAAAATAAAGAGGGCACAGAGTATTTCACAGATACAACCTAACCCATAATACACCTGTGTATCCATGCAGTCTTATCTAGTTTGTATATCTCTCGTCTCCTTGCCAATCATGAGGAGGTAGCTGCAACTTCTTCAGGAAAAGCTAGCATTTCCCACTAAGCAATGCTCCTTGAATGGTGGCTGCTTCTCGTTGCTGCTGCTGCTGCTGCTGCTGTCATCCTCCTCTTCCTCCTCCCCCCTCCTCTCCCTCATTATTATTCCCCCCTCCGCCTTCTCCTTTTTCAGTGTCAATTTTGCTATTTTACCAAATTTCAAGTGATTCCTTCTGATAGCTAGACTTCTGTGTATAGAATCTGATTTGCTTATGGGCTTCATGGTAATTATATCAATACAAAAATTATCTAGTTATTTTTTTGAGGGAGGGTGAGTTATGGTGTTTCCTTGACTATAGAACTTGAGTTCTAAACACTTAAAGTAGAGTCAGTATTAATTGGGACCAGGAAGATTTTTTTTCCTGAAAGGGTGATGGGGCACCATTCCACACATGTGTGTGGTGTCACATCTTTGGCCTCTTGTAGCTACACATGCGCATGACTGTTCAAGGGTAGCAAAGAAATAGATTCTGTGGCAGGTTGTAAAAACATGTCTGATGTCTTAAAAGCTTTTAGGAGGAAGAACTTATAAAATTGAGCTCTTAAAATTCTCTGACAGCAAGATTTGTTGTTGTTGTTGTTCAAAAGTCAGATTTCAGCTGACATACTAACAGAATTTGTTAACTGTGTCCATTATCTATTGCCACACAGCACACATTTATTGCCCTGCACAATTTCTGAGGCTCAAGAATTGGAGAGCTGCCTTGTGGAGCAGGGCTAGGCCAGGCTAGATCATGGGGTTTCAGTCCAGCCATTGGCTAGGGCTGCAGTCACCTCAAAGCTTGACTGACGATGGAAAATATGATTCCAAGTTCACTCACATAGTTGCTGGCAGGAGACCTCAGTTTCTCAGGGAATGCTGGCCTCCCTTTCTGCACTGACCTCTCTATAGGGTGCTGAGTCCTTAAGTCCCAATATCTGGCTCTCCTCAGAGCTGCTAATCCAAGAGAGGTAACACCAAAGGGAAGTTACTGTGCTTACCCACTTCCTTCAGAAGTGGCAGACCTCTTCTGCATGTGCTGCTGGTCACATAAACTAAAACCTGTATAATTCACAAGAACGTGAATACCAGGAAGCAGGACCCTTGGAGGCCATCTTGGAGGTTATTTAACCATTAATGAATAAACACTGGCCAAGAACCTAGATTACCATGTTGCCTACTATTATATTATTGATGACAGGTTTGTTCCTGACTTGCATAGTTTGGCCACTCCTTCCTTTTGTAGATATGTATTGTCACCTCTGTATTAAGCACTTTCTAAATGTTTAGATTAGATCAGAGCATAAAACAAACATCTCTTTCCTGGTGATTCTTACATGACTTTATATTCTGCTTTTCATGTAACAAGCCCCATGGGCGGGTGGGCACATGTCATTAGAATAAGTACGTGGACCTCAAACCATTGTTTCAGACTTGCCTTGCCCTTGACCCTCTTAAACAGGAAACAGTGGTTGCCACTTTATCTACTAGAATAGGGTAGATTTTTTTAAACATAGTTGGAGCAATCTAATCTCTCTGGTAACTGCTTTCTTCTAACTCTCAAATGATAGATTCTCTTTGTCAGACGACCAAAATGTGGAAGTGAAAAACTTCAAAGAATTGAGAAACATCAAGCACATTGCTCAAGAACTGCAGTTTAAGGGTTGGACCATCTGGTATTTGAGGCATAACTGTCTTGTACCTTGTTACTGTGCTGCTCTGAGTGTGTTGTTTACCCCTCTGAGCCTCCATGCTGCTGTTTCTAAAATGATAGCAACACCAGCACCTGTCTTGGAGTTGTAAGCAGAGGTGACCTAAATCACTTATCTCAGGATCTGCTGTGTAGATGCAGTTCAATTCTACATGCTTTTTCCTTGTTCTAAACACATCAATGTACTGACTCATTACCAAGACTCATCACTAACACTGCTGTCAGACCTTACCCCCTAGTTTAACCCAAGTGCCCCAGATGCTAATAGGTGTATATAGCTTGACTTCCAAAGCAGCCTCTCCAGTATGTCATCAGCCAGAACTATCACTGCCTTTTGTATGTGTGATAAATCAGAAGACCAACTCAGTCTGGGATTCACAAACCCATGTCTTTCCGTCAATCACCACCAGCTTAGCACTGAGATGCATACCAGCACTTCGAAATCTACCTGCTGGCGTCTCACTGAAGGAGTTCACACTAAAGATGTTGTTATAAGGCTCCAGTTAAACTAGGGGGTAAGGTCTGACAGCAGTGTTAGTGATGAGTCTTGGTAATGAGTCAGTACATTGATGTGTTTAGAACAAGGAAAAAGCATGTAGAATTGAACTGCATCTACACAGAGCGGGGTGGGAGTGGGTGCGAAGGACCGGAGAAGAAAGATACACATGCTCAGTCAGGGGTGTCTCTCCTTTTGTCAGTTTTTCACGCCTGAACTAGAAAGTCCATCGTTCTCCACAGGGCAGCATTGCCTTCCTGAGGCAGAGGAGCCCTCATCTCCGAACTGAGCTCTCCGCCATGTCTTCTCCAGCCTGACACCACTGGAGAAACTGGCAGTAAGAATGGAGGGGCTCTGAGAACTGCCAACCCCAGAAAGAATATAAAACCCCAGCAGGCCAGGGGCTTCCAGGCAGGAGTGTGGTGTGACTTTTGAAGACACCCGATGGTTGGAGGCTCTGTGCACCTCACACACACCCTCATTTCATCAGCCCCCACAGGGCAGGAAATGTATACACCGGAAATACATAATCCCTTGAGCCATCTAAGGATGTGAACAAATGTAATGAATTTCCAGGCAGCAGTGGGCTCTGGATTGGTTTAAAATGATAGCCTTTCTAAAAATACAAGGAGGGCCAGCAAGAGGGAACAGATTCTTTAGAGTTGGCTACAGGGCCTGGAAGGGGCAGATATTTCTTGACCTATCCAAGCCTATGTGTGTATAGAATGGAAAATTGTCTGCCTGTGAGATTATGTAAAACATGTGACAATGTATTTTTTAAAAAATCCTAGGAAACTGCCTTTTCATTTTATACTCTACCAATTTTCTAAATTAATCAGGTCAGAATATTTAATTATTTTAGTTAAGAAAATGTCTTTAGTTCCCATGGCTTTAGTTCATCAGAATTTACTGATGAGGCCACTGGTGAGAAATGTGCTTAATATTCTGGGTCCCACCTGAGAAATTTGGGGTCCTGATGGCAGATCCCTTCCTCATTCTAATTTGGAGACACAGCTTATGGGGGGACTCTCATACTTGGGGGTCACTTTGGCTTAGTCATTTTAGGAGTTTCGGTCTCTTAGCTTTGCGCGCACTGCACTGTAGATGTCATGAAGCCACAGTGCTTCTAGGGGATTTCCCCAGGCTTTGCCAGACACCGAAGGAAGATTAGACAAGGTGCAGCCCCATTCTGTGGAAACACCGTCAGTCAGCCTTGTGTGTGACCCAAATGGAACAATTTACTACTTTCCCAGGCATCACTTCAGAATGCATGCAGGGACAGGGCACCAAGGAATATCCGTGGAATGCAGGCCTGAAGCCGAAGGACAAGTAAAACCGGAGGGCTTGGGCAGATAAGAATACCAAGGTACTGAGCACTTAACTCTCAAGTGTTACTAGTTGCCCACCAGGTGTGGAGGGCCTGGCCCTGACAGGAGTCTGACTGCCGTCCATAAGTTTGGGGCCATTGTCTCAGTTCCATCTGTAAGATGTGGCTTGAAGTCTTTGGTTACTATCTTGGCCTTTTGAGGATCCCTTCCCAGCTCCCCACTCCACTGGCCATACCCATCATCTCCATCTCTGTTCTAGTGGTTATGTCCATCATCTCCATCTCTGTTCTAGTGGCCATGTTCATCATCTCCATCTCTGTTCTAGTGGCCATGTTCATCATCTCCATCTCTGTTCTAGTGGTCATGTCCATCATCTTCATCTCTGTTCTAGTGGCCATGTTCATCATCTCCATCTCTGTTCTAGTGGTCATGCCCATCATCTTCATCTCTGTTCTAGTGGTCATGCCCATCATCTCCATCTCTGTTCTAGTGTTTGTATCTATCATCTCCATCTCTGTTCTAGTGGTCATGCCCATCATCTCCATCTCTGTTCTAGTGGCCATGCCCATCATCTCCATCTCTGTTCTAGTGGTCATGTCCATCATCTCCATCTCTGTTCTAGTGGTCATGCCCATCATCTCCATCTCTGTTCTAGTGGCCATGCCCATCATCTCCATCTCTGTTCTAGTGGTCATGTCCATCATCTCCATCTCTGTTCTAGTGGCCATATCCTTCATCTCCATCTCTATTCTAGTAGCTGTGTCTGTTATCTCTATCTCTGTTCTAGTGGCCATGTCTATCATCTCCATCTCTGTTCTAATGGCTGTGTCCATCATATCTATCTCTATTCAAGTACATCCCTAGAGTATCGGCACCAGCTGCCTTCTTACATGGAACTGTGGTCATCACATCTCTGCTGAGAACCATCACAACCTCCTAGTGTTTCACTTAGAATAAACTTGACTCCTTACCAAGGCAGTAAGGTCTGTGAGTGCTGGGCTCTGTCTTCTCTAGGAGGCTGGGGGTGGGGTGCTGGGATTTGAACCTAGTACTCACCATGCTAAGCAAGGGCCCTGTCACTGAGTCTCATCCCCAGGCCTTTTGTTACACTTTTTCATTTGAGACAGGCTCTCACTAAGTAGTTCAAGCTTCTGGGAACTTGCTTTGTATCCTAAACAGGCCTTGAATTGTGATCCTCCTGCCTCCTGCTCCCTGGTCGATGGGATTTCAGATCTACACCTCTGAACCTGGCTCTGCTTCCCTCACACTCCCCCTTTCTCACTGTCTACTGGCTGCTAGCCTCATGTGGGTCATAGAACTCTCCAGTGAGTCAGGACTTTTCACTGCATAGATCCCTGTACTGTGTTGTTTCTCCCACACACCACACACCACACATACCACCTGTCTAGCTGCCACATACTGTCATATGTCAGCTTAAATGAAAGGCCAGCACTAGACATCCCCTCTGTAGGGTTTCCTTTCTGTCTCTTGGCCTCTTCCTTTTTCTTTTCCTTTTAATCATAGCACTTACTACAACTTTCATTTCTATGTCTATTTACCACTCCCACCCCATTTTAGTGGTGTGCCTTTCCGCACAGAAACTCCACCATGTGGTCCTCACCTTCATGTCTGTGGTACACCCAGAGTTTTGAACATATTGCTTGCTTATGAATGATTGCATACACACCCTGGCTTGTTCTAATACAGAAGGACCAACAGGAATAGACATTTCTGCTTTCTGAAATAAATTCATCTTTCTAGACTATTCAATAGGATATACACTTGTCCAAATTGTAACTCAAGGAACATATACCTCTTCATTTTATTCTTTCTTTTCTGGAGAGTTGAAGGATAATGTGTGGCCTGAGTGGCAGCGGGACTGCAGGACCGTGGTCCTGTGATAGGAAACCTGCACATTGGACTTCACTGTTACTTCTGGCTACCTTAATGGTTGAGATCCACCTGCTGCTCCAGTTGAAATGAAATGTGAAGTTGTGTTATATGGATCCGAGAAGAGTTTCCCATAGCCTGCCCTTCTGCCCAGGGACTGAGGACTAGCCGTATAGCCCTACTCAGACAGGACTCAGAGTCAAATGTCCATGAGGACAGACCAGATTACTGTCTTCTCTACTGAGCCTTATTGAGGCCAGGGAGGAGGAGACTGCACCAAGCTGACCAATGAGAGTGGGTGAATGGATGCCTCAGGAGGACAAACCAAGTGCCTCAGAATCTCTGAGGCCAACAAGACCAAAACATTAAAAGGTGTATGAGAGGGCCTATGATCTCGGTGGAAGCCAGATCCCAGGACATAAAGACTAATTAAAGTTTGAAGGAGATAACATTAGGATAAATGCAACAAGCACATGAGAAATCGAATCCCAAGAGATAGGTAGAGTGAAAATATGTGTGAAATTAATTAGGTAAAATAGAAATGTGTTTTATAGGCAAGCATACTAGATCACTTAAGGACTTCTTGGAGGTACCATTCCCAGCCTTTGAGGTTAACAAAGACAAATGTCCTCCCCCACACCATCTCCATCTACTCTTTTTCTCTTACCCTTTGGATAAATACGACTGTCCACACCCTCACCATGGGTGTCGCTGCAGGTCAGATCTGCCTGTATTCTTCGGAACCTCTTCATTAGTGCACTCTCCAGAACTGAAGAAAGCAGCGTAGACAGATGAACTTTGATTAGAGGCCTCAATCTATGGATCTCAGAAGGCTCCCTGGTGCCTACTGTAACCTCAGCCTTTACAGCGGCTTTGACTGATTTACTAAATTGGGGGCCAAGAATGCACTTCCTCCCTGGCTGCTGTGACACCCACTCTCGTTGTTAGTCCTCCAACTGTTAGTCAGGCCCACAGGGGACCCAGATGGAAGAGGTCCTCCTTGCCGCTCTCATGGCAACTGTATCTATAGGTCCAACAAGACAAGGCTGTTTCTGCAGCAGATGTTTATTCTGGTCTGGGTATAAAACTAGACTAAGTTGTCTTCTAGGCAAAAAATGGAATGGTGTTTGACTCAGGCGGGAACTCCGAAGGCATCTTGGAAGGTGGGGGAAGAGTTGGAATGATCTACCCCTGGCCCTGCTTCCCTGTGTTTCAGGTTGTCCTGACAGGGCTGAAGTGAAGAGAGGGAGGTGGTAAAACCACTCTGTAAAATGTCTGTTGTGCCTCTCAGATACAGAGCTGGTCACCAAGCCGCAGGAAGGATGTTGTTATTGTCTGGGAGTGGGTGAGGCCTGCTGAAAAAAATCTGTGGTATGAGGAAATGTAAAACAAGTTTGTCTTGTTCTTATTAGGAGAGGGGATATTGAGCCGACTTAACAATACTGCCAAACCACCACTCAGAGTTGGACATATTGTCCAGAAAGACCTTAGTGGCACAACCTAGAAGGCTGCAGATGTAGAAACAGCTGCAGCGCTCAGCTGGGGGCACAGGCTCCGAGGCCACCTTTGACTCCTATCTCTCTCTCATACACATTTTCCATCTTTAAATCTCATCAGCTGGGGTCAGATTTAAGCAAGCTCACAGCAGAACTAGCTTCAGGAGGCCTTAGAAGACCCCCCCTTGCTTTAGCAACTTTACCTGAGATGTTTCCCTTTTCTTTTTTTGTTTATTTAATCATTGAGTAAGTAAGGACATTATAATATGTTGGTAGTGCTGGAGACCCAGGGTCTCATGTGCACTGTGCAAGCCTTCTTTCTGCCTTTGAGCCACATCCTCAGCTCCCCCCACCCCCATCATCACCCTGTCCTCTCTTGAGGATCCAACAAACAAAACTTAGAAATATCCGGGGCTGTGGGGATGGCTCTGTTAGGAAAGAGCTCATTGCGCCTCCATGAAGATCTGAGTTCAACCACCAGCACCTGTGCAAAAAGCGAGGGACAGGCAGTGTGCACCTAACCCCAGCCCTGAGGAGGCCGAGACAGCAGAGCCCCAAGGGCTCACCAGCCGGGCAGTCTCACCAACTGGTAAGCTGCAGATTTCCGGAGAGACCTTGCCTCAAAAACAAGGTAAAGAATGAAGAACCACTTGAAATCCAACTCCAGCTGCCACACACACTGTACACATATGCAAGCATATCCCCACAGCAACACACATATACACACCAAACAATGGAGATTCTTATGTGGATGAATGAGGCCTCCCCCACACCATCATGAATGAGGAAAGGAATGTGAAGGGGAAATGTATTGCGGTAGTGGGTGATGCAGTTGTGTTTCCTGGAACTTTGGAGTTATGGGTAGCTCACTAGAATACCAATTACTGCCCCCCTCTATGCTAGACCCAGAGTGAGGAGCTGGCATCTTCGTTTTTTAACAGTTTCTCAGGTAGGTGCTGATGTTAGAGCCCTTTGGAATTTGACTATTTGGGTTATGACCCCAGCTCTCCAATTTGGTAGTCAGGGATCATGACAGTACAGAACATCTGTACTCTAGGCTCCTTCACACAGAAAACAGACATAATGATTATTTGATGGGCATGGGACTGTGCACAAAAATATCTAGCACAATGCTAACTTATCTAAGTACTCAGTTTCTTAATTACAAATTATTATTCTCTTACTTGTGCCTACATGGAGAAGTACACATTTTAGATTTTTTTTGAAGGAGGGAGAACTGCATGTAGCTGTTACAATATTGTACAAGTTCACAATCTAGTTCATATTCCAATACGGCCATGGTGTTGATTTCTGGGTCACAGTACAATAAGTAGAGAGCTGGAATTAGTTTCCAATAAGAAAAGTCTTTAGAACTAATTCTTGCAACAGATAAAAAAAATAAAAAGACAACATGACAGAGATTAATGGTAACGACAATTGTATAACCAGTGAATGGTCTTAATATCACAGACTTGTACGTTTAAAAACATTTCAATGGTAAGTTTCATATTTTGTCTGTTCTGTCATAATTTTTAAATGTGGCAGTTGACCTGAAGATTACACTCTGCCTCCCATTTAGTGGTCTCCTATAGTGTCTTTCATTTTAGCATAGAGCTTTGCAACTCTTGCTCAAATTATCCCACTTAGCTTGAAAAGGGACAGACTGTGAAAACATACCTTGTATAGAGCACATTCTAGAGTCAGTCCTGTGGGCTCAACATTGCAAACAAATCTGTGGTGAAAATGAATCTGGCAGTGTTTCAAGTTCCCTATGCTGATTTAGAGTTCATTCTCATACACAAATCCCAATCTTTTGGATTCTCATTGAGTGATTAAACAAGAAATTTCTCCTAAGCACTTTACCTCACGGTAAATCCAAATCTAGGCACACTGGGTTCCAAGGTTTGTAAGTAAGCCCCGTATACACTGACACACCCTTTTCCTTAACAACATTCTACATGCAAGACTGTGAAACCCTTCTGCATGGAATTTGGAAAAGTCAGCAGACGGTAGAAATGAGCTCAGCGGTGAGAATCCCAGCTAGGCGCTCAGTTGTCTAGCAGTATTCTCCAGCCCCTGCTTCCCTTGACACCTGCTCCATCAGGGAGATGCTTCGGGTTGTACCTTGGGAGTTTGGGAATGATTGATGTTCAAGCGTAGAGATAATCTGTGAGTCACAATTAGGTTGCATGGGAAACTTTACATTAATACCTTAGATAATCACATTACCTCATGGCTCATACAATAGAATTACAGTGAATTATGATTTTTTTGTTTCTTCCTATAGTTCAGTTTCTTCTTTTGTTCTTGTGAGTCTGGGGCAGGCTGGAATAGGTTTCTACGATTTTTTTAAACCATGTACATAGTGAGAGAGACAGAGTGGAATGATGAAAAGCCAACAGGTCCAGGATTTGAATGTTCACCTGCTTTTTAGTGTGAACTCTCGACCAAAATTGTGTAATGTCTTTGATCTATAGTGTCCTTGTATATAAATGGGACGTTACATGAAGGAGTATTAGAGAATTGAGTGAGATGACCCCTATAAAATACTTAACTTAGTGCCTTGAGATAGCAGAATTCTTTAAATGTTGGTGATTGGATTGGCTCATGCTTTTTGGCTTGTTTATTACTGCTGTGCTATTATATAGTTAGTGTGTGCCTCTCTATTTACATAAGTGATATTACAAGGCTATGTTTTTTAAGTCTCATAAATTTTCATAACGAATTACAGCTTACAGTTTGCTCATTTGATCGTTCTAACCACAGTGGGGAAATCGTACCCTAGAGACAGCTTCTTTCCACAAAAGGGAACAGGTTCAGAGAGGTGCAACCATTAGGTTCAGATTGATTTGGGCAGAGCAAGAGTTAAATTGTTGGGTTTTCTTGTTTTCTCCTGAGAATGTCTCTCTATGCTGCCCAGAAAGACCTTGAACTCATAATCCTTTTGTCTCAGTCTTCCAAGGGTCAGGTTTACCATCTTGAGCCTCCATGCCTGACCATCCCAAGCACTTTCTCTAGCATATGAGAGAGAGTATGATATAAGTCACAGGGGTAATCATATTGCCAACCTAAGAACAAGGAAAGAAAGCCTTATGTGCTCCTTGCTTTAATAATTTGCTTATTAGAAAAGCTATCCAAGAATATGTGCTTGGTGAATAGGATTACATTGTCTCTTTTCTTTCAATACTGAACATCTCTAACTTATGTTCAGTACTGTGGCTGCTTGAATGATGGTTTAGGAATTCCATGTGTTCTGGCAGTTTCAGGTCACATTGGGTGAGATTTGACATGCGCTAATCATGCCCAAGGTAATAAAGTTAACGAAATGGGGTCACCATGGCACTTTCTTGTGCAAAATTAATCTCAAAGGTTGTATTCATATTTTTATCTTTTCTAAGCAGCTGACTTTTAATGCTGATTACTTAGTAGAACTTTAATTTTTGAGACAATATGAGTGGGTGCTATTTTTTTGGAGTAGAATTTCCTTTCAACCATAATCATAGCATAAATCGGGCCACTTTTGTGACTTCTGGGCTCTAAACATGACAGTAAGTATTCTCCATATTTGTCCTCTTATACATTTTGGAAACTTAGAGAGTCTGGCACTATATGCATTTGGAAGATAGAATATCATAATAGTTAGGAGGGCCTAGGGAAATGTGTTCAGTTTCCCAGTACCCACATGGTGGCTCACAACTGTTTTTAACTTCAGTTTCAGGGATCCAATGCTCTCTCTGGCCTCCTTGGGTACCATGCCTACATGTGATGCACATCCATCCATCCACGCAGAACACTTATATGCATAAAATAGAAATAGACAATTTTTTAAGAATTCAAGATCCACTATTAACTGAACAACTGGGGGAGAGAATTTTATCCTAAGGTTCAAATTCTCTTTCCAACAAATGATGGTACACTAAGACCTGCCTGACAACAGCATCGCTGGGAAGATTCTGTGAAAAGGTAGAGATGGTACCTAGTAATCAGACATCATCATCATCACTACACCATCGTCATCTTATATGATAGGTCCCAAGGTCTCAAAACCAGGCTGCAAATGCCATGGTTACAGGTAAGCCTGAATAAATCAAACTGTGAGCAGAATAACATATGGTAAACTAAAAGCATGTGCTTACTGGAGACTTTCTACGAAAACATCTATGGGATTAAACTGGGGTTGTTTTGGAGCACTGGTCTCTGAGTGTGAAGGCATTTTCAAGTACTAAAACCCAGAGGCCTTCCAGATCTCAATATTACATCAGACACAATTGGATTACTCAATGGGAGTTACTTGCTCCAAAGCCCCAAAAATATTCGTCCAGAACTTTCAAGACTTTGCTGGGAAACATCACTAAGGACACTTGGTTCTTTTCTTTTTTCACATTTTCATTCTGTTTTGCTGAATTTAGCCAATCATTTTTTATTTGACTTTATTCAGTGAATAATCTTGTTTGCTTATGGTGTCACATATTTTGAAGATTATTTTTTAATTTTTAAATTATATGTATATCTATGTCTTTATGAATGCACCCAAGAGTGCAGGTACTTGTGGAAGCCAAAGGAGGCACTAGATTACCTAGAGTTAGAGCTACAGATGGTTGTTAGCTGCCTGACTTGGGTGCGGGGAACCAAACTGGTCTTCTGTAAGAGCAGTGGGCACTCTTAACTTCTGAGTCATCTCTCCTGCCTCTATTCCAGCATCTTTACAGATGGACAGAAGGACACAGAGCAAAAGCATATGGCATATATGTGCTTCACTGAAATGCACAAATGAGAATCATTCACCCACTAATTATTTGCTCGATGTCTAGTGTGTGTAAGATAGCACATTAATATTTGGTCTCTGACTTTGAAGATTTTAGATTCTATTAAGGAGGTGGATGTCTTAGGGTTTCTATTGCTGTGAAGAGACATCATGGCAACTCTTACAAAGGAAAATATTTAATTAAGGTGGCTTACAGTTTCTGAGATTTAGTCCATTTTCATCATGGTGGGACATGGTAGCATGTAGGCAGACATGGTGCTGGAGAAGGAGCTCAGTGTTCTACACCTTGATTTACAAGCAACAGGAAATGAACTGCTTCACTAGGTGTAACTTGAGCATAGGAGACCTCAAAGCCCACCTCACAGTCACATACTTCCTCCAACAAGGTCACACCTATTCCAATAAGGCCACATCTCCTAAAAGTGCCACTCACTTGGGGGCCATTTTCTTTCAAACCACCACAGTGGAGCAAACACAAGCAAACATGCTTTAAAAATAAGCCAAAATCACATCATACCAAGCCTCCCCTCTGCGGAGACTACTTTCTTTAGAGTTTTCACTGAGTCAAAGGAATAGGCATTTTGCTGTGGGATGTTCTGTATGTCAAGTGTGTTGCTGATTGGTCAATAAATAAATCACTGATTGGCCAGTGGCCAGGCAGGAAGTATAGGCGGGACAAGGAGGAGAATAAAGCTGGGAAGTGGAAGGCTGAGTCAGAGACACTGCCAGCTGCCACGATGACAAACAGCATACGAAGATGCCGGTAAGCCATGAGCCACGTGGCAAGGTATAGATTTATAGAAATGGATTAATTTAAGCTGTAAGAACAGTTAGCAAGAAGCCTGCTGCGGCCATACAGTTTGTAACCAATATAAGTCTCTGTGTTTACTTGGTTGGGTCTGAGCGGCTCTGGGACTGGCGGGTGTCAGAGATTTGTCCTGACTGTGGGCCAGGCAGGAAAACTCTAGCTACAGCATTTCTCTCAGAAATGATTTTGTAAAGTGTCTTCCGAGACCATCAAGCACTTCTAACCCAAACTCTTGTTTGTTTTCAGTTTAATATTTTATGTCCAAAGCTAAGTTTCTCATTGTTAAAGTCATGGTATAATTACAACTATTGTTTATCACAATTATAATGATTGTTTAGGGAAATGATTGGATAATAGGGAATACAATATAATCTGGTATGAAGTTGAAGAGTTGATATCACAACGTAGAATGATACCATAATTGTAAGGAGCAGAGGGAACCTGAGTGAATCTGTGCTGTTGACATGTTCATGCCCTGTCAAGGACTCTGGCCTCAGATCCATGGAAAAATAGCAAACCTTTCCCCAGGTGAGGCTCAGAGAAATATCAATGCCTTGTTCTGGTCCATGTGCAGATGTTGACAGTGTGTACAGAAAATATCCACCATAGCTTTCTCCCCCACACTGTTTCTGGTCTGAAGACTGTTCCCCTACAGGACTGTACCTACTGAGATGAGCTAGCCCTGCCTCCTTGTTCAGCTATATAACCCTGACTCCTTGTTTATCTGTATGTAATAACTCTGCCTTCTTATTTATCTGTATGAAATAACCCCACCTCCTTGTTTATCTGTATGTAATAACCCCGCCCCCTTGTCTATCTGTATGTAATGACTCCGCCCCCTTGTCTGTCTGTATGTAATGACCCTGCCTCCTTGTTTATCTGTATGTAATGACCCTGCCTCCTTGTTTATCTGTATGTAATGACCCTGCCCCCTTGTTTATCTGTATGTAATAACCCCAACCCCTTGTCTGTCTGTATGTAATGACCCTGCCCCCTTGTCTATCTGTATGTAATGACCCTGCCTCCTTGTTTATCTGTATGTAATGACCCTGCCTCCTTGTCTATCTGTATGTAATGACCCCTGCCTCCTTGTTCAGCAGTGTGCAATAACCTCGACTTCCTGTTCAACTGTATAAAATAAACACACTAAACTTTTTTGGGGGGCCAGGGAGGGGCTGTGGTTTCTCTATCAAACAGTCCAGTCCACCCAACCCTGGCTACTTCTGTGTTTCTGTGTATCTATGTGTTTGTCTTTTCTCCATTCCCTTGTAACCCCTAGTCAGGTCCAAGTTCCTGGAGCCTTGCAAAGATATGGCACACATTCATTTAAATTGTCACTAGAACAGATCTGGTTGGTATTTAGACACCTAGAGTCTCGAATGACACACCAACTGCTCATATATATGTTTAAAAGGCTTTAATTACATTTCAGAATTCCGTCATTGTTTGGTAAACCACTGGATTCTTATCTCCTCCTGGTTTAAGGTATCACTGAAATATCTTGGTATAATTACTTCCATACTTTTCATTAGTATTCTATACTCTTTATTATATCCAGTAACTCCCCGGAGTTCAACTGTCCTCAAATGACATGTCCTCAAAGAAGTTGAGTCCAGTTCTGATGTTGGGCAATCCTACATTTTTCTACAGCGCTGTGTAAATTCTGAGCCTAGAATTGCAAAGAAGCCCACATCTTCCATGATGGTGTGTAGAGTTTTGCCACAATTCCAGAGAGAAACAATCAACAGTTAAAATCACAAGGAATGTGGAAAACTCGCACCCATACCTATCTATGAGTTACAGTCCATTTGTTCCTTTGGACCCAGTGGTATCATGGTGCACGAATGGACAGAAATCAGATTGCTTTGTGAGAGATTATCATTGTCGGAGGTTTGAGGGAGCCCAGACACTTTATATGAGAAAAATCTGTCACCTCATGGATGCCAATCAAATCTGAAAAGGGGGTATAAAGGAAGAGGCTCCACTTTCAGGAGCTGCCACCCAGCCCACAGCTGAGGCACCTTGCCCCAGAGCAGACCTGACATTCTTGTTGGAGAACACAGCTGGCTGAAAGCAGTTCCAACTTTGCAGACTCAGGCATGTGTGGGAGCTGCAGCTTTAAGATGGCATGCTCCCCCTCAGGCGGTGCAGAGCCCCTGGGCTGGATGTGAATGGGAGTTTTGTATGAAGGTTGTGGTTGAGCCAGGGCCACTTGGTAATCAGGGCAGCAAGGCCCATTAATCCTCAAGGAATATACTTTACATACAGCCCTTGCTCTTCTTTCAAAGTGAAAGTATAAGCAAAACTCTCCGAGCTTCTCCTGCTTTGATCTTACTTAGGGTTCAGTGCTGAGAGCAAGGAGACCGCCAGGACTATCTCCTTTCATATATGGTAATTAGCACTGTTCTCCAGGCTGGCTGCAGCCATGGCCTTTGCTGCTGGGAAGGGGGAGCGGGAGTGGGGATCAGAGCAATTGTTTGCTGTGTTGGTGACTGTGATGTTGCCATGGGAAAGCTCAGGACTTCAGGGGAGTTTGTGTTTTGTTGGGCGAGATGCCAAGCTTCTGTGACTTATTACAGTGCCCTGAGTGAGCAGGAGTGCACAGAACAGTATCCTATGTAGCCTCCTATGAAGGGCAGGATGACTCTCATCATGGGACCACAGGGGAATGGGTGTTTACTTTATTTAGGCTCAGGAGTTATCAACAGATCCAGCATTTTGGTAGTCTATGGATTTGGTCTTTTAGTTTTGGAGGAGAACCAAGTCAATTCCACATGCTCACACCCACTAAAAAGCAAAAATGTGTGTGCTTTACATATAAAGAACTCTTGTAAAGAATGGCACGCTCTCAGATAACTACTCCACCCACAGTTGCTTCCTGATCTCCACACAGCCCAAGAAAAGCACAAGTTCACATTACCAACTACCTTAGTGTGAAAAAAGTTAAGTTGTTGATTGGGGAGGTTTCTTTTAAATAAAGTCTCCAGACTGGCTCTCCTGGACCTCTGCTGGTCCAGGATAGTTGGACATTTGAATAGCAGCTTTAACACAGTACCTGATCTAGACTGATCTAGACGAAATGTTCGACCACCACTGAAAGCAAAGAATTTTTGTAGGAGTCATATGAAAGCTTAATATCTAGATTTGCATAAAAGAAAATTCTGGAGCTTTTTGAACTATGTTACCCTTTCAGATAATAAAGCTTCTCTGTTAGAGGTAGTTCACTCAGCCCTTCAGGTTCAGATGGGGACTCCATTGTGTTCTGTGCCCTGTAGGCAATGCTTCAGCTTCTCAGGCCATGTCTTCGTTGTATTCTGTGCTCTGTAGACATTGCCTAGAAGTTCCCTTGGAGCCAAGTCTTTTGAAGCGTTCTCATCCATCCCAAGGAACTCTTGGAAGAGGAGAGAAATTCACAGTTTTCACTTTTAGCCCCAAACAGATAACTTATTAACTCTGCCCCTTCAACACTGTGGGCCTGGAAGTGTGGAATCAATGTGAAGCTTCACGTGCCGGGCTCCCTTTTCTTCACAGTGTGTTTAAAGGGACAAACTTGTAGAATGTGAGTACGTATAACGAGAGGCATATCGAATGTTCTGAAACGCTGGGACAAGGTCTTCATGCCGCCTGAAGTTCACTTCGTAGGAGCAGCTCATTCACTCTCTGGACTCACTTTCCAGGGTTTGTTGCTTGGCCCTTCTGTTTGGTTGCCAGGTTGGCTATTTATTTTCACCCAGTTTGACCTATGAGGGACAGATTTTGCACAGACAGATGTTTTTAGCTCCCTTAGTTTTCAGGGACTGAGTTTCCAAGTTCTGTTAACATTCAGAATCATGAAAGTTGTGGAAACTTCTAACAGAGGCAAATGTGTATCCTCTGTGGACTAGATGACTGGGTAGCAACTTACAGATTATCCAGGGCCCTTAAGAAGCAGACCATCCATTGGTGGGGATTTTTCCCCAGAGTTCTTCCATTTAATAGAGTTTCAAGTATATTTTATACAGAATAAGTCCTGTTTGTCATTATCATTAGAAGTTGAATGGACTTTGGGGGATGAGACAGCATAGGTTCATAGTAACAGAGAGTGCCACCACTCACACACCCACACATGCATGGACTCCAGCATCATCAGCACCCTCCACCAACTGGACCATGTGCTGTGGCCACTGAACATGGATTGACACATCATCACCACTGTAAATCTCTGGCTTGTTCTTGGTTTTGTACATTCTGTGGGCTTTGATAGGTATATGACAGCTCTGCCCTCCACTGTGGCATTGTGGGTCTTTTCAGTGCCCTCCAAACCCTCTGCACTTTCCATGTCCAGCATTCCTTCCCTCTAAATTTGGACATTTTCCAATGTTTTTATTGTCTCCATGTTATTTGTAAATGCAATGGTTTTAATTTAAGAATATTATACTAAAATTTGGAAATTATACTAAAATTGGAAAGTGGTTTCTTTTGGTTGCAGACCTCTGTTTTTGCATCATGAAGTTGTTACAAATGGTAAAACCCTAGTTCCCTCTCTGCAAATGAGGATTTCTTGACTTAATGATATTTTGGATGTTATTCTCAGCCCAGCGAACTGTAACTTTCAGTACTTTGAAATTTGCAAAAAGTGTTTGAGTCAGTAGCTTCTTAAGTAGAAGCAAAAACAACATAGTGTGTAAGAGCACACACAACGTAGAGCCACTGACTGCTTCTCTAGTGTGTAAGAGCACACACATCGTAGAGCAGCTGACTGCTTCTCTAGTGTGTAAGAGCACACACATCATAGAGCAGCTGGCTGCTTCTCTAGTGTGTAAGAGCACATACAGTGTAGAGCTGCTGACTGCTTCTCTAGTGTGTAAGAGCACACACATCATAAAGCAGCTGGCTGTTTCTTTTTCCTCTTTGGTGATCCCTGAGATCTTTCAGGTAGAGCTACCTCTCACTTCCTAAGTCCACCTCAGCCCACCTGAATTCTAACTACACTTCCAAGCTGGCCTTCCCCCCTCTACCTGTCTTCTACTCTTTTGCCAGTTAAATTTCTAAAATGCAACTCTTTGTATCGTGTCCCTGCTTAGAATCTTTCAATGGCTCTCTCTGCCCACACTTGACATTCAGAACTTCCTAAGTGACCCATGAATGTGTGGATCCCAGTGCCTGGAGGACTTCAAACTTTTTCTAGAAACGTAAGTGTGATGGAAGTCAGCCTGACCTTTTATTCTGAGGAATAGGAGGGAATGTTCAACCTCAGTCCAACCAGGCCCCTCCTAGAAGAGGTTAAGGCAGCTTGCAATGCAATTCAAAGGTGCACTATGCGACTCCCGCCTGGAAGCGGTGTGCAGGCTGGCGGGGAAGCCAGGGGCTGGCTGGCCTGTGTCTCAGCACCAGCTTCTTTGTACACATCACTTGTTGATGCGAGAACAGTAGTTGATCCTAGAACAGTAGTCCCTCGGTTTGTTTTGTTTTGTTTGTTTTTGTTTTCCAAGATACTCTGGGCAGAGGTCCATCACAATAAGGGCGTGCCAACCCTAGCAATCTAGAGTGAGAAAGGAGTCATGGAGATATGTCACAACTTCGGCAGGTACCAGGCAAACTTACAGCATCATGTCCAGTCTGCTTGGGTCCCATTTGGACTTGTGTATTTGGATCTGTTCTTGCGGGACACTCGATTCATAACTTGTGTTCTGTCTCATCCTGTCTCATCTGGAGTCTGGTTTGGTTATACAGGCATTGTCAGACATACCCTTGGCATTGAAATAGTTCAAAGGAGAAAAGGAAAACAGACCTGTTTCCTTTTGTTTAAGAAGTTCTAGGACCTTTGAGATGGCTCAGTTAGCAAAGGTTTTGCCGCCAAGCCTGACAACCTGAGTTCAGTCTTCATATTGTGGAAAGAGAGGAGCAACTCCAGCAAGTTGTCCTCTGACCTCCACATGGCATCCATGAGCACCCACATGCATACACACGCACACACGCACGCACACGCACACGCACGCACACACACGCACACGCACAGAGTTTTAGGTGGGCCATACTGGTGCTGTTAGAAGGACTGTCTCGGCAGCTCCTATTTGTTGGGAATGTCCTTCATCAAACCTCACAGAAACATGGTTCCTACCTGCTTACTCTGTGGTCCAGCCCACAGGAACATTCTCTGTGGTGGAGATGACTGTAATTCTAGAAGGGCTAGTAAAAGATAGTACATCAATGTTATTCTGATATTATATGATATTTTGATCAACTTATGTATTGGTAATTTATGTGACTTTTCTATAAAGTTAATACATAAACCACCATACACTGTCACCATTTGGGGAGACAATTCAGATGCCTGAGAAGGAAGTTCCGTTGCCTGTGGAAGGTGTGAGCCATATGCTCCATTCTTTCACGTAGTCAGGAAATGTTAGTAGCAGCAGAATGTCACAACTACATGAATGGTCAATGTTTACCAGATGTTTGGTTTTTTTTTAAAGGGTCCCTAAATTTATTAAAGGTTGGCAGTCTGTCTGGAAAGCATCTTGGCAATATCTTTCAAGAGCTATAATAATATCTGTGCCCTTTGGCCCAGTAACTTCACTTCTGGGGATCTTTCAGAGGAAAGAACCCAAAATATGGAAAAAGTGATATGTGCAAAAATAACAAGCATTGTGGAGCTGTTTATAACGAGAACAGGAGAATGAACCTGATATGCCACAGGAGAAAATGGACTGGCTGGCCTGGGAAGCCGCACACACAAGTTGCAATGTAAGTACAGTGATGGTGTGCATCTGTCTTTTAGTTGGTTGCAAGTAATAGGCACAGACTTTGGCAGATGAGGGAAATAATTTATTACAAAGACATGGTGGGGGAGGGTTGTATAATCCCAAACAGTCGAATAATCAAATGTAGAGAACGTGAGGACTTGCCGGCGCTCCTGGTAGGAGATGCTGCCTCAGGGTCCCTCCAGGGAAAAGTGCTCACTTTGTTCTCAGCACAGGAAGCCACCTTGATTGACAGCCACACACAGGAGTGGGCTCTCCTCTGGAAATAGGGATGTGTGGATGCTGAGCAGGGAAAAATAGCAGATGTACAGCCCATGGTGGAGTGAGTTCTGTCTTCTTGTGACACACAGTCAATGTGGGTACATGCAGAAACTGTGACTGCAGTAGACGACACTATAAGCCGACAGCATCAGAACAGAACATACCTTGACTAAATAGAAGCAGCTTAGTAATAAAAACATCTCATAGGGGATTTGTAAGGATTGAATGAGGTAGCATGTGAGAAAGCACATGCACAATTCCTAGTACAGACTACTAAAAGTCCTTTTTAAATCTAAATAAAGGCTGCAAGGTATAAGGAATGAGGTTGCAATAGCTTTTTGGTGTTTATGTTGTAGCCAAGAAGGACTTGCTAAGCTATACATGTTGGCAGGTGAAAATAATTGTAAAAATGTGTGACTCGTGGCTCCACTTAGATTTTCTCTGACAGAGCCATTAATCTGTGTAAGTAAAAGTGTTAGCACCCGAATGTATTATCTGAGTGTGAGTCCAAAGAATTACAGTTCACAAAGTGACTGGATAATTTTCCTACCTTTTGATTTGTTCTTACATCTTCTGCTATGGTGTGTAAATTGTAAATTAATTTAGAGCACTTAAAAGATGTAGCATATAAGAACTAATATATATATATATATAGCATATATATACATTCATAAAGAACATTTGTTATATGTGTATCTATATGAAATCCTGGTGATAGGCCAGAGAAAAGTAAAGTTTGTTCCTATCAGTTCATCATGGAGCACCCATGTCCCAAGAGGCTCTGCTTTAGCACTCCCACTGGCTGTAAGGATTGGAGTAACTGGGGTCTGTGTGGACAGTGGCTCTGTTCTGGACTCCATCAATAATCTCAAGGAGGAGTCACCCACAGAGCTGGGATGAGGCTGAGGAGAGGTAGACTCATGGGGTCACATGCCAGGCCACGTGCCTCCTCACTTCATGTCCTCTGTGCCTCCACTTACCTTGCCCTACTGCCCCAATCTTGCTGACAAAAACAAAGTATAGTTATAATGATAGATGAGAAATATTTGCTTTCTTTCTAGGGAAAATGAATGCTTTATTTACTTGCGGACTTTTTAAGTGCGATCTTGCTATGTAGCAGAGGCTACTCTCAAGCTTGTGATGATGCTGTTTGTTTCTGCTCCCTCCCCCAGTGGTGCCGGGATTGCCAGTGCACACCACCCATCTGGCAGTTCTTAACTGATATGTGTCGGCATTTTTGTGAGAGAATTATTTTTATTATTATTTGTATTTGCTAGACATATATAAGAATACATGGATCCTGCCCTTCCCCCAGGACCTTCAGTCAGCTGGTATTAAAATCCTTTATGCCAAGAGGGTCATTCAAAAGCATAAAGATAGTTATAATAAATATTAACAATTATGACTCCTTATTATTGGCCAGAAATGAGCTAAGTAGTTGAACATTATATCATCAAAATAATCTAATGGACTGAGTACTTATTCCCACTGTACAGATGTGGAAACTGGGGCTTAGTGGTTTTGATAAGATATCTAAGATCGCAGTGGCAACAAGTCTCAGAACTAAATCAAGCCTGACTCCACAGCTCAAGTGTTCCACAGGGTCTATCTATGCAAATGCCCTGCTGGTCTTTTTGCAGTCATCCTCAGTCCTCTTCCTGTCTGACTCAACGGCCAAAGCTCCTGGGGTCGTGAACCCTGAATGATGTCACCTGATGGAGGGTCCTCCCTTTCTCCAGCCCCTTATCTTGCTTTGGCTGACTTCCCCGCCAGCCTTTCCACTGGGAGCACTGCAGCTCTTTCCCATTGTAAATAAATGTCCTCACACCCTGTTTCCCTGGGCTGCCTCTACCTCCAGGCAGGCTCGAGTGCAATGGCCATTCCCTATGATGAACACATCTTTCCTTTTCTTCATCTCCAAGGAAATGAGGAAGTCTGGTGAACCTGGAAACAGAATTAGGAACTAGTATCTATGTTAACCTAGCTCCAAACAGCACATCGAATCCTCTCTCTCAGTCCCTGGAATTCACACCTGTGCTTTGAGACCCTCAGACAAAAGGGAGGCAACAATTTCTTAAGCAAGGCAGTCCCTGGAAGTAGCCTCAGTCGATTGGATGAATCCCCTGGCCAGCCTGGGATGGTGGGAGGAAGCTCTGAGACATGGTCCTCAGGGGTATCCAGAAGTGCACAGTTAGAGTTAAGTGTTTGGTTGTCAACTCCTTGTGTGGGTGTCTGTGTGAATATGTATGTGGGGTGTATGTGTATGTGTGTGTGTGTACATGTATGTGTGTATGCATATATGCACGCGTGTGGAGGACAGACCTCCACCTGGGGCATCTTCTTCCTGCACCCTTCTCTACCTCATTCTTTGAGGCAGGTCTCCAGCTGTTACCGATACATGCTGTCATACCCAGGTTTTGTCTAGGCCCTAGAAATCCAAACTTAGACCCCCATGCCATCTCCCACGCCCTCACACACTCTGTAGTAACCTCCACCTCACTCTCCAGTGCATTTCCAGAATCACCTCCCAGGTCCAAAACAAGAGAGAAAAGGGATTAAGAAGTCAAGGAACTAAACTAGTGTGAAGTGGATATCATTTCCTAATTGTTTTAGGGTTCACTGGATAATCCAACAGCAAACTGCCTGCCCCACCCCATCCCTAAAATGTGCATTGCTATAGTTCCTTTGCTTCTGACAACCTTTGCCTGGCTGTCTGTCATTTTTGGGTTCCTTCCACACATTCCCATCTTGCTTAGGTCTTTCTTTTTCCTGACTTCTGCCATCACCACATCACCAGCACAGATCAAAACTGCCAAAAGAAATACTTCCAGAGCACCAGCAGCGGGCCGCTGAGGGGTGCTGTGCGGAGCAGGCAGCCATGGGGAGCCTCCGCGGCCTGTGCTGGCGGCTGGACATTGCTTTAGGTTATATGAAAGAAATGCCTCCTCCACTCTAAGGTCTGCCAGGAACACTGACTTAAAAAGGATCAACGGAATTTGCACCAAGCCCCAGGAAAGTCCCAAAGCCCCAACCCAATCCTACAGACACAGAGTGCCACTGCACAAACCCCCAGACTTTGAGAGGAAGACACTGTTGTGGTCAGGGCGCTTCAAGAAGGAGGAAGACATCCCGGAGACAGTCTCGTTTGAGACGCTTGATGCTGCAAAGAACAAGATCCGGGTGAAGGTCAGCTATTTAAAGATTGCCCTGACAGTGGCAGGATGCATCTATATGGTCATTGAGGGCAAGAAGGCTGCGAAAAGACACAAGTCCTTAACAAGCTTGGACCTAGAAAGGAAAGCCCATCTGAGAGAGGAAGCAGCTATGAAGGCCAAAACAAGAGTAGAAGTATTTGTTCTGGGTTTGGAAAACCTGGGAGAAAGGTTGTAATAACAAGCCTGCATTGGAAAGAACGTGATATGAGATACACTTTGCAGACATACACTTTGCACAGATTTACTCCACTTCCCTTTTTCTGCTGTAGAGGAACAAATAAATTTTCTTAAAGGAAAAGAAAAAAGAAATGCTTCCAACACTCTTCAGCCTGGGACCTCCTCATCCGCAACTGTATTGTCCTCAAGGGGCCTCACCCTTGAACTCTCAGGCAGATGTTCCAGCAGCCCATCTACCTCCACATTTGTCTCTAAGCCCCTGTTCCTCCATCCCAGAGCCCACCAGTCTTAGCCTCTGGTCAGTTTTTGAATCTTCCCTCCTCTTCTGGATGGTAAATACTGTCTTACCGAAACCTCATATCTGGCAGTGTGCCCCAACAGTTACCTCCCCTGGCACTTTCAGTTCCCTGAACAAGGGTGACCTTGTGTTGCAGTGACCAAAGAAGTGTCAGGCCAGTGGATCCTCTGAAAGCAGCACAAACATAAGGCATATGGCTGAAGACACATCAACAAGACTAACAGGACTAATCGGTATTGTCTAAACACAACCAAATGTATAAAAACCATACATTTAAGAAAATAAAACCATGGGACATGGAGACACACACCTTTATCTCAGCACTCAGGAGGCAGAGCCAGATGAATCTCTGTGAGTTTGGGGCCAGCCTGGTCTACAGAGCGAGATCCAGGATAGCCAGGGCTACACAGTGAGACCCTATCTCAAAAAATCACAAAAAAGAAATCAAGCAAGAAAGAAAGAAAGAAAGAGAGGGGGAGGCAGGTAGGTAGGAATGGAGGAAGGGAGGAAGGAATGAAGGAAAGAAAACCCCTCATTGTTCGTACAATTATTAATCTGAAAATTGGTAATTATAGAGAAAAATGAAAGTGTTTATCTCCTTTTCTTTCAGCAACACCGTTTCCATGCATACAAGTATCCCAGGTAAAGAGAAAATTCTTTACAAATTTTTTTAGGTTCTAAGAATAGAGGGAAGAGTTAAAAACAAAATCATCATTTTGCAACCACTAATGAAATAGCTTGTTCAGGCAAAGTCGTGAATTGTATAATAGGATTATTGTTCCTCTATTTTCTTTCCTACTATTGGGCCTTGAACCCAGGACCTCATACACACTAGGCAAGTGCTCTACCACTGAGCTTCATCCCCATCAATCTTCAGTGAAATAAACCATCAGATGAAAGCTTATAAAATTGGTCAGTGCTGGCTTGGAACTTGCTGCGTAGATGCGAAACTCCTGCCTCTACCTCCCCAGTAACTTGGATTATGTTTCTTTCATCATGCCCAGTTCACTTGGTGCTGGGGATAAAATCCAGAGCTTCATGCAAGCTAGGCAAACACTCTGCCAATCAAGCTACAGTCCCTGCCCTAAGTTAAAACTCTGAGTGGGAAAACTTCTGAAAGCTCCTAACCAGAGTTTTTCCTCCCCCCATCTTCCCTTCATGTCTGGGTCCAGCCCATCTTCAAGCTTGAGCCATGCTAAATTAGGCATCAAGTCAATAATGCCCACAGTGCCGTAGTGTGTGCATACGAGTTGATGATGTTCACTGCTTTGACACAGTCAGCAGGGAGCCACAGTGAGGATTCAGGCTAGATGATGATTCTGCTGGGCACTGAAGGAGCAAATAAGACACTGTATCTACTTTACCGCAATTTTCCCTTTAGTCAAATGAACATAATATAGTGTTCTTTGATTGTTCAAGGGCTAACTCAGATACCATGGCTCCTTCCTTGGCACCAACCCAAGGAGCTCTTCCCTATTTGCAATTGAGATATAGAAGTCAGTAGGTCTCCCACATGAACTGTCTTCAAACGTCCTTTGGAGTTGAACAGCTGCCCCAGAATTCTTCTCTCACTTTAATCTTCTTCTCCCTTTGTACTTACCCTATGAACATCCCTGAAATGTAAGCAGCTGAGGCGGGGTGCTTTTCAGCTTCTTCACTGTTGAAATGATGTGATCCATTAGATGGTCATGAAGTCAAATTAGTAAGCTGCAATCTACATTTAAATGGAATAAAAGAAATGAGTGTGTGGTGCACAGAAAGAGAAATCTTCTCTGAATTCCTGTGGTACTTTTGTGTCTCTGTGTACACTGGGTATAATCGGTGGACTCTAAAGGTATTTCCTGCTGTGAATTAGTAAAAATTAAAGCATGAAAACCATAGTTTTGGAGAGTGTGAAACCAATCAAAACAATCAAATAAACAAACAAAAATCCAGTGCATTACAAATGAATGCAGAAATTTACAAAAGTCTTAATATTGGGGCAGATGCATTAGCTTTATTTTTAACAGCACCATTGAGTACTTCTATGGTACATGTACATTGATGGCAGAAAAAGAGGAGCAGGAGAAAGAGAAGGAGGAGAGGGGAGAAGGAGAAAAAGAAGAGAGTGAGAGAAGGAAGGAGAGTGCATGAGATTTAGCAGTAGTAATTCGATTGAACCACAATTTAGTTTAATACTCAGTTGGGATTTTATTAAATCACATAGCTACATTTTTAAATTACTATTGTGCCGCCAGGTTAAGTAATGATGTAGGCTTCTGAGCCTCTTGCTATGAAACATTCCAGATGATGGGCATGCAGTTCTCAGGGCCTGCTGTCTGAGAAAACTCTTAGTGGTCAGTAGGGCAGGCACAACTTCCCATTTACAGCTCAGCCTGCTTGTGAATGCAGAAAACAGCCCCGGATGTACTTGGTGCATCTGGACTTCCAAAGTAATTTGAAAAATGCCCATTCACTTCTGTGTTTCTGTGTAAGAAAGCATCTTAACTCTGCCCATCTCCATTTTAATGGACAGTTTATTTACCTGTGGCTTTTTCTTGCTCTTTAAACTTTCTTAAAATATCAGTTTTCAGCAAACTTGGGCTATTGCAAAACTGAATTATTAGTAGAAATGAAATTTTCATATTCCAAACTTAATTTCCAACCTAATAAGACTTTCATTTGTGTGCTGTTAACTGAAGTTAGGTGAAAGATGTCTGACCAAATTTTAATAGAACGAGGTCCTTGGAAGATGTACTTCTCCTTCTGGAGAAATTCCTAACTGTGTTCTTCTGTTCACTGACTTGAATATCCTTGGCCCAAGGGAGCAGAATTAACTTTCCAAATACTTTATATCCTAGTAAATTTTCTTGGTGGGCAATTTAAATGCATAGAGCTTTGAAATCAGAAACCCCACCTTCCAAAATCCCAGACTGCCTTAGGATAGCTTTGCAATAGAAAGCAAAGTTTTAGCTTTCCTGAAGCTCTTATTTATTTATTTATTTTTTTGGTATCTGTGAAATGATGATGATGGTACAGCTTCGTAATGTTGATAACTCAGTCTATGTGGAAGACAGAATGCAGCCTAAGCAGACTGTAAGAGGTCTAGCAAATGCTGCCACTGTTGATTGCCGAAGAGACAAAATGTCTGATGAGAGAATTCTCCATGTCGGGGCATTCACTGAGTACCGCCCCCACATCAGTTTACAAAGTGGTTTAGTTGCTGTGAGTGGTATCCCACATCTGTATAACTAAGTGATGAAGCACATTTGAAAAACCAGTATGATGTTTTCTTACCATGGCTTACCTTTGATACAAGAATATTTTTGTTCTAAGGGAAAGAAATTTCCCAATCGCAGCTGTTTGTAATGTGTCCCTGGAGCCAACACTGTTTGCAGAAGGAAAGTATTTAAGCTAAGCATTCGTCTGAATTTTCCTTAATGTGAACCTATGTCTAGTGAACAGAACTTCTTTGGGGCAAAGATAATTAAGAACTAACATATCAGTCCTTTGAAGAACTGTTTAAAGATGAAACCTAAGCCACTTCTGAAAATAATACTTAAAATTCATGGTCTCCCTCCAGAGTAATTTCTGCACTTTGGGCATTCAGCATTTATTTGCTAGTTGCAGATGAATAGTCAGCAGCCAAGGTTAAATAAAGGGCTGAGAAATCATTTAGCCTACCACCAGCCTACTAGATGCTGGGTGTTTGGGACATTTAAAATCCACCGGATATTCCTCTAACTTGCCTTTCTGCTACACATCTAGGATCTTCAGGGCTTCTGTTTCCATTCTGAACCTGAATGCGCCTCTTCACCTGGGATTTTGTTTTATTTTAACTTCCTCTGGTCATTAAAATTGGCTGCCATGAAAACAGCATGATGTCTAAAGGCCGTTGCTCTCCTTACCTCTGTGGGCTGCAGGCTGTGTCTTCACCCTGACCTTCCTGAGGGTCTCCCTTCTGGAGTCTTCAGGGTTGGTATTTTGCTATTGTTACTGTTGCTATTTTCTTTTAGTTTGCTGTGCTTCCAACCATCTCCTTCAGTAAAGCCTTTGACATTTTAATAGTTATTATCTTAATATGCATCAGGAGAGTTGAATGACTTAACAAACTTCAGATGACCAGAAACACAGCCCTATAGCCTCACTCCCTTTCAGCACATGAAAGACCAGAGAAAATTACTTACCCACTGAAAGATTTTGGAGATGTAACATAATTTTATATTATCTGGTTACAGTGAAGGTTTTTTTCCCCTTAGTCTGCCGTGGGCTCAGGTTTACATTGAATAACTAGATTCCAAAGCTTAGGACTTCAGTATGCCCCAGATTCTCAGAACTGGGCAGAATATTTAATACTGTGATAGTGAAAATGCAGACAATTGTGTTTTGCAAAGAACAACAAGCCATTTTCATTAGAAATTCCTTTGAAGGGACACATGGCTTGACAGTTGCTTAAAAATGTCCCTTTAGGGCTGAGAGATGACTCAGCAGTTAAAAGTGCTGGTTGCTTTTCTGAGGGACCTGGGTTCTGTTCCCAGACCCTCATGGTGGCCATTTGTAACTCCAGTTCTAGGGGATCTAAGTCATTCTTCTGATCCTCTTGGGGTACCTGGCACAAATGTGGCACATACATGCCAGCAAAACACTTATACACACAAAATAAAAAAATTTTAAATGGCCCCTTTCTAAGTTACAGAGGATTTTTCCAACCATGGTTTACATGAAAACTGTTGCTTTCCAACAGAAAGACTTGAAGAAATGAAACACAAAGCAGAGCGTGCGTAAGCAGTGGTCCCCACAGGCGGCTCTTCTGCCTGGGACTTGACTCTTCGGTGCCTCCTTTGACATGCACTTGCCTTCCGTGAGACTTTGACTCCACTTCTCCACTTGTTTCTCTAACTCACTCTACGCTGCTTAAAAGGCATACTTATTCACGACTGTGTCTATTGCCGTCACAAAAGCCACCTGTCAATGTGCTGGAGAGAACAGAGGAATAGGAAAATTAGGGTGTTCCCATGAAAGAATCAGCTTGTCTTAAGGGTGGCCGTGAAAAGGAAAATTCTACGCAGGAGAATGGTGAGCAGAACAGCAGAAGAGCACAGTCTGTCCTGATTTAACAGCGCTGAGTGACGTGAGAGAAGCTGTCAATCATCACGTCCATCCTACAGAATTTTTTAGGATTAAATGAGGACAGTCACACTACTTAGACTAAGAATACCTGGTGAACATTTAAGTGGCAGCAACCTGTGCTCTTCACCCTACGGAAGGCTCTTCTTTGGAGAGTCGACATATTCCTGCTTTCTGAAATGTACTTTCACAGCCCCGCAGAGTACTAAAAACTTAACGTTCTTCAATAAGGAACATTTTTCACACTGGACCAATTCCATTGTACAGTGCCTTAATAAAACATTAAGTATCATGTGTTTCCATTCGTTTGGCTATTTGTCCCTGTGCTTTATCCAACCTTGGTCTCAACAATTCTCGCTCATATAAACCCTCCTCATTCTCCCTAATTGGACTCCCAGAGATCCCCCAGGCCTAGCCATGGATCTCTGCATCCAGATCCCTCAGTCATTGGATGGGGTTTCTAGCACGACAATTAGGGTGTTTGGCCATCCCATCACCAGAGTAGGTCAGTTCGGGCTGTATCAGTGGCTGAGGGGTCACCAACTGGATCAGGCCCTCTGAATGGGTGAGACAGTTGATTGGCTTGATCTGTTTGGGAGGCATCCAGGCAGTGGGACCGGGTCCTGTGCTCATTGCATGAGTTGGCTGTTTGATACCTGGGGCCTATGCAGGATCGCTTGGCTTGGCCTGGGAGGAGGGGACTGGACCTACCTGGACTGAGTCTACCAGGTTGATCTCAGTCTGTGGGGGAGGCTTTGCCCTGGAGGAGGTGGGAATGGGGGGTGAGCTGGGGGGGAGGTGAGGGGGGCCGGAGGGGGGAGAACAAGGGAATCCGTGGCTGATATGTAGAGCTGAATTGTATTGAAAAAAAAAAAAAAACATTAAGTATCACCAACCGAAAGGAAAGGAACTAGCTTAGCCATCTATGTGTGACGCAAGCACAGATGCAGTCTGTCTACAAGGCAAACTTGCACATGACAGTCACACACAGGTCATGTGTCATATACGTTGGTTCTGCACATAGACAGCATTAGCAGACAGGTGTTCCTAGAGTATTAAATTGAAGGCTCGAGTCTTGCTTCAAGTTGTGCTGTGAATGCAGATCTGTGGCCCAGTCATCCCTCCCAGAGTCTAATCATTGGGAGGAGTTCTTGGGCAAAGGTGTTATAAACCCAAGAGATAAGGATCGTGATAATCCCAATCCCTGGGATCCACATTGTGGAAGAAGAGGACCAACTCACATAGGATCTCCTCAGACCTCCACACACTTACACACTAAATAAATAAATACATAAAATAAAAAAAATCAAAATTAAAACAGTTTTTAAAATCCAAACAAAACAGAGAGGCCCGATGGCCAGAGACTGTCCAACCCCACGTGTGGCCTGAAGCATGTTTCAGTGCAGTGCTACACTTAGCTATTAATAATGAGTCAGAGTAGAAGAGACACAGGTCGGAATGCAGGGAAGATATTCTTTGAGAAGTGAGTAATACCACTTTCCAGAATTCTATCCAGTTCAGTTCAGGAAAGTCAGGAGTTAGGGTGAGTATCTGCAATTTTTGCTATACAAAACAACATATTGTAGGATTTGTAACAGCATGTGGGACAAGGGTGTGAGTGTAGTTATGGTAACCTGGTGTGAATAGGATCTTGAGGAACTTGCTGCCCCCCCCCCCCCACAGCCCACTGTTCCTAGGCCACTCTGTGCTTCTGTCCTCTAATCTGGCAGTGGGCTGTGGGGAGGGGGGTAACTGTGCTCATTTAAGTCTTGTAGGAGAATCGGGACAGTAGTAGCCCAGGGATTTGGGCAGCAGTGCTAACATTGGTGTAAACAGCTTTGTCAATTGATTCTTAATGAGCCGAGTTCTCCCCACCGTCTCTTCCAGCCACCAGGATACCATTTTGTGCAGTAGAGTGCTAAATCAGATGGTTCTCTGCTGGGTCGAAAGAGTCCCTGCAAATCCCTCAAATTCAACTTATTGCCTGAGAGGGAGAGAAGCCATGGGGAGAGTGAAAACCCCAAGTGTCCCCAGGGTGTCTGAATCCACAAGGAGTGCCATGGCCGGGTACCCTGTAAGATAAAATGGACACCTTCTGCCAAGGTGGGATGGTCCCAGGAGAGTCAAAGGCCATTCTTCATCAAAGTACATGCCCCTGAGTGTCAGAAATGGAGGAATCAGAGACTTTCATTTGTCCTGATTCTAGTTATTAATTTAGTTAGGATTTGTGACCAGATTCCTTTTAAACATTTTAGGTACTTTTATATGGAAATTAAAACTAGATATCTGCTTATAAAGATGCTCGAAAGAGGCCTGGTGGTTGGTGGCACTCGTCTTTAATCCTAGCACTCAGGAGGCAGAGGCAAGTGGATCTCTGAGTTTGAGGTCGACCTGGTCAGCAGTGTGAGTTCCAGGACAGCCAGGAATACACAGAGAAACCCTGTCATGAAAAACCAGGAAGAAAGATAGAAGGAGAGGGAACGAGAGAGAGGTCTCTTGTTAATTATTATGAATTTAAATAAACTCCCAGAGATGTCTAAGGATTGCCAATACATTGCAGTGCACTCTCAAGCCTGATGCTTACAGAAACACCAGCACAGCAGGATAAGTGAATGAGAAACATGAGCATTGTATTTCAAATCTGTCAGCAATTTCACCTGTCACTGACGCACCCCTGAGTTCTTTGGGATCCACAGACCCTCAAGATGTGCCTGGAAGGGTATGCTCCACAACACTTAAGTCTCTATAGCCTCTTTCATTTTGCCAGCTGGCTAATTATATGAAAGTGTAGTTATGCTTGAAGGCTAATGGACCAGGAGCTAACTACTTCGACTCTGTACAGAGCCAACAGATTAATCAGAAAGTTACCTGAACAGAGCAGGGTTATTCTCAGATCTGTTTTTAGGAAGCCAGGTTTTAGGTGCATGCTCTGGCCTCTCTCCATGTCCCCACTATTCTGCTGTCTGAGATTTAAGGTCTAAGACAGAATTCTGATCACAGAGGTGCTTAGAAAATGAAGCAGGCTCTAACCCTATCATAGATATTTTCTTACCAATATCTCTTCAACCTCCCATGTCCTGCCACATCCATGTAGTTAGAAAAATGCAACATTACTTGTTAGAACTCACATATTGAGAACTAGTATACTGGCTTGGTATTTTAGTAACATGTATTTTCCTTAAACTATTGATTTTGTATTTAGGTATCCCTGTTCCAAAATTGTATTTATTTATAGGTACAGAATTTTGAAACACCTTTGGAGTTTTACCGAACTCTGAAACTAATTAAAACTAAATTCCTAAGACCCAAGTATTTGTGTACTGTCTCTTTAGCAGCCTATAAATTTAATACATTCATCCTGGTGGTCTTCGAGGAGCTTGACTGAATGGTATGTGAACTGTGGTGGCGCCGTTATGTGCTACTTAACAGCTGGGTTTAGGTTATGAGGGTGGTTGGGAAGTGTGTGTGCATGCCTTGTTCTCCATGGTAGCTGGTTAATCTGCAAACCATTTGATAGAACGGTGTTCTGATCTTGTTAAAAGACATTGTAGGTCTGGGGAGGTGGCTCAGTGGCTAACCGTGCTCACAGCGCAAGCAATGAGGACCAGAGTAGGCACCCCTGAAACCTACATAAAAAAAAGGCGTTGCTGCGCATGCCTATAACCTCAGAGTGGGAAACAGCAACAGGCCAATGCCAGGAGCTCATTAGCCTGCAGCCTAACCCCAGCGGTGAGTTTCAGGCACATTGAGGTGCAACGCTTCAAAGGGGGAAGGGCAGAGGATGGTAGGAAGAGCAGGATGCCCAGCGTCCTCTTCTGGCTCCAGTGGACACACATAGGCACATGCACCTGTGCACATCAGTGTACGTGTGTGTGCGCGCGCGTGTGCACTACACATTTACTCCGACCCTTCCATTCTTTTGTTTCCATTTTCCTTTGCCATGAAGTATTTCCGTATACTGAATAAGGATAGAATATTTCCTGTGGATTTCCAGGTGCTTTCCCAGGTTTGTCGCTCAGATTTATGATGTCCAGTAAACATTTCACCAGCGTGGTAAGACGTGCACAAGGATGCGGCTCTGCTTGGCTTCCGAGCCTTGGTATCTCCAGCATAGCGCAGTTCTGACTCAGCTGGTAAGCCCTTCCTTCCGCACACTGTATTTGAGGGACAGCTTGTTTTTCCCTTCACATTTTAGCCGTTTGCACTCCTCACATAGTCAAAGCCATCAGATCTACAAGAAGAGCGTTTTGATGTTGAGAACATTGAAAACTGACATGGACGTTTGATTCTCCCACTCTAAGGTGGCTGAGAAGTTAAAGGCTCTGTGTGGTTCTTCATTACTCTAAAATCATCTTACACCAGATCTACCATCAAGGTCATCACAATTCTGTATGTTTTGATTCTAAAATAAATTCTATATTAAAAGTAATTATAGGCTACACATGGGGGTGTATGTCTGTAACTCTAGCTCTGAGGAAGCAGAGGCATGAAAAGGGTAAGTTCTAGACTAGTCTGAGCAATGTATGAAACCCCAATTCAAAAGCAAGCAAATTCACAGTCCCTTGGAAAAAGTTTTAATTTAAAAAAGGTAAAAATCAAAATGGATGATCCTGTGTTGTATTCAAGTGAAGTGAACTTTTCTTAGCTTTTTTGTTTTTTAACCTGGGTTGCCTTGTCAATGAACCCCTGAAAAGACACTGGTCACTGGTGAGGCATGAAATTTGAACTTTGCTTCAAAAATAATTATCCCATCCAAGGAGCAAAGTAGACACAGGCGTTCGCATAATCCCCACTTTCATCTTCCACGGGGGTTTCAAGAGATGAATTTCCCCAAAGGGTCTCTTGGTTGCCATCAGCTTCTCATGGGAACATTACATGTATTTTTGGCTACGGTCCTTAGTCAGAGGGAGGTTAACAGATGTAGTTAATGCATTGGAGAGGGCTGTGGCTCTTCACTTTCTCCCACAATGTAACAATCTCTGTTGGAAGCTCCCTTAGCATCCTTCTTCTGAGCTGGTAAATGCTGGCTGCCGAACTCTTTGCGCATACTTCATACTTCGGGGTGTTTTCCTCCCCAGAGCAGATGAACCAGAGACTGACTGAGGGAAAGGTCAGATTTGGAAGCTGAGGCAAAGTGAAAACTAGTTTCCATTCTTTCCACATAGACCTTTTTCTTAGCACCAGGCCATGTCTGTACTTGTTTGGTACACATTGAGAATTCATAATAATCGATTCAATAAATACTAATAATAATTTATCTGTAACACGTCTGTAACAGGAAATGATAAAAAAAGAACTATGAAGAATAAGCTATGTATGTAAGTGCCATAATGTTGTATGCTCATTTTATAGACTAATAAAAAATTAAAAAAAGACTTCTCTAAACAAATGATAGCTACCAAGTGCCCACAATTTGCCAGATACCAGGTTCATTTTGAATGCTGAGAATAGCAACTTAAAAAACTAAATTTCTTCTTCCCTTGGTGAGATTCATATTCCAAGTGAAGAGATAAACACAAAAGCAAATGTTTTCAACACATGTGAAATAGAAATATGAGTAAAATGAGTTTACATTTCTTTTTTTCTTTCTCTATTGTGTGTGCGTGTGTTTATGTGTGTGTTTGTGGGTGGGTACACACGCATGCCACAGCACACATGTGGGGGCCAGAGGACAGCTTGCAGGAATCTGTTCCCTCCCTCCACCATGTGGGTCCCAGGTCTTGAACTCAGGTCATCAGGCTTGCTGGCAAGTTCCTTTATCCACTGAGCTGTCTCCCTGGCTCCTTTGAGCAAGTTCTACCTCTATGTTGTTCTCATCTGTGAAATTGGGGAAGAAATACAGCTGTGTAGATAGTGATTGTAGAAGTCCATGTAGCTGTGTGTGGTACCAGTCACCGGATAGTGACAAAGACCAATTTACAGGTGTTTAGAGAATGCCTATCATGTGACAGACTGAGTAAATGTTTGTTATTAGTACAGAATGATGCTGTACACAGCAACTGGAGGAACTAAGTTTTGTGTATGTGAGAACTTACCCAAGTACCTCACTGATGCTAAGTGCACACTTTATTCTGAACTTTACCCCCAACCTTGAGATTCCTTCATGAAGGAAGAATATTCGTGGAGAGTTTAAAAAAAAACATAAGGATGTTCTTATATTATTCCCCTGACTGTTAATATTCATGGGGAAAAAAAGCCACCTTCCTATCTGATTCTGGCTGTGCACAGGAGCTCAGAACCTATTTGTAAATGGAACTCACTTGAAGATGCTGTCAGTACTTTTGTTTTATTTTATTCTTTCGTCTCACACACGTGTGTGTGTGTGTGTGTGTGTGTGTGTGTGTGTGTGTGTGTGTGTGCGTGCCAGCGTACCGCAGCGTGCATGTCAGAGGACAGCCTCAGGTGTTGCTCCCTGAGAGTCACATGGTGTTCACCTCTGCTCACACACCACTGGCCCTCTCACAAGATCCTGGGACTTGGGACTCTGCTTGATGCAGGAGTGCTAGGGCTATAGATGCCGGCTACTGCACCCATCTTTTCGTGAGTTCTGGGAGCCCAAACTCAGGTTGTCACCCCTGCGCGGTAAGTGCTTTGCTCTTTGGAGCTGTCCCTCCAGCCCCTCATGGCCGCATTAGCGAGATCAGAATGTGTTAGCTCTGAAAGGCCAGAAGATGTTAGGAAGAAGGTTCAAAATTAAACTAGTTTGAGAGCAAGCAGTTATTCATAATTGAAGGTGAAATCATGGAGAGAGATGGACCAATAGAGGAACATGGACCAAATGTGCTTACAAGTTTGGTAAGCCACACGTGGTACACACTGCATTAAGCGGATGAGATATCCAGTGGAAATAGTCATTGAGAAGTTGAAAATGTGTAGCCTTAGGACTCTAAGGGACTTTTATCCAGGGGAAATTATTTGAAAGTTACACATGTGGGCATGGTTACTCAGACTAGCACTTCACTGCCTGAGACAGGAGGATTGTCATGAGTTTGAGGTCAGCCTGGGTTATGTAGTGAATTCTAGGCCAGCCAGAACTGTAGGATAAGACCCTGCCTCAAAACACATTGAAAAATAAGAATTAGAGCCACATAATGTGCCTTTTAGGATGACACTGGTGGAGACAGAAAAGAGAACTAGCACAACATTGAGGAATGGCTACGTTTTGAGCACACAGGCATAGAAACGGTTTTCCTTTGACCCACAGTCACAAAAGAAAATCACTTTGAGACCAGCCTGGTCTATGGAGCAGTTCCAGGACAGCCAGTGCTACACAGAGAAAGCCTGCCTCAAAAAACGACAATATAAATCACACTAAGAATGTGAGTGGTATTACATAGACTCAGCGCTGCAGAGAATTGTGAAAAGGTGAGGCTCCCAGGGGTGCTGGAGGAGCATGTACATATGTCCAGCCTTTGGATGTATTGTGACATGATGTTATTAGTGCTGATAGTCATGAATGCGTGTTCTGTGTTGATAGTTATTCTGGGATACATGTATCTGACAGACCACAGGTTGAACATGCCTGTGAGTGGGGAAAGCAGGTAATTCCAGGAAAGCTTTGAGAATGGAAGGCAATTATGGATTCCATGGAAGACACAAAGGTAGAGGCAGCATTTTAGAAAATCCTGAAATATTTTAATGATATGACAAAGGAAATAGCCACTGGAAGGTAGCTAGAGGCCACAATGTTTTTCCTTTAGGTTACCATAATAAATTAATTTTTCAGGTAGAAATGAATGAACAAGTATAGAAGAAGGAGGAACTTGAGGATATTAAAGAAGAAGGAATAAATTGGGTGTGTTAGGACTCTAGCAGGAATGGCTGGGCTGCATACTTCTGAATCCAGCAGGATGCTGGGACCTGGAAGGCAGACATTGGTGGCCCCTGTGGTTTACAGGTTCACGCTCCTCCAGTTCTGTAGCACAGTAGCCTGGACCACAGTTTCCACACTTTTCAACATTTCCAAAAGGAGACTCAAGCTCTGCAGTCTGCAGTTCCTCAAGGACAAACGAAACCACTCACTGGTGTTAATTCTCTCTTTAAAAAAAAAAGTTACAGCACACAGTGACCACACTTAGACACTATGATCTAAGGCACCTCTTGGCTTCCCGATGACTACTTCTGTCACCCACGCAAGTGCTCTCATGGCCCACGCAGGAACAGCAACACTCTCCTGGCCAAGGGGAAATGCTGGAGAACGGGCTCCTTTTCCCAGTTCTAGTTAATGAAGTCACGTGAGAATCCATAGGAGGACTGTGGTCACATTGGATAGAAAGGCTGATGTAGAGGCTAGCAAGTCTGCAGTGGACAGAGAGAAGAAAAGAGAGGGAGAGGAGGAATTGAAGGAGGAAAAGGAGGAAGGAAGAAAGAAAGGGACAGTTAGGAAAGAATGGGAGAGCGTGGGAGAGGACACCGCACACCTCAGACAGCCACCATGTTGTGGGTTATGGCAGCTTTAGCTTTGAATTTTATGTGATCTAAAGTTAAAGTTTGTGGGTTGCACCATCCTTTGTTTGCCCTTGTTGATGGATTAGTTCCTGCTTTCCTGAGTTTTTAATGGAAACAATTATATCATATAAGAAACTATCTCACTTGTTTCTATTCCCTGGCATCATATATGGAAAAATACAGCCTCATGGAATTGTCTGCTCCAGTGTGGCCTTTAAAGGAGAAGGGAAGGGAAGACAGTCCTCGAGTGAGCATTTTAAAAGTAAGATGAGGTGGAGAGGAGGGGCAGAGGGGGCGTGTCTAAGTTCATGTCCAGTCTTTGAAGATTATTTACTAGTGTTCATGAATAAAGACATAGTTACCCCAAAATGTATAAATGTTTTAGGTCATTTGGTTTTGCATTACTAAATTCAACATGATCATAGGGAAAGGATAGCTAACATTGTCTAAATCACCCAAGTAGAATTCTGAATCAAGAAACCTCACTGGTTCCTGTGCTTTGAAAGACTACACCAGGAAAAAGTCTGTCACCTAAGAAACAGAAATAGTCACTCCTAAAGAAGCAGGATTTTAGAAGCGATAGATCTGGAAGATGGTGACTACTCTGCTTTGGATCTGAACACCTGACTCAGCCTGTCTGTAAGCAGGAACTGTAACATGTTTTGCTTTGGCCGGTGCTTAAAATCAGTGAACAGATATATTTGAAATGAATTTTCAGACTGAAGTTAATTTCTAGCAATCCAAATTGCTTGAGGTAATGGGATTCGGAAGCATGGGAAAGTCCTCTATGGTGTTCCCTCCCCACCACAGATAGGCACACCTTTCTGAAGTTCTGATTTGCTTTGTTGTGTGGTAATTTGTTGTTTCAGTAGCTCCAGAGGTCTTAAGCTGGCGACGCAATGTCAGTGATAATGCCTGTGTTCACTACTTTCTTCTCGCTGCGACCAAACACCTGGTAAGAAGAACTAAGGGAGAAAATGTCTGCTCTGTCACAGCTTAGCAGAGGACAGCATCCATCATGGCAGAAGAGCATGGAGGCAGCAGAGCACGAAGCCCCTGCTCGCTCATGTCTCAAGCAATTAGTAGCACAGAGGAGGCAAGACGCCTCTGATGACCATACTTCAGGGGTCACACTTGTGTAGCTGCAATACTTCTGCGTTCTTCTGGGTACTAAATATTTTAAATGTTGTACGTGTTGAATGTAGGGACCGAATCCAATTTTCATTTTAATATTGTTTCCTAACGTGTTCGCCACATTTGGAGCTGCCTCTGAAAGCTTGCTCCTAGCTTCTTCGTGAAAGACAGAAACAGAAGTCCATGGGCTTCTTTCAAAGTGACGAAGGGACTGTGACTGTTTAGAGAGTAGACATAAGATGAAACCTCTGTGCCTATGGGAGCGCGCAGATGGGCGTAGGACCTAGATATGTATGACAACAGGTTATATCACAGCTCTGATGGCCTGTAATCAGTTAGGTCTAGTGACAAAGTCACACCATAAGGAAAGTGCCACTCACCGTGTGACCCAAGATGATGTCCCAGTTCATGTTGACAATAAAAACGCATGCTGAGCACTGCAAGGTGGTCTGAGTAAGGAGACAGCCTGGTTTGGAGGCAGTGAAGCCTCCTATATGGGAAGGGTGGAGTCTGAGAAATCTCACGGCCTCCGTCTTTCACAAGTATGGGTGGTGTTCCCGTAAGATCCTTTCAACTACAAATTCTGACTCCACAGAAGCTTTCCTGACACCTAGGAAGGAGATGGAGAGTGGAAGACACAAAAATGGAACAAACTGCCAGAGTCATCGAACCTGGGGTGAGAAAGAAAGACATGCATGAGAGGAAGAAGGAGGGGGGGGAAAAGGAGAGAAGGAAGGAGAAATGCAGAAGGAGGGGGGAGAAGGGAAGGAGAGAGATGAGATAACAGGAGAAAGGAAGAGAGGAAGGGAAAGGGGGAGGGAGGGAGGAGAAGGCAGGCAGACTAATCTTGGCATTGTATAGGAGAAATTCAATACATTTCAAGTTCTGTGGGTCCTTACACAACAGGGGAGAAATTGCTATGAATCGGAGTAGGAGAAATGACCAACAATTCATTACTTTCTTCTGAAGTCTTGTTTCAAACGTAACTTTAGACTAAGGGCCGCTTCCCATGAGTGACGCTGGGCCACTCGCAGTGGCACGAATACTAACTTAACTGTTTTCATTATCACCCAATTATGCCAGGTCTACATTCCTAAAGTAGTCTGGAAATCCATGGCCAGTGTGTGACCTGAGCAAACACCACAGCACTTTACACCTGGAATGAAAGACCAATTGTGTATGAATCTGTTAAGGGCTAAAGGGGTTATAGCTCTCCTTAGATGTTTATAAATATATTTTATACACACAAGATTCATTTAGGCCTCAACTGATGCTGTGGTAAATAGCAGGAATATAAAACGTTTACTCAACAAGAGACATGAGTTCTTGCAGTTGCTGTAGAATCTATTAGTTTTCTGGCGGGGGTTGGGCATTGTTTGTTTTTTCCTTAGATGCAGAAAAACAACCATTTTATGTTCCTGGTTTACATAAGGATCTGTCCCATTGTGGGTTCTAACACACCTAAGCTGTGTGGAGGGCCAGAGACAGCTGCTTCTCTCTCTCTCTCTCTCTCTCTCTCTCTCTCTCTCTCTCTCTCTCTCTCTCTCTCTCTCTCTCCCTCTCTGGTTTTTTGAGACAGGGTTTCTCTGTGTAGCCCTGGCTGCCTGGAACTTACAGAGATCTGCCCGCCTCTGCCTCCAGAGCGCTCGGCTCAAAGGTGTGCAACACCACCTCCAGGCATAGCTGCTATCCAAATGGGCCAGGACTGAGACAGAGGTAAGCTCCAGAGATGTCACATCTATAAGAAGAGAAACATGTCACATTGGTAAAGGGCCAGGGCCACTGACACTCTATCCTTGGCTATGCCCTGAGAAACTTACAGTCAGCCCTTTCCCATCCCTTTGGACTGCCTTTCTTCACCTCATGGTGTGTTTTGTAAGACTGCGGCCTGAAGTATTTCTGTTGACCTTCTGTGTACTGAATATAGGAAGGGTAGGTCATTACAGAGGCAGAGAGTGAATTTATGTATTGTATATGGCCAAAGGACCTCCAAAAGTGGAAGAGCCCCCCATAATGCCTTCCCTGTATAAGGAGGATGTGCCTGCAGCAGCTTTCAGTGGATTTTCTCATCCTCTGCTGAAATATGGGTGACCTCCTTCCTATAAGTCTAGGGTATTCAGTCTTTTCTAAACTTACATGCTCAGCTGCTGAATGGCCTTATCAACTGGAGACACACATGGTCAACCCAGTTTCTGGTCACAATGGACTATTGTCTCAAAATCTGTTCCTTCTCCTGTGTTCCATATGCTGACGTGTGATGGCCTCTGAGCCCAACCAGGTCGCTCCTTCCCACTAACTTTTTTTTGTCAAAACTACACGCTTCCTATTTTGCCTGCTTCTTAATGGTCTCACAGTCTGTCATTTCTTTCAGCCCCACTAGCACCCAAGTCCCTCTAGAACTCACATTTTCTTAATTTCAGTACTGCAAAAATATCCCATCAAGGACCCCACCTCTGGGCTCATCCTTGCCAGTGTGTGGCTGCCAAGTGGTCTTTCTAATATGACTTCACTAATGTCCACAGTCCTCAGGAAAGTCAACACCGTAGTGGGGTGTTGCTGAAGAAAGCAACTGGCACCCCTCGATGCCTGTGCGCTGTTCCCTCAGCCCAGAAAGCTGTTCCTGCTTCTGTTTAGTAAACGCTCATGCACCCTTCAATGCCCTGTGGATCTGGGGCCGTCTTATAGGATGAGAATACCCGTTTTCACAGTTTGCATGTCTCTGCCCCTCTGTGGTACCCGCTAACTATAGGTCTTACCATCCTCCATCACAATGTGTCGCTAATGAGCACTGATGACATCTGATTGCCAGGCTGTCCACTTTGCTCCTCTGTGAGTTCCTCAGGGGACATGACCAGCTCTGATGGACTCACACAGTGGACAGATACAGAAGGAGCACGTGGAAAATGCTTTCCTTTTCCAAGAGCACAAAGCACATATGGAGATTGATTTACTCAACACAGGAGGTTGCCATGCAGGTTTAGCCAAAAGGTTAGTTCTATATAAAATGGTCTGTTTCTCTGGATTTCCTTCAGGGTGACAAGAAGGGAAAGGCATAACTAAAAACCTGGAACCTTCCAACGTCATGACATCTCAGACAGCTGAGCCTTCAGTCTGTTTCTCCTAATAGAACATTTTACAAAGCGTGGATGGGTGTAGATGGACGCTGCTTTGTGTGCAAGGCTGCATTATGCTTTACTATACCTTAAACGTGTATGAAACACCCTGGACCTCAAGTGAATGAATAGATTCTATAACATTTATCTTTGCTCTGTGACTGCACAGAGCATGGATTTAACACTTTTTTTTAAAAAAAAATGTAAGAAAGCATAATACTTGTTTACATGAGATGAAAGGAGAGAAGTAATTATGGAAACGGAGACTCAGACACCTGTTTTTCCCTTCTCATATTTTGTGACCGTTTCTCTAACCACATCAACTTGACTGGAGTTTTAAAGAAATGTGTGTTTATATGTATGAGTCCATTTAACTCCAACAACCCCTGTGTCAAATAGAAAATTTTGTTTGACCAGAACTTGACTTGGGGTGATGGCCCCAGTCCAGTGGAGCACAGCCCTAAGGCATCATTCTCAGCTTTGGAGCCAACTTGGCTCTATTCAAGAAAAGACAGGGACAGTTTTTCCTTTGAAGTGGCTCCCAGTGACTTTGCTGTTTTATAATTTAGGGCTAAGCTTTAAAAGCATCGGACATGGCTACACACAAGAAACTATTTGTGTAGCTTTCTCTCTATCGGCAGAGACCATCCTTAAAGAGAGGGAAATGCAAGAAGTTAATGAGCGGCTCAGAGTCACCATCGTCCACACCCAAGCAAGGCGATCAGTTTGAAGGAGAAAGGGAAGCAGAGGCCTCTTCCACGGAGTCACTTCTCTGTTACCTGCTTTCTTCAGCCCACGGCTGCTACTTTGTGGAAATTCCCCTTTCCCGTTTCCAAGGACACAGTTTATCCTGTCCCCTCAGACACAAGTGAGTGCTTGAAAGCTGATGTTCCTGCTCACCTCTGACTGGAACAGGACAAACCCCTAACCTGTTCACGCTGCTACACATTCCCCAGTCCTTGCTGAGCTCTGTTTCTGAGGACTGGAGATTGCTGGGTGTTGGAGGTGGTCTCTTCTATGTTATTGTGACCCATCCTATTAGATAGTTAAGCAGACAGAATGGTGGGAAATGGACAGAAAGCATCCCTGCTGATTGGTAGCATGAGGAAGCACTTTTGTAGAAGAACTATTAATGCAGCAGATATATGTGAATTGGGGAAGTCAACAAACCAGCCGTGGCTTCTCCACACTCCTTCAGCTCCAGTTTAGAAGATCTGGACCTGTGATGGCACCTATAGAGCATCGTTCTTCATAGTCACACAGCCTGAGCTCGCCAACGGGGAAGCAAGACTCTTCCTAGTGTCAGAATAAAAGGGAAACTGAAAAAGGAGGTGATGTCTAAGGACCAGTGCATCACTATGGTTTTAGCCATTACCGTTAGGGGAGCTGGGTGTGAAGTTGGTCTCAGCTGCATTTTTGTAACAGTAGGAGGGAAAACGCCATCTAAATACCCACCCATAAGGGACAGAGTACACGTCATGATGAGTCTGCACAGTGGAATATTATGCAACTATTAAGTGACACAAGGGCCCAGGAGACGGCTCAGTGTGCCATCATCAGATGCAGGGATAGCAGAATTTCTGGAAGCCCAAAGGCCAGCCAGCCTGCTCTATAGAGCATGAACAACAGACCCTGACTCAAACACAGACAGGCACATATGCACAAACACATACACATGCATGTGCATGCACACATGCACATACACACATGCACACACATGCTCACACATACACACATACAGAAACACACATGTGTGTGCCCATGTGCATATACATATATATGGAATTAGCTTACAAGGTGGGTTTAAACTCACAGAGCATCTGCCTTTATTTATGTGAAGCTAAACACATCTGTTCCCTTACTCTAAAGAGAGCTATCAAAATAGCAGTAGCAATTCCTAGACTCAAACATCCTCTTTGTAGATCTTTAGTTATGCTTGAATATTTACAAAGAATATGTATATTTCCTCAAGTCAAATGTATACTTAAGAAGCAAATCTGAATTAGGGTTGGGAGCGGCTGTGTTTTTTAGTTTCTGTTTGAAATTTTGCTTTATTTTCTGAACAGTTCCACATACATAGGCTTAATAGAAATACCTTTAATATATTGGTAACCTATTTTTTTGGTTTAAATTTTGTAATAAAAATAACCTCATGATCCATAAAAATTAAGCAAAATATAGAGGAAATGAACTAAAAGTAATAACAAATTAAAATACAAGAGGAAAATTATAGTACAGATACAAGGATGTAGAAAAGGAAAAGGGCACTGGGCGGTGGTGGCGCACGCCTTTAGTCCCAGCACCCAGGAGGCAGAGGCAGGTGGATCTCTGTGAGTTAGAGGCCAGCCTGATCTACAGAGCAAGATCCAGGGCAACCAGGGCTACACAAAGAAACCTTGTCTCAAAATAACAACAACAACAACAACAACAAAAAGATGAAAATACTTTAAAAGAGAACTAAGAATAAAGAAAAATACCATGAAATTCTGAATCAAAGAAAGAAAATAGGAAAAGAGAATGATACTATTCTACAATGAAACCAAATTATATCTTTTAAAAACATAAACCTGAGGATTCAACCCTGACAGCAATTCGAAAAAATCAGTAGAAGAAAATAAAACACAAGGTCTCCTATAGCTCAGGATGTCCTGGTTCTCACTATGGAGCTGAGGATGACATTAGATTCTCCTGTCTCAGACTCTTGTGTGCTGGCCTGGCGTTATAAGCATGTGGCACCCACCCCTGCTTAGATGAAATATTTTAACCTCCATGATGTATATGAAAACAGAAAAGCACGTCTCTTCCTTTTGTTATTGATGTGCTATGGACTCTGTCCTGGTACATAACAAGAGTACTACAAGTTAGGTAATGCCAAATTCACAAGAATTCTGTGGAGCATCGCCCGTGTTCTGCAAGAGAAAGGAAGTCTCACAGCGAAGTCCTTTACCGTTTTACAGGGCATACTCTGGCTTCCAGTGTAGCTTTCTCACTCCCAAATCCACTTCATTGTTTTCTGGTTAGTGCTATGAGAAACACTTCTAGAAAGGAAAAGAATCAAAGTAAAACAGACAGAGGGAAACAGATAAAGCACCAAAAGAAGCCCTTTCTAAAATTAGCAGCTATTTCTTTGAACATGTGAGAATAAATAGCTTTCGTTTACATGAAATTACTATTTTGGGCTAGGGATAAAGTTCAGTAAATTTGGACTCTCTTAATCTGATTTAACTACTTAATATTTTTTCAAGAAGTAAATACACTATTCTTCTGAAACATTTGCCAGTGGGAATGAGTTGGGGGATTCAAGGCCACAAAAGAGAGAAAAGCTTGCGTTGACTTCCAGACTTAGACCCAACTGTTTCATTGCTGTGCTAAGTAATACCACACTTTCTCAGTGCATGGGATGCCACTCCCCACTGTGACAGTCCTTTTGTCTCCATGGTAACAGCTTTGCATGTGATCAGCTTTACACAGAAAGTTTCTTCATTGAGGGAGCTAAGGAAAGAAAAATACCAAATAAACCCGAACTCTGTATCCCACAGTAAGGGATGGAAGAAGTGTTTGCTGAATGAAAGAGCAAAATAGAAATGGTCTCACTGCAGCGGAATGCTGGGCAGATGTGTGCTGACATTTGCACGTGCAGCCATCTCCCGGGGTCAGAGCAAACTTTCGCAAAACCGAAAGGTGGAGGATGGTCCTGGCTTCACTTTAGACCCAGAGTACAGCAGGCAGAGGGCCATGTAAACTGAAGGTTTTAACAGCTACTTTGTGCTACTCTACGTGCAAGGGTCAGAGTAATGTTAAGTCAATGAGTCTGTTTTGGAGAAAACCTGCAATGCTGCATTCCAGGTCTCCAAAGGCAGCAGGCCATTGGTGTGTGTGCTAAATCATTTTAAGGCCAAGAGCTGGTGTTTGCTGATTTCCAGAGCTTCCTTGTGTTTCCAGCTTTTGCAAACTCTCATGGCCAAGTCCGTGGTCTCTGACTGTGGGGGCTGCTGCGGACATTTTACTTGGAATATGTTTAAATCCTGGCTGTTGTTGTTTGGTTTTTCAGATCATAATCTGGCACACTTCCTTAAAACGTTCTGGCAGTTGACCAAATACAATTTGAATGCAGTGTGAAAATTCTGATCTGGATGATCTTACAGAATGACAGAGTATTGTGTCTAGATGTGCCAGCCAATGGGTTTTATAGCACACATCAATCAGATGAGACACATTTAGAGGTATCTATCCACTCAACAAATGTTTAATGAGCAGCCACTGTGTACCAGATATGTGAAGTGGGCATATTTTTTTATTGTTTTGTTTTTGTGCTTGGTTTTGAGATTGCTTCTCCCTGAATAACCTAGCCTGGCTTTGACTCACAGCCCTCCCTCCTCCGCCTCCAGAGCTCTGAGATTACAAGCATATGACCCCATTCTCAGTTTAGACATGTGCTTATCAAACAAAAGTCTCTATTCTTGTGGAACTTAGAGTCCTGTGAGAAAATAAAAAATAAAAATAAAAGTAAATATCACAAGATGTCAAGCAGTGAGAGGAGCCACCTAGTTCAGTCAGGCCAGGGTCAGTGTGAAAGAGGACCCTTAGAGTCTACTAAGAAGGGGCATTTGCTCTAGAACCTAAGGGAGGTAAGGGAGGATGGCTAACAGGAAAGAGGTGGAAGAGAACCCAGGCAGGTTCTCTCTTAGATAGGAGAATTTCTGGAATGTTCTAGAAACAAGATGGATCCTATACTTAGAAGAGTATCCCATTATGAGTAAGGAAATAGAGGTAGACACCAAAGAGGGCCTGGGGACTGGCAGCAGATTGCGTAGGACCCTGAAGACAGAGGGAATGGATTCTGCCTTGGCTCTTTAATTTGAGTGAGGTGCTGGAGAGATTTAAGCAGGAAAGTAGCATCTGCTGACAGAAGGATTAGATGGACTTTCAGTCACTGTGAGAAGTGACTGAAGGGGAGAAAATCAGGACTTGAAGGAGACTGTAGAGGTAGCTGTAGTGAATTATTAGTAAGAAGTGGGATCCTGGATAACCTCCTGGGTAGAAATGGTGTGGTTTGTTGGATTCTGGGTAACTGTTAGAAGCAGCAGTAATTTTAATGGATGTGAAGCTGTAAAGCAGGAAACAATAGACTTCACATTTTCACAAGAGCAGCTAGAAAGATGGGGTTGCCTTGCCCTAAGAAGAAGAGGAGTTGGGAGGAGGAGCAGGGCTCAGGCTTGGCCATGGTAGGCTTGGGGCATCTAAGAGAAGCTGTTGGTATTCATATGTCTGGATGTCAGGGGAGATGGCTGGTCCCTACAGAAATCCGTCAGTCAACAATGTCTAGTCATAGGTGTCACTGAAAGCCAAGATACTCAGTGCAAAGTCCCTGAGATGTGGAGTTCTTAACATTTAGAGGTTACAACAAATAAACAAAAAATGGCAACAAGAGAGGATCCATCTCAAAAGAGACTTAAAAGAAGCAAGCAAAGAGGAGGACCGGGCAGAAGGAAACATATAGAACAGTAAAGATGTTCGGATGGGTTGTTCATAACATGCCAGCTGTAGCCAAAGGCGAGAACCTTGGTCCCTTCAGTAACCATGGTACAAGTGCCCTCCCCAGAACAGGCCATTCCACAGTGCTTTAGACTGGACAGGGAGCTGAAGCAGCTGAAGACTCACAAGACTTACAGGAAAGGCAGATGTAGTCACAGATCCCTGCTGCAAAGACCTAAGAGGAAGGTTGGTCCACCCACCTGCTGTGAAAAACCCAGTACAAAGGCACACAACATTGTCATCATTCTCTTTTTTCTTTTCAAGTAATTTCAAATTTCTGAGTTGTTTATGCATCTTTAATTCTCTCTAGCAGCTGGGATGGGGGAGTGTCAGATGGGGGTGGGGAGGGACGGCTCCGTGGGTCACATACTTGCTGCACAAGCGTAAGGACCTGAGTTCAACTCTCTGGTGCCCATGTAAATGGCAGGTGGTGTGGCAGTCCATCGGATTCCGGAGTTCGGAGGATGGAAGTCTCAGACAGGGAAGCTGTGGAGCAAGCTGGGTTCACCTGGGTACCCTGCCTCAATGACAAGGTGAAGAGTGACAGAAGAAGTGTCCAGATGTCAGTCTCAGACCTCCACGTGCAAGCACACTCACACAATCTTGCTTGTGCATACATGCACTCACACCACATACACATGCAAAAATAAGCAAAACAAAAAAACAGAACTGTCGTTGCCACAGTACATGGAACAGATTGTGACACCAGCGCTGTTTGTTCTGAACTTTCTGAGATGCTTCTCAGTCTCTGGCAATTTATCCAATCCAAATGCATGCCTATTCAAATCCAGCTTGTTTTGCATACACATTCTTCACTCCTCTGGTTTCTGAGTTTTCAAATGTTTGTTTCTTGGAACCTCACAGGTAGAAAACATGTACACCCCCCTTTTAACGATATATATTCACAGTGCTCTGGTAGGAGGGAAAATGGAAATTCAATCGACACCGGCACCCCATCATAATACCAGCATCCTGGAGTGTAGAGATGGCACCCTGCTGGTTCATAGCGTGCACCCCGTCATTGAGAAGACAGGTACCACCTTGTTCCTAGAGTCGCCATGGAATCCCTTCTCAAATGAATTCAACAGATGTTTCTTCTTGTAGGGAAAACAGTCAAGTTGTTCTAGACAGCCTAAGAAAACAACACATGGGGTGGGCTGAGTTTTGCCCCTTGCAGGAGTCGTTCATGGGAAGATACATGGCCGTTTTTCCATCCAATTTTCGGTCTGGCCTGACTCTCAGCTGTGAAGCAAGGGACAGACATCACTGTGCAGTAAGCATATGACTCTGGCATTAGCTTGGCCTCTTCTGTTGCTTGTCTATTTCTGAAACTTTCTCTATCTAGCGTGTAATGAAAGTCACTTGACACTATGTTTTGTTGGCTAAAGAATAGATAGGGATTGGGGAGCTGCCTGCCCCCCAAGGAAGAAGTTTGATCCCCAGAACCCTGAGTTAAAAAATGCTGGGATTGCCGGGCGGTGGTGGCGCACGCCTTTAATCCCAGCACTCGGGAGGCAGAGGCAGGCGGATCTCTGTGAGTTCGAGGCCAGCCTGGTCTACAGCGCGAGATCCAGGAAAGGCGCAAAGCTACACAGAGAAACCCTGTCTCGAAAAACCAAAAAAAAAAAAAAAAAAATGCTGGGATCGAGTGGGGTGGTCACTGGTAAACCCAACACTGAGGAGGGGAGAGCATGGAGGTAGTGGGCTCACTGCCCTTCCAGCTTAGCCAAGTCAGTAAGTTCCAGGCTGAGACTCTGTCTCCAAATAAAGTTGATGATACCTGAGTGACAACACCAGAGGTTGTCCTCAGGCCTACACACACATATACATACACATAGGCAAGTGTACTGCATGAACACAGAGAGAGAGAGACAGAGACAGAGACAGAGACAGAGACAGAGACAGAGACAGAGAGAGTCACATGCAGAAGACAGAGACAGAAAGGGACACACACACAGATAAAGACACACATTCAAGGACAGAGACAGAGACCAACAGACAGACAGACAGACAGACAGACAGACACACACACACACACACACACACACACAGACAGAGACAGTCAGAAAGACAGAAAGAGAAAGAACATAGTTTATATAACCATTTTAACTTCTTAGAGTTAATGTAAGAGCCTCAGTATTGAATCCCGGCCCTTTGCCAACTTTTTGAAAAGGGTGGAGGGGGGTGTCTCTTAAAATTCCTCTCCTGAAAGAACATAGTACATTTAAAGCTGAAGATGGGCATATTTAGTGTATGGTGTTCTGCAAGACCAAATTGCCACTTCCTGTAGCAGGAATATAATATATTGTGTGATGTCTACTTTTGAGAATATTGAAAGAGGTGATTTGTAAAATTGTCACACTTTTCATTTCAGGGGCCACGTAGGAAGCCGTTCCCTACCACAATCCCTGCAATAATTTACTGGCTAGTGTAATTTGCAATTCTTAATTTGTGGACTCTTGTTCATAAGCTCTGAGTCGAAACTACCATGGTAGAATGGATGAGGAGAGATTCAGGATGGCCAAAATAAGCGAAGAGAAATGCAAACGACTTGCACTGTGTGTAGAGGAGGGTCAAGAATAGAAGACATTTTTTTTCCTTGGGTGACACACAAGAACAGGACATGTTAACAAGGAGGAACTGAGTTCAGCCATAAAGTATATTTGTGCACACTGTTGCAGATTGTATGGGAATGGGCTATTTTCGCCTGTCCGCCCAAGTGTACATTCCAACCAGAGGTAGGCATTAGTTAGAAAATCTTTCTGATTCTGGCAGTATGCAAGAGTCAGGGTTTCCAGCTGCTGAGCGGCTGAGTTGGGGTCTGGATCTTGTAAAAGATGATCTGAGAGGTCCCACACTTGTTAACTAATTCCACAGCAGCCTGTAGCAGCTTGCTTTGCGAGGGAGCTTTACAAGCGAACTCTGTCCTGGGCTAGACTCCACAAAGCAGTGAACTTGGGGGTGTGCACGGGCAGCTGTGAGCAAACGTAGCACAAGAGGCTGGGCAGGGACACCCAGGTACCCTTGGCCTCAGTTCAGGCAATCTGGTTTCTTCCGTGAACAAATTATAATGAATATTTATGGGAGAGATATTTCTACAAATTTTCTCAGCTTTTCTTCACAAACGCCCCAAGAAAGGAATTTCAAAATGCAAATGTTACAGATCTTCTATGAGAGCACAAACAGGTGCAAAGAGGTTGTGCCATACACAAAGCTGCACCTTTTTTTAAAAAAGAAAAGAAAAGGATTAGAAACATACATTCAAATTTCTTGACTTCAAAACTTCTGTTTCAATGATGCCAGCCTTTGACCACTCACAGGCATCCCCATGGCCATATGAACATTTCCATGCCTGTGGAGCCAGAGTTCGGGTCCAAGGGAATTTCCCTGGTGCTTAGAGCACATGGAAAAAAGACCAAGCACACCCCAACTTGCTTTCTTCCAGAAGATGTCAGCTTTCCCTCTCGGGGAACAAATGTCATCAGTCTGGGGTCAGCGGGTTCTGGAGTCCTAAGCCTTTATAACAGACACCTGAATGCCTTTTAAGGTGCTTGCTGTATGTGATTCACACACAGCAAGTTTGATGTTTTGTAAGCTACATGGACAGATTTTGATTGAGAAACATTTTAGAAATGCTGAACATATCAGTGTGGTGACGTAATGGTGACTCACAGTGCTGGTAAATTGCTGGCATTGTAATGGCGTTAACCTTTTTTTGATTCAGTGTGTTTAGCCCGGTTTGTTTTATCTTGCCTTGTAAATGGCCTTGTTGGCATTGAAACATTAATAAGTACTGTTGGTCTTTCTCACAGATCTCACTCCTACTCACACCAGCCATAGGCAATGTATTCCAGACATACCAGAATTAAACGCAGGATTTTGGAGAACATTTTTATTGACTTGGAATAAAAGAAAAGCAGCATAAATCACAACTATTAAGGAGATGATAGTGCGCCTACACACAGGGAAAGTAAGCAGCTCAGATACAATCAGAGGCATCGTGATGCCATACTCTACAAAGAGCAAACTTTTCTTAAACTCCCAAGAAAGCAATTTAAAACAAGAGACTAGTGTAATGATTGCTATCAAGCCTCACCAAAAGAATTAACAGAGACATGCATGCACAGTAAACAGAAACCTTTAGTTTATTCAAAGAAAACAGGGCTAAAAGCAGCTAGAAAGCATGGAAAGGTGAGATTATAATAAACCAGGAAAACACGACACTGGCAGCTAGTGTATCTGAAACTTGTTGCTTCTCAGGCAAACACACAAACAAACAAACAAACAAACAAAAAGGCTGCAGAAATGACTCCGCAGTAAAGAGCACGCTCTGTTCCTCAAGATGATCCAAGTTCAGTTCCCAGCACACATGTTGGGCAGCTAACAACCATTTGTAACTCTAGCTCCAGGGAATTCAACCTTCTCTTATGGCCTCTGCAGACATGTGGCAGCCACACATACACATGCATAAATATAAAACCAAAAAGAAAGAGAGAGAGAGAGAGAGAGAGAGAGAGAGAGAGAGAGAGAGAGAAGGAACGAAGATGGCATTCAGACGAACACAACACAAGGAACTGGGAGATAGCATGGTCTATAAAGCATTTGCTTTGCAAATGCAAGGACCCATGTTCAATCTCTAGAATGGACTTTTAAAAGCCAGGCACAGGGTCATGCTTACAATCCCAGTGTTGGGAAGGAAGAAGCAGCAGGACTCTTGGGGTTTGCTGGCCAGACATCCTAGCTAACTGTGTGAGCTTCAAGCCTGTTAGACCCTCTTTCAAAAAAAAAAAAAGTGGAGAACCTGAGGAAAGATACCCAAGATTGTCCTCTGGCCTCCACACACATGTATATGTGTGCACTTACACACATAGGAACACACAAAAAATGTGGATGAAAAAATGGCTTAAAATAAGAGCACTAAATGGGGAACAAAAGAGAAGTGATCAAATCCTCAAGGAATTTTTTTCTCTTGGATTTTATGAATTTTATTTGTGCAGTAACTAACAAACCTAACTGAGGGTTGGGTTGACACTAGGACACTGTACATAACATGAACCAGCACAGACAACTAAAGTGCTTTAGCGTCTCACCTCTGTGAAATTTTCAACCTCTCCAAGTCTGTTTCATGCTTTTAGCAGAATGGGTTTCCACATTAGTGGTGGTTCTCAAACTTTAGACTGTCCCAGGATCCTTGTGGAAAAGAAATGTTTCCACACCCCACACCCAAGTGTTGAGTGTAAAACGGAAAGATGAAGAACTTGAGATTAGTAGTGGGCCAGTTGTGAAGTGGTCTGCTAAGTAAGAGACCACCATTGGTTGTATGAACTCTGACTATATCAAATAGAAATTTCAACATGTAAAATTTTGCTCATAGTGACCTATTAGAAATTTGACATAATACACATTGGTGGGAGAGAAAAAAAAAACAGAAAAATACTGAGCCCAAGATGTCATTTTGTAGCCCACTGTGGCCTCAAATTCCTTTTAACCCTCATGCCTCAGCCTCTTAAGTGTTGAGATTACAAGTGTGAGCCACCACACTGTTGACAACCAAATGTTTTAGAATATAAAGTTAAAAGAATTACCTAACCCAACTTTTGTAGAGGAACAGCATGGAGCACAGGGAGTTGTAGAAGATCATTGAATGCCATGTCACAAGCTAGTGACCAAGAAGATATTTTGCTTTTTCCTTTCATGAGTTACATACATCTCCACCAAAAGATTCAGAGCCCCGTGTTTTCAAATAGATTCAAATAAGGAGAGGGTCCCTTTAGCAGATCCCTTTGCTTCATGAAAAAATCAGGTTTGAAGCTTGTAAAAATGAAATTGTAAGCCATCAATGAACACAGTTATGGCTTATTGCTGTAGAATATGTCTTTTCCCTTTTCTCAATAAGCCACTTGAACCAATTCATACAGTCATGATGCTAAGTGTGCTGGGTATAAAATTTGAAAAAAATTATGAAGTTCGCTGACACTAAAATGGCTCAATTTTCACATGGCTTTCCTTCCTTCCTTCCTTCCTTCCTTCCTTCCTTCCTTCCTTCCTTCCTTCTTTCCTTCCCTTTTTTATTTTTTGGGGCAGGATCTCAGGTCATGACTCTGGTTGGGCTAGAATTCATGCTATTGATCAGACTAGGCTTGAACTTTTGGTGCTATCCTTCCCTCTGGCTTCCTGAGTGCTAAGATTACAGTTGTTCACTGTGTCACAAAACTTAGGAGTTTCAGTTTTACTTGTTTTTTTCAAAACCACCCTCTCTACAAATAATGTTTTAGTTTCTTTTCATTGCAATGGTTGTTTTGAGACAGGATCCTGGAGCCCTCTGTGCAGCCCCAGCTGATTCTCAATTCCTGTCAATCCTCCTGCCTCAGCTTCTGAGTGTTGAGATTAACCGTGAGCTACCATGCCCATGCCCAGCTAGTGTTTCTCATTTGATATGATTCCTCTGCTAAATTAGTTTTAGATTTGTTACAAATAATGGAATACAAACTAACAATGTTTGAAGCATGTAGAGGTTGCTCCTTCACATCCCCACATTCCTGGAGATAGTTTACTTCTGATAGTCGTCTAGTAACTGGATAGCATCAAGGGCAGTGTCTCTGTCAATCTCCTGTAATTTATCTCTTGGTTTCAAAACTCTAGGGATTATACTCAAATTCAAACAGGAGGAAGAGAGAAGCTGGGGCCAGCATAGGTATTCTTTTTGTCAGGAAAGCACAAATTTTCCAGAAGCACACCCTTCCTCAGTCAGATTTCCATGTCATTGGCCAAGACTCTACCACACCCCCGTTCCAATAACCAGGGAAGCTGAGGAAGAAGTGTCATGCAGGAACTTCTGCAAAGATCAGCAAAGGGAGTGCAAGAGTAGGTGTGCTGAGACCCAGAACCCTCCACTGTCACTCCAGCTGGCCTGAGGCCTGGCTGGGTCTCCTGGGCACATCCAGATGCAGGCACTCCCCATGCCTTTTATCTCTTCTGTTTAGATCCCTCTGGGCTGCTGTTTTGCCATCCTCTCCCTCCTTCCAACACCACACAGAGTGATTCTATTTCCATGAGACCAGAGATACTCACAGCACTGGCCTTCGGGAATGTGGTTGGAACATCCCTAAGATTATAGACCATGTTATTGGACAAGCTCACTCTTCAGTGTCTGTAACCTTTTCAACCTTCCTTGGGAATGACTGTGGGGCTGGGAAGATGGCTCAGCAGGCAACACATTTGCCATTCAAGCATCAGGAGTAGATTTGGATCCCCATGGAAAAATAACCAGGCAGGGATGGCAGCCACTTGTGACTCAGCAATGGGAGGCAGAGACAGAGGGACAAGCCAGCGAGCTAAACTACCTGGAGTTGGTGAACCCCAGGTCTAGCAAGAGACCTTGTCTCGATAAACGAAATTGAGGCCAGTCCAGGGAGACACCTGATATCAAGTTCAGACCTTTGCACATACTTGTATACATTGCAAATATATCCCCAGTTCACACATGTGCACCACACACAGATGTGTGTGTGCATGTGCATAAAAGTGTGTCAAAGTATGTATAAATTTGTAAGGCATTTTGAACCAGTAACTTAAACATTTATTTATTGTCTGGGGGAAAAGGTGAACTCATGCCACCATACCCATGTGGAAGTCACATGACAACTTGTGGAGGTCACATGACAACTTGTGGAGGTCAGTCCTCCTACTATGTGGGTTCCATGGATCAAACTCAGGCCGCAGGGCTTGACATTAAGCAAACTTACCCACTCAGCCATCTCATCAGCCTCCAGATAGCTTTTTATATTGAACTGAAAAAGCGCTAAAGAGATCGTCCAGGGAAGGAGATGCTAAGGCTTTTACAGAGAGGAGGTAAGGCCTTCCGTACAGAAACTTGATTTGATGACCACACCCTGACCTGAGAGGGTAAGCTGGTGGTTATCCTCAACACAAGAGAGCAGCTCCCACCTTCAACTGGGCCCGATTTTGTCCGTATGAAGAGACCAGATGAATCATGGCTGCCCTCTTCATCCTGGTTTAGCTTGAAGGAGCCTCTGGACTATGACATAAAGTGGATTTGCAAACAGTTGTCTTCAACGTACCCACTAGAGAAAAGCAAGATGCTCATAAAGGGAAACTCTAGGCAAACATCTACAACTAAAGACACCACTGCAAGTAAACACTTCCAGATGTTCCCCGCTCCATGCTCCGCAGTTCTCACTTTGAAGAGTTATTGGGGAGGAAGCTTCGGAGGAAAGTTCCTCAGAATCCTTGGCCTGCCTCTCCACCCTAGCGAGGCTAACCTAGAGTTACCCAAGGAAAACACAGTCAAGTAAATAATCTAGTCTATTCCCTGTAGTCTATCAACACATGCTTTTCAGAAGAAGGGAAAAAAACATCTGAGGAAAACAAGGCTGGTTTGGTGGAACATCTTGAGTGGGCCGTTCTCTTAGGAAACTAAAAAGGCTTGTGGGTAGCTGGTGGCTAGAGGAGCTGCTTTAAGGGGGAACTTCAAGATACAAGTTGGAAACAGCAGGCAGCAATTAATTGTACAACGGAGTTGTCTGCCTTCTTTTCCACTTTGCAGAGCTCGGAGAGACTTGCAGATTTTACTTTGTTTAATCTTTATGCATACAAAAGTGCTATTTTGCCCATTTTTCTTCACCCCATCTGCCCCTCACCTCCTATGACTCCCTGTACAAAGGGCTGGGTACTAACATCTGCCTGAAGCAAAAACACATGTATTTCAACCAAATAAATAAATGATAAGAAACGAAAGTCAGCTACATCAATCACATTGTTCTTTTCCTTGCTGGCTGGCCCTATCAGGCCTAGCATTATTACTCCATAGGTAGGTGGCCCCCTGCTCATGAAAGACTTCCTTTCTGGGATCAAGCGTGGTGACTCTGTTCCCTTCTCAGGCCTCTAGGTTTGACCACTTGAATGTTCGCTAACAAAAATTAGTCTGGGCAGTGGTGGCACCTAGAATGCTGGCTAGCAAGTGAAGGACATTTCCGTCTTTGGAGATGTCTACTGCAAATCACAGCTCACAGGATGGCTAATGAGGACATTCGCCTCCTTGCTGCTCTGTGTCAGTCTCAGATGACAACAGGATGTGGGTTTTAAACACATGCAAGTTCCTTCAAGTGGCCTCTTTCAGTTTCATTCTGCTTTGGGCACTAGAAAATGTAAATCAGTTTTAAAGTCATCTATTTTTCTTGCCATTAATATGTTTTTGTTATAGTTTTAACCCACATCAGGATTAGCTTCTATTCAGGTACCTGAGTGCCTGCCCACATATTCTTGATACTGATTATAAATAATACAGTATGCACATAAAATGAGATAGTTATGAAGTAGGCAGAATATGATGTGCACCAAAGAAGTTTCATTGTCTGGAAATATGAAAATCAAGGGTGTTCCCCTCTGTTGCGATGTTGCTCGAGCCTCTGTGCTCCCGTGCTTTCTAGTAACCAAAGATTTTAGTGACCAGGACCCCCAAAATATCGAGAACCCCAGGTAGGTCCTGGTGAGAATAAAAGGTGCCTCTAAATGAATTGTTTAAGAAGTTGTGAGCCCTGGGCAGGCTGTGAAGTCAGGAGCAGGGAGAGACATGCCTGTGTCAGAAGCAGAAGTCTAAGAGTCGTGGGTGCAAAAGGGACCCAACTGTGTTTTTACTGTTGCTGAGCCACCCCCTTCTCTTCACTGTCCCTCTCTCCTCTCCTGGCTCCTTCTCTTTCTCTTACTGCTCATCTTGTGCATGACACCTGCCACCATTTGCTTCTTCCTTGCCGTCCACACTCCCGTCACTCCAATACACACCATGAAGAGGGACTCGGAGAGCCTTCCAGCTTGGGGGCAGAAGAACACTATAGAATTTTTTAAATTTCAGATTTGAGGGGCTGGAGAGCTCAGTGGTTAAGAGCACTTGCTGCTCTTGTAGAGGACTGGAGTTCCACGCAAAGAATCCACATGAGGCAATCTTCAAACCACCTATAGCTCCAGTGGAGGATGCCCTCTTCTGACCTCCAAAAACACCCATAAATGTGAGCACAGACATATGCAGACACACAAATATACAAATAAATAAAAAAATTTAAGTTTTGAGTAGTTCTTGCACCGCACCTGATAAAGAAGAGGTTTCTGTTTCAGTTGACACTATGCTAAAAAGCCAAAGGACCTTTCCTAGTTTTTTTTCATAATGAAGAATTTCTTAGATGGTAGACTATTGTTAAGCTGCCTGAACAAATACCTTTGTTCCACAGCACACATGATTCCATTCACCCCCAAATGCCTGACAGATCTTGGCATCTAGTTTACTCCTTTCCAGTGAAAATGCTTGGTGAGTTCACATTCTGAGTCTGCACAGTGGGCAGCATTGAGACTCCAAGAAGTCACTGGATTCCTACTCAAGAATTTGCTGCCTACTGGAGGAGAAAGAGTATAAACATACCAATTTCAGCTGGCCGTAGTGGTGCACACCTTTAATCCCAGCACTCAGGAGGCAGAGGCAGGTGAGTTCTATTAGTTCTGGTCTACATAGCAAGTTCCTGGCCAGCCAGAGCTACATAACGACACCCTGTCTAAGCAAAACAAATAAAAGATTAATTTCAAGGCACTAGGAGAAATTTCCCATCTGTAGAGAGCTGTGCTATTAAACAGCAGTAGAAGCCAGTTATCTCTTCTTTAAGGGAATAGATGGGCTCCTGGAACTTCGGCATGAAAACAAAGTTTGTATAAATCCCAAGACTTTTCTACAACTGCACTTTGCAATTGGAAATATTTTCCTCCATAAGAGTCTTTCAAAACGCTGAATGTAAGACTTGGAAATCAGAAAATACTGTGTTTTGCCCATGCTTTGTTCACTGGAGTTTAAATTTTTCAAGGTAATCCTACTTCTGTTTGCAATTTGCATCTTACCGCTCCTGGTTTTCTTCTTGCAATACTTTGCTGAATCTGGGTTTGATGCTACCTTGGGACCGGAAGTATGCCTTTCTTTCTATGTGGGGTATCTTGTCTTCTCAGCCTACCTCTGAGTTTTACTTCCTCTTCCTGCATTTCTGTTGAGATAACTGTGGCATGTAGTACAGTCCGACAGTATGTGCTCTCAGCTGATCTGCTTGGGCAGCTTCAAGTGTTGAAGAGGACTAAGTTGCTATCGGCATCTGTTCACTTCATGTGTTAATTTAGAATGAGGAATGTTTGCATGTCTTCATTTATTTAATAAATATTTATTAGCCACCCACTATGCATAATCAGAATCACAGTTCACATCCCCGTTGGCTTACCAGGTGGCGTGGAAAGACAAGCCACTAAATACTTGTTTGTAACGATGATAAAATTGCAGAGGACAAATGCAGGGTTCTGTGAACACATGTACAAGGGAACCGACTTTGGATGATAAGGCCAGGAAATTCTTCCTGGAGGGGTTATATTTCAGCTGAGATATTAAGGGTAAGCAGGATGTGCCTTTAGACAGAAGACTGAGCACAGACCCCAGGCCAGCAGGGGACATGAAGGTAGAGGCAGCCCTGGGCCAGCAGGGAATATGAAGGTGGAGGCAGGAACAGGTCTCAGATCAAATCGGGTCCAGCCTCTGCCTGTATCCTGCCTACTCCCGACCCCAACTCCCATCTCTGGTCTGTCCTTCCCTCATCCAGAAGGCCTGGCCCCAGGCACAAATGCCCATTCAGGCAGGAGGAAGGGGGAAATGTACTGTTCTGGGTCCATTTTCAGAAAAGCTCAGAGTCCCAGGAATCCTGGGTGAATTTCTTCCTGTTGTCGCTGGCCAGAACACAAGCCAAATAATGAAGAACGAGGGGGAAGTGTCCGCATGCAGAGAGCAGGCTAGGGGACAGAAATGGCGCTTTCAGGCTTCCTCACCTTAGGCAGGGAACTCAGCTTTCAGGCAAAGCTGCAGCTCTGAGGCCCTCTACCTCAGAAGGGGCTATGAGGTTAATTAGCTGAGCTCCCACAGGACACTAGCGAGCAATCCTGAAGACTTGCTGTGTAGACCATCATTCTGCACAGTGAGAAGATACTGAGCAGTTTCAGGTAGACAGCATGACCACGTTTGCTTTAGACAGAGGCCTCAGTTTATCCTTTAACATCTATGTCCCATTTTATGGCTTTGCAGAGTTTCAGCACAAGGCTGTCTTTGCCCGTCTTTGCTCTAGGCTTACTTTTCTTTGTAACTCTCCATTGGCCATCTCAGTTGTTTTGAGATGTGTAAAATTAAAACCAAATGCAGGTGTCCGAGGTCCTTTGATTTTGATTTTTTAAAGAATTTCTTCTTTTTTTTCCTTTAAACTTGGTGCAATTTAATGCCAGAACAGAAATATGACGTCTGTCAGAACTTCCAAAACTATTTGGCTGAGAACACACCTATAGATTAGGAAGGAATTAAGTCCCAAAGATTTGACTGCATTTGTTGACCTTCTGTCCTGCTATGAAGAGCCATGCTGCTCTTAATGTCTTTAAAGGAACCAATGTGCATTCCTTCACTCTCCCCCTCAGCCTGAGGCTCTTCCACTTCCTTCCTATGGCTTTTTTTAGAAACAAGTGTGTTTTTCTCACGTCCGGCAACAAAGGATGTTTTGTGCTGCTACCGAAGTTTGTGTGTGTGTGTGTGTGTGTGTGTGTGTGTGTGTGTGTGTGTGTGTGTGTGTGTTACTTCAGAATTTCTAGAAAGTCCTAGCTGCGTCTGAGTAGAGTGAGTAGAACTTCGTCTTCAGGGAAAGTCTCTGATGGTTAGTCTTGTCTTTGTGTGGCTTTGCCACAACTGAACTTCAAAATCACTTTCTTGTGAGTTTTAAATAATCTAAACACAACCTATTGAAATTCAGTCAGAAATCCCAAGTAAGTTTTTGTTCTTTAAAAACAAAGTCTAAGAAATTCTCTCAATATACTGAATTGATCCTAATATGCTTTTTCTGTACGTTTGCTTTTTGTTTTTCTTTTTTGAGAAAGGTCTCCTGTGGTTCAGGCTAGCCTCAGACTTCCTTGATCCTCCAGCCTCACCTCTCTGCCCCCACCATGCTCTATGCCTTTCAAAGATTGCCGTCTGTCTCCTAAATGTGCCGGCTAATGAATGCTGTGGGCAGAGAGGGAGGATGAACCAACCTAACGGTCGGTGATGTTCACAGAGGGACACTGCCAGGCTCAGTCCAGCATCCCAGCTCACCCTGGGGAACCTTCTGCCATTACACATTCCCATACAATTTTAATTCACCTAGCAATGAAATAAGGTGGGAAAAAAACCAACCAACGAACCAAACAAACAAACCAAACTGTCAGCCAACTGAGAGGTATACCACAGAACCCACAGGCAATTCACCTTCTCACTGTTTGATAATATAAATCCTTTAAAACATATACTGAGGTATTTTATCTTTCTAGAAAAAAAATATGGAATCTATACTTCAGGCTTTCTCTCTCAATAGACAAAATGTTGATATGAAACAAACCTTTAAGCCTTCAGGCACATTTAAGTTTTGGTATTAAGTGCTACCTGAACACCCCACCCCTCACCTGCCCAGGACAATCAAGATCTTTCAGAGAGACAACACTTATTTGAACACTGACTGGCCACCACTTTGGCTGTTTCCTAAGCAAGATCACATTGGAGACATTCTACCTGCTTCTAATAAATGACAAGCCCTGTAGTTTAGATATGGAGACGTCTCCTCTGTGTGGATTCCATACGTCTTCTCACACAGGCAGGAAGGAAAGAGACTTGTAATCCAAGATCAATTTAGTGTCTAAATTCTTTGGCATTCGTCATGTTAGCTCAGCATAGCTCAAATGGCTTCCAATACTTAACTTAGCATTGATTTTTTTTCTCTACAAGGGTAAATCAAAAGATTTAGAAAATCAAAGCCAGCTTTCCGTGAACTGTCTCAGAAACAAAAGGAAGCTGTGGAGTGGATGAACTGTGTGGCTCTTCACACATGATGTAGACACTGTTTGCATGCTCCCTTTCATGTACCTAGTGTCTAATAAGCAGAGCTGTACTAGGATATCATCTGGGGGAGTATGCAAAAGAATTTCAGGGCACATAAGTTTATTTGAGGACCTAAGTTATTAGAGAAGACCTGATGTTTTAGTTTTTACACATTTATTTATTTAGTGTGTATGCGAGAGAAAGAGAATATATCTATCGGTGAGGCTAACTTATATGCATCCTGGGACTAGAACTTGGGTCTCTGAGCTTGGCAGTGTATGCAAAAGGGAGCAGTAAAGAAACTGCTGAGATGACCTCCATGGTATGGTTAAGGGGAAGGTTTTTATTATGACTGAGAGAGAGAAAATATCCAGAGGCATCAGGAAGAGTCCAGAACTGAGAGAAAAGAAAGCAGTCATGGCTGGGGCTGTCTGCTAGAGGAGGGAGAATAGCAAGGGAGCAGGGGTGGGGGGAAGGGTGGGTACCCTTTCCCTTATAAAGAGAAAAATGGGTATCTGAAAGGAGGGTATCTGGAGAGGTGAGAAGGCCTAGGTGGACTTTAAAATGTCTAACAGGTACTGTGTGTAGGGATTGAGGAAATCTGGAGGGCCTGGGCTTTGATATGCAATCACAGGTACGTCAACGGGGCCGTATGTCCTTCTGCCAGAGGTAAAGGAGGTGACTCCTTGGCAAATGGGAACTGGTTTCACAAGGTCTTTAGAAATGACCTCTATCTTAGTCATTCTTCTGCTGCTGTGAAGAAACTTCATGACCGTGGCAACTCCCATTAAAGAGACTATTTAATTGGGGCTGGCTTATAGTTTCAGTGAGTTCATTATCATCATGGTGGGGAGCATGATGGTATGCAGAAGGAGCTGAGAGCTACATCCTGATCCACAGTCATCAGGCAGAGAGAGAGGCTCTGGGCTTGTCACAGGCTTTTGAAACCTCAAAGCCCATCCCCAGTGACACACTTCCTCCAACAAGGTCATATCTCTTAATCCTTTCAATCCTTTCAAATAGTGCCACTCCCTGGTGACATTCAAATGTATGAGCCTCTGGGGCCATCTTTATTCAAACCACCACACTAGCTTTCATCTAACCACCTATAGCTGTTGGCTATTATTAAGCGGCGCTGTTTACCATGCAAGAAAAACCAAGAGGCACAGCAAAACCCAACATAAGAGTTTATTAAGAGAGGGAACAGAGAGGAATGTGCTTAGGCCTATGGAGTTTGTGCAGGGAGAGAAAGGAAGAAGAAGAAGGAGGAGGAGGAGGAGGAGGAGGAGGAGGAGGAGGAGGAGGAGGAGAAGGAGAAGGAGAAGGAGAAGGAGAAATCTGTGATCTACTTTTTATGGATTCCTCCACACATGCACATATGGCCTTACATAGCTATGCCACGCATGCCCATAGATTACGTGATTACGTGATCACACTGTGCGCAAATTATGTGACTGCAAAGCGCATGGATTACATGAGACATAAGGTCCAGGGATGACTAAGCCTCTTGCCTGGCTACTGGACAGTGCACGTGGGGTCATGTAGCTGGGGGAGTGGCCAGGAATTCCAATAAGTCATCTTGAGATCATTTCTGGATGTATGGACTGCCTGAGACCTAACAGTCAGTGAGTGTTTTTACATGCTGAACATCCTCACTGCCCTGGAGAGGTTACTGTCCTGCCCAGTATATGATGTGGAAACTCAAATTTTCGTATAAGTAGCCTAGATTGGACCCCACCTCTGCCCGTAAATAGAGCAAGCTTGTGTACAGGCTTACTGTGTTCAGGTGGTTCTTTGTTAGAAAGTACAGATAGTAAGGAGGCTTGCCTTGTGGGTTGTGAAAAATTCAGAAAGGATGCTTGGCAGAGAACATGCCAGTGCCAGACTGCCTGTGTTTCAACCAGCTGCACTGTCTATGGCAGTCATGACTGTGGGACAGCCTCGTGTGACTGCTGTGTGTCAACCTCTCCTCTGAAGGTAAATGCTTCTGTGACAGAGACTGTGACCAAGCCAACTTAAAGAAGAAAGGGTTTACTTTGGCTTATGGGTCCATGAGGTTAGAGTCCAGGATGGCAGGACAGATTGCAGCAGGCAGGCATGGCAGCTGGACCAGGGTGCTGGGAGTTCACACGCTGAACTGGAAACACAGTGTAGAGAACAAGCTGGAGATGATATGAGTCTTAAACTTTCCAAGTCCACCTGTAGTGACAAACTTCCTCCATCAAGGGCACATCTCCTAAACCTCCTTAACCACTTAGCACCACTAACCAGGGACCGAGTGTTCCAATACAGGAACCTATAATGGATGGGCATTCTCACTCAAACCACTTTATTCCCTACCCTGGATGCACGGGCTCATGGCCATATCACACAGGACAATGACCATGATGTTGGTTTCCCCCTCCTGCTTCCTGTGGGTAGCATGTGCGTAGAGTTAGTGAATAGAAAGTACTAGAAACTGTGAGTCACACAAAGCACTCTGTCCAGGTGTGTGCTCCTGCAAAATATTGCAATAGGTGAAGGAGGTGAAGTAGACATTCAAGACAATGGACGGGGCATTTTCAGTGCCTGATAGATGACGGCTCACTTCTTTATCTGTTACAATATATCTGGGTAAGATGGCTGTGGTTGAGAGGAGAGGATAGGGGAGTAGAGGGGAGGTAAGGAGGAAGGGATGAAGGGAGAGAGAGAATACATTCCCAAATAACAAAGAATGTAATTTTGGGGGGACAAAGTACATAGAAAAATAAAAATTAACCAGCCCATGGAGGAATGTTCTCGCTACTATAGCTACACTCAAAAGAATTTTAGTGTTAGGTTTTGTTTTATTTTCATTTGGGATTTTTAAATGTTTTTAGTTTGGTTGTTTTTTATTTGTTTGTTTGTTTTTGTTGTTGCTGTTGTTGGGTTTTTGTTGTGGTTGTTTGAGCCTGTATCTCACTATGTAGCCTGGATGTCGTAGAACTCACTATTTAGCCCAGGCTAATCTTGGACTCACAGGGATCCTCCTGCCTCAGCTTCTTGAATGCTGGGAGTATAGGTCTATGCTGCCACATCCTGCTTACTGAGGGTTTGTTGTCTGTAGTGACATGCCTCTTTCTTTCCACCAGCTTTCTGTAACATTGTCCATCGTGGGTAGGATGCTTAACACTTCCTAAGATGAGGTCCAAGGGGGATACTTACTGCTCATTGCTCCTCATAGGTTAAATGATTGTCTTTGGGATTTGAAAAAAGTTTTATTTATTACTAACCACAATAGAAATACCATAGACCATTTCCATAATTTCTGGTGTTTAAACAATTCATGTCCTAAATTTCAGATTTTTGATGTCATAATATACTTTTCCATAATTGTAATGCAAGGGATTGTTAACACGTAAGCCAGCTATCTAATTTATGCAGCACCTCAAAGAAACAAGTAAAGAGTACCAAAGGACCACAGCCACCAGGTGTGGCCACAGTGAATGCTTGGACTAGTAAAGTGTACCAAGGGACCACAGCCATCAGGTATGGCCACAGTGAGTGCTTGGAATTCTACCTGGAGGGAGCTCAGAAATGTACCCTCACCTTGCTGTGAAAGCCTCCTGTGCATCCTTCTAGTGTTAGTAAAACAGAAAGAAGAGTTTGGGAACCCAGTTTTCACTGGTCGTGTTAGCCATGTAAGATTTTGCATGAGGCCAGTGGTTGGACAGACACAGGGTTTAGGTTAGGACCAGTCACTCTGGTACGTAATTTGTAAAAACTTTATTGATAGTGATAGAAAATTGTTTACAGCCCTGAAATCAGCCACCTTATCCTCTATTCTCCCCCAGCTCTCTGTTCCACTCCACAAGTCAGCCAGAGCCACAGTCCCAGGGGACAGTTCCAGCTGGCTCAGTCTTATTCTTTTTGAATGTACTCTGCAGATCAAACACCTAGTGGGAAAATTCCCCATTTAAAAGGCTGTATTGAAATACAAGGTATGGGAATCCAGGGATGTGTTTCAGTGACTGAACTCTTGCTTACCATGTATGAGGCCTTGAGTTCAATTTCCCTCTGCACAAAAATAGTAATAACAACAATAATAAAATAAACTATTTAAAAATAGATGTGGGTGTGGTGACATGTGCCAGTAACCCCAACACTTGGAAGGTTTAGGCAAGCAAACCGCCAGTTCAAGTGTAGCCATGAGACTTTGTGTCCAAATGAAGAAACACAAATAGAAACTAAAGAGTGAAAAGGTTTCATAACAGCACCAAGAATGCCTCTCGATTCTGAATGAAGAGAGATGGAATTATCTGGCCAGTCCTAAAGCAGCCCTCATCATGGAATTGTGGGTAAAGACAGCCTTGCAGAGAAGTTGAACACCTTGCCATTTAAGACGTGTCTGTCACCACTTCACATGGAAGAGAAAGTGACAGTTGGTTTCTGGTGCTTCACAATCCAAAAACTGGTTATTTTGACACTTCGTTCATTCATCCCACAAACATTGCTGTGCTCGTGTGTGCACCACAGCCTCTCCGGGGTGCTGGATATATGTACAGCAATGGGAACCAGTCTGTCTGCCAAGCATGGAGAGCAAACAGATATACAAACACAGGGCTAGATATAGTGGGTAGCTGTTCCAGCTTTGACCTGGAAGGACTACCCCCACTGAGGCTTCCGGTAACTGTCACACCTACAAGGAGGGACCGGGAGAGGAGCCCTTAAGACTCGAGGTCTGGATGTGCCCACTAGCTTGGTTCCTGGGTCCTGGACACTGGAGGTAGATCGAGCAGAGTTCTCCAGAGAACACCACCAGACTGTGCTACACCTTTCCCAGTCCCTGTAACCTATCCCTTTACTTGTAAGTTACTCCACAAAATAAACCTCCCTTTTAACTATGTAGTATTGCCTTAATACTTGCACCAATAGCTAGAGAGCTGTCTCAGTCACTAAAGTGCCTGACATGCAACATGGGGATCTGATTTTTTAGCCTGAGTACCTACATAAAAAAGTAGGTATGGTGGCAGGTGCTTGTAACCCTGGCACTGGGATGGCAGAGACAGGGAGATTCCTGGAACTTCCTGGCCAGTATGATTCAGTCAGTGAGACACCTTATCTCAAAAAATAAGGTAGAAAGCAATAGAGAAGATATCTGAGATCAACTAATGATCTCAATGCCTAAGTGAGCACACCTGCACACAAACACACACAGCACACAAATGCACATGCACACATGCACAGACACAAGCAAATACTATCCATAAAATAATAATATTTTTATAACAAACAACTATTTACTGTGTTGGATGAGGATGCAGGCCACAGAAGGGAAGGGGTTAATTTCCCGCAGACCCTGAGGGGAGAATGAGTCCTGGGCCCTTCCAGAAAGGAGTGAGTTCTCAGGTAAGAAGCTGTGCCAAAACCTCTGAGTCAGGCCTCCTTGTCAGACAGCGGAGGGCCTTTGACTAATGGGCAGACTGCAGTGGAAGATGAGTTTGGAAAGGTGGAGGGACGGCCTGGCAGGACTTTGTAGAGCCCAGGAAACATTCTCTCTTGTGCTAAGTAAGACAGGAAGCAATTAAAGTGTTTTGAATAGAAGCAGAATAGGATCTGTGTTACATTTTTAAGGGATTACTCTGAGTCCTGCAATACATTAAGAGTTTGTTGCAGTATCTGAGTTGAAAGCCAATGGCTGCTTGAAGCAAATCAGGCATGATAGGAGTCCAAAAGAAGTTGGGGCTGTATTTCTAAGACCAAGTCAGTAGGAGTGCCCAGGCAGTAGATGTATAGTGTCAAAAGTGCAGAATTAAGAAGCTCTCAAAATGTGTGGCCTTGGGAGCCATAATTGTCATTTGTTGAGTTGGAGAATATCCCTGGAGAATCATGCTAAGTGCCTGGAAATAGGAGAGGTAGAATTAGGAATTTCATTTTGAACAAGAGTTTGAGCTGCCTATTGGAAATTCAAGTGTTGTTGACATGTAGACATCAAGAAAAGTAAGCTGGTATTCCTGGGCGAAGTCTACCTGGAAGTCTACCTTTGAGCATGTAAGGCTGAAAGATGAAGTGGAAACAGCCAGAGGAGGTTCTGGGGCTGAGCAGTCGTGCTCTCCAACATCTGGAAGTCAGATAAAACAGAGCTAGCAAGAGAGGCAGGAGGAGTGCCCAGTGAGAGAGAAGACACACAAGGGCAGGAGCTTCAACAAGTCAAACAGGCAGTCAAGTCAGAGAACTTATCTATGCCAGTGTTGTGAGGGAATTAAACAAGCTGTGGTCTGATTGTTGACGTGTGAGTGTGACAAGGTCGGTGACAGCTTTTCATCCATCGGTGACCTGATAGTAAAATGATGCTGGAAAAAAAAGAGAACAGCAAGATCCCAATATGTAGTGTTCCCCAATTTCCATGAGGCCAACATACACATCACAGTAGATTTCAAGCCACCACTGGCTGGTACAGTCCTGAAATATTCGGCAGTTAGTTCTCATATACTACCTCCTCACGCAGTGATGCTGCTTTGGTGGACTGGTGAGCACTGGCTGAGCTTATGAGGTGTGGAAAGAGGATGGGGGCAGGGGTGGTTAGCACTCTGCCTGCATGTACAAGCCCTGCATTCACCCCCAGCATAAAATGACCACAAGGACAGAAGTAAAGATTTAGAGGCAGTGAGTATTTTTAAGGAGTTACACTCTAAAGAAATGAGGCAGTAACTGAATAAAGGTGCATGGTCATGAGATTTTTTTAATAAGAGAATCCAGGTGTGGTGGCACAGACTTGGAATTCCAGCACTTGTGAAGCTGAAACAAGGGGACTGGTATGAATTTGAGGCCAGCCTGAGCTGCAGAGTGAAACCTTGTCTCCAAAAATAACGAATAAGCAAATAAACAAATGCAGACACAGTACTTGTGTGAAGGAAATAATGATCCATTTACAAGACGAAGGATGAGAAAATGGAGAGAATTGCTCCTGGAAAGGGGTGGAAGGCAAAGGGGAGGAGTCTGAATGCACACAAGGAAAGATGTTTTGTCTCCAATAAGGCCTCAGGTACTAGCCCAGAGTAGAACCACACACTCCAATAGAAATGCAGTGGGAGCAACAGACATAATTGACTTTTGTCTTATTTTTCTTTGAGAAAGGGTCTCGTATACCCCCAGCTGATCTTGAACTCTGTGTAACTATGATAGGCAGTTTTAACAGTCAATTTGACACAACCTAGAATCACTTGGAAAGAGAGTCTCAATGAGGGATGGTCTGGATCACAGTTGCCCTGTGAACATGTCTGTGGAGGATTGTCTTGATTACATTAATTGACATGGGAAGACCCAAGTCCACAATTCCCTGGGCTTTGGGTCCTGGACTGTATGAGAGTAGAGAAAGTGAGCTAAACACTAGTATTGTGCATGTATTCATTTCTCTCTGCCCTTGACTTTGGATGTAATGTGACCAGCTGTTTCAAGATGGACTGTAATCTAGAGTTGTGAGCTAAAACGAACCCTTTCTCCCCAAAGATGCTCTTTGTTGGAGTATTTTCTCACAGTAACAGAAATACCCAAGGATGACTTTGAATTTCTTCATCCATCTCCAAGTATTATGACTACAGGCATATGCCACCACACCCAGCTGCAGCATACCGAATTTGTAAGCAATCACATGAAAAGACCAGGGCTAGTGAGATAGCTCAGTAAGTGCAGGTGCTTATCACCAAGCCTGATGATGAACAGAACTCAATCCCTGGAGCCCACACACAGGAGAGGACTGAGTCCCAAAGTTTTGCTCTGATCTCTCCATGAACACAGTGGCACATGTGCACCCTCCCTACATAGACACAGAAATCAATAAGCAAATGTAATACTTTTTAAAATTTAAAAGCAGAGAATTAATTTATTGATTGTATTTAACCTGCTACCTATAGATTCTTATTAAAACATGTAGTGACTACAAAGCATGAAGTAATAAGAGATTCTGTAGTTATCATTTTATTCGATTTTCAAAATCTGGTATGTTTTTCACAAACACACATTGCTTGTGTTGTGTGGAGCTAGTTGGGCTAGCTCAGTTTCCGATATCCTGTAGTATCGACTGCCAAGTTGAAAAAATCCAGGCATAAGCAGCGTTTCAGTCAAATGTGTTGGTGGAAGGCTGTTGGGGGATCCATGTCTTTATTTTCTTAGTGAAACAGGAGTCAAGTTCACCAAGCAACAGAGAGCAAGACTGGAGAAGATGCTGGAGGCTTCAAGAGAGAAGGAATGGTGAGAGGTAGTTGCAGGGCAGCAGAGCTTGCTAGGCTTGGTGTAGGACCAACTGTCGGAAGTAAATGGTCAGAAGGTAAACTGAGGCCGACCACTCTGGGTGTCGTTTCTTTAGGTACGTTCCGCTCTGTCATGACAGGGACTGCAGGGGTCTGGAGTGTGGGATTGAATACAATGAGACTAGTCAAGAGACTGTTTCCAATCTGTGACTCCAATAAAAACCAAACAAAACCAACAGCAATGGAAAGTCCCATTTTCCTGGGGGCAGTGTGAATTTGTCCCTTTCTCGGTTTTCTGCAAGTTTGTTGGGAGCAAGTATGAGATGCTAAGTGAGGACTTTAGGAATTCTGCACAAACATAGCGAATTTGTTTCTTGGGCCACTACTGTTTAGAACTCCACTCTTAGCAGGTTCTGCCAACTCCTCCCAGGTCACTACGCTAAGCTGTATTCTGTGCCCTTTCTCTCTACTCACAAGCCACTCACTGATGAATTACTTTGGCATGGTCTGATTGTGATATATAAAGTGGGTGTGTGGAGCTGACTCCTTAAGTCGTGAAGCCTAGAAGATGTTAATGAAGGCTTTCTACTCTCTGCCTGTAACCTGAAGCTGCCAGTCAACAGAAGAAATCAGAGGGTTTCCAGCCACACACTGAGGTCCTTATGTAAGGAGGATCACACGTAGTTTTTGTCTGCAGAATTCCTCTCTGTATAATTATTCTTTTGATCAGGCTACACATGAAAAGAAAAAAGTCTGAGTATAAATCATGTCCTTGTTTCACTGGAGTTAAAGATTGAGACACGACGGGGGGGTCTGCGAAGGTGGTGTCTGAGGATGGCAGTTCTCTGTGTTTAACAGACAACTTCTGTGCATTTCCACACATGTCCTCAGGGCAGGTGATGTATGTCATGTTGGCCAATCCACATGGAAAGCCACAGTCTTGCACTTGTCACTACAGAAAACTCAGTCAGAACTTTCTCTGCTGTACTTGTGGGCAAAGTCCATTGTTTACATCAAACAATCAGGCACATTTCCCTCTATTTCAACTTTCAGATGCAGGAATTTACATGAAAGAGACTGAGTGCTTAATCCATACTGTACTTAGGATCATTTTCAGAATTAACAGCTCACAGAGGGACTTTAAAAATATTTTCATTTACTCTTGAATGATGTACATTATTATACATGTATATATTTGATCATTCACCCCCATTACCTTCTCTTAGCCCCTCACTCCAACTTAATCCCTTCTCCCCAGGAGAGGTGTGTGTGTGTGTGTGTGTGTGTGTGTGTGTGTGTGTGTGTTTGTGTGTTATCTCTGTGTGTGTGAGAGAGAGAGACAGAGAGAGAGGGAGGGAGGGAGAGAGAGAGAGAGAGAACTTCCTGGAGTATGGGCCACTTACCATGGCTACAACACTGAAGAAAATGACTCCAGCTCATCTAGCAGTCATTAACTACTAATATTTCCTCAGCTAGGGGTGAGAATATAACAAATGTTTCTCCTGTCTATGCTTATTATTGAGGAGTCTAATCTTGTATGGGTCTTATGCACGTAACCACAGATGCTTGAATTCCTAAGTGTGATGGTCACGTCACGTCCAGAAGATGGCATTTCACAGCTCCCTCTCCATCCTTGGGCTCTTACGTTGTTTCCACTCCCTTCCTGACAATGTTCCCTGAACCTTGGATAGGATGATATCGATGACCTGGTTAGGACTGAGTACTTAACAATCATTTACTCTCAGGATTTTGACCAGTTAAAAGTCTCTGCATTAACTACCATTCACTGTAAAATGAGGTTTCTCTGACCAAGGCTAAGAACAGTATTAGCCAATGGCTATAAACCTATGTAGCTAGAAGGTAGTTGGGCAAACATCCAGTGGTAGGTCCCTCAGAAGAGAACTTTGTAGCAGCATTCAGGAGGTAGAGTATATGCCTTCTCTTCTCTGCCTCTGTGACACCCTAGACAGCATCCATCACTCAATGCTGAGTTTCCACAGTATTTTGTATATGTCTAGGCCTGTCCCAGGATGTGAGATTAAAAGTTCATATTTTTGTATATGATGTTCTCTGATCTTCTGATTTTACCATCTATCTAGTCACACCACTTTAAAACAAGGATACACCCAAGGACCGCCCAACTTCATCCTGTGCAAGCATCACAGAGTGTGCTTCTATAAACTGAAAGGGCAAGAATGTCACCTTGTGAGACCACTGTTATATGTCAGTCATTATTGTTCAAACTGCATTATGGGACTCAGAACTTCAAGACTGAACAAATATCTGTTGAAGAAGTGAACAAGATGCTTCACAGAGGAAGTGGCCTTCCATTGACTCATCACCCTTCTTATGAGTTTCTATCCTTGCTTGAAGCTTCATTTTGGTCTCTTATCAATTTCTTGGGATGGGTTTACCTTTGGGTCTCTTTCATAAATCTGTAGACTTCTCTAGTACAAGGACCATGTTGTATCCTCCAAGGTGTAGTGTACCACCAGGTTCATGATAAGCTCTCATAACTTTACTAACCATGCCAAAAACTGAATATCATGGTGAGTTCAGTTGAAGACAGAACAGTCTGTTAGGCCACAGTGCTTTAGAACTACTAATGCCAAAGTCAGCTCACACTAATGTGACCCATTGTAAATGCAACTTCAGTGTGAGTTTATGTAAAGGAAGTAAGCTTCTGTCCTTCTCACTCAGGAATCACACTAAAAATAATCTAAGAATTCATTCACAGATCACTTCACTGTGAGGATTGCAGGGGTTATAGAGTTTTGTTTATACTCTGCAAACTTTTTGGGAAACTTGCTAGTTCTGAAACTCCTTAAATTTGGGGTTTTGGGGGGCGTTACTTGTTTTTTGCTGCTTGTTTTGTTCTTATAAATTCTTTGGAAAATTCACTTGACATTTTGAGAGATTCTTTGAATAATTTTGTATGTCAAAGGAATATTGGATTTGTCGTCGCTCAGTTTTGTCAACCTCTTGTTACGATAATGTTTATCCACCATTCCTAAAGTATAGTAGGGATGTGTCAATGATCTAACATGCTAGCTGGCATTTTGAGTATGTTATGTTTCAGTTGGATGAAATAGAAGTTTGTCATGTGTTTTGTGCATCTTATTTCTTTTTCTTGACTGTATTTCCAAATAATAAGCATTTGACAGAGAAAGGGAGGGAGAGGAGGAGGGAAGATGGGATGGTGAGTGAATAGTAGATAGATGATGGATGCATGGATGAATGAATGCATGCATGCGTGCATGGAGAGATAGATGGATGCATGGATGCATGGATAGATGCATGGATGATAGATGCATGGATGATGGATGGATGCATAGAGAGATGGATGGATACATGGATGGATGGATGCATGGATAGATGGACAAATGTCATGAATAGTCAAGTAGCTTGTATGCTTTGAGTGTTCTAGTGCTGAGTTCAAGTTGTAGATTTTTTTTCTACCTGTTAACTCTCTGGATTATAGTAAATTAACAACAAAATCAACTTCTGTTTCTTCAGTGTGTAGTTCTTCAGTGTGTGGGGTTGTGAAGATGTAAGAACACATGCAGAGGATGTTACTTTAAGACTGGCACATAGCAAGGTTTCAGATATGTTAGCTGTTTCACTGTTGATGTAATCATGAGTGGCTGTAACCACAGAACGTGCTAATGGGTGTACTGCTGGTCGGACCTTGGGGAAAATCAGGATTTTTCTAATCATTACAGCTCAAGGCTTTCTACCCACATGAATATGGAAAGTCTCACAACCAGGGACCTCGTTACCTCTGGACAGTACTGAAAGAATCAAATATGGCATCTTTACACTTCAGCATAAAACACCTGCCTGTGGCACCAAGACATCTTATTAGAGTGCCATTTCTCTGTGCAGTTTAAAATGTTAAGCAGATGTGTTTCCTCTAGGGTGGCAACTCCAGTACCTGGATGGAGCAGTAGGCAGCACAAATCTCATTAATAATTGCTCTAGAATTCTCAGAGTGGGGAGCCAGCACATGTTCTAGGCAAAGGGACAAGACACCTGCAGGCTGCCTTGGCCTCAGTTTTCCAGAAAAGTCTACCAGAGGAAGGACTCAGAGGAGATTTTAGAAGGCTCTTCCTGTTTCCCAAATGGCTAGCATGGGAACAGTTTGAAGCATGGGAACAGCCCGTGGCTGAGGGGAACAGGATGCCTCCACGGACAGCCCAAAGGAGATCTGAGGGGTATAGCTGGGGTCGCACTATGGCAATGCCAAAGATGGCATTGAACTTGAGCCCTGCCCAGGAGCCCTGGAGGTCCATAGCTCAGCTGCTTAGGCCGGAGGCATTGGCCTTTTCAGAAGCCTGAGCCTGCTCCAACCGGGCCTTCCCACCGGCCCGTTGCCTTCCCATTGGCTGGCTGGCTGCTCAGCCCTGAGAAGGTTCACAATTTAAATATGTCTGCCCTTGTCAGCTTGATATTTTCCAGAATTGAGAAGCGGAAAGGCAGAAAGGAGTACAAGGAAGCTATTAAAGAGACATTAAACAAACTCCACTGGGAGCCAGTGTGTGTTGAAGGGAGGATCTGAAAAGTTCTAACGCACAGGGCCAGAGAGTGTCAGTCTGTGGCTGTGTGTGTGAGACTATGTGACTCTATGTGTGTGTCTGTAAGTGACTGTCTATGTGTGTGTGTGTATGTGTCTGTGTGTGTGACTGTGTGTATGCTGGCTGTGGCTGTGTGTGGCTGTGAGTGTGTATGACTGTGTATGTGTGTAACTGTGTGTATATGTATATGTCTGTGTGTGACTGTGTCTATGTCTGACTGTGTGAGTCTCTGTGTGTGTGACTATATGTCTTGTGTGTGTTTGTGTGTATGTGACTGTATCTGTGTGTGTCTGTATGTATGTGCCTGTGTGTCTGTACGTATGTGACTGTGCATCTGTGTGTGTATATGCATGTATGTGACTATGTGACTGTGTATCTGTGTGTGTGTCTGTATGTATGTGACTGTGTGTGTGTGTGTGTGTCTGTATGTATGTGACTGTGTATTTGTGTCTGTATGTATGTATGTATGTGACTGTGTATTTGTGTGTGTGTGTCTGTATGTATGTGACTGTGTATCTGTGTGTGTGTGTGTCTGTCTGTCTGTACGTATGTATGTGACTGTGTGTCTGTGTGTGTGTCTGTCTGTATGTATGTATGTGACTGTGTATCTGTGTGTATGTCTGTCTGTATGTATGTGACTGTGTATCTGTGTGTGTGTGTCTGTCTGTATGTATGTATGTATGTGACTGTGTATTTGTGTGTGTGTGTCTGTATGTATGTGACTATGTGTGTGTCTTTGTGTCTGTCTGTATGTATGTGACTGTTTGTCTGTGTATGTGTCCCTGAGCTACAGAAGCAGATGACTAAAGGGTCTAAACACAAAGCGGCTCTGACAATGAAAGGACATTTGACTGAATTCCTGAGTTCAAAGTTCCTGCCAGTAATTCATTCAACCCTGAGCTACATAAAAGAAAAATTTAAAACAACATATAATTGAAGTTTAACTGCCCAGCCTTTGAAAGTGCAGCCGGAGTGGGCAGGCGCACTGAGTTCAGATCCGACTCTGGGGAGCTGGGAGAACCGAGATAGCCTTTCTTCCTTTCCCTCCTTCTGTCCCTTGCACCGCAGTGTGCCAGAAACAGCTTCCTGTCTGTTTACATTAAATCCTCAGGGCTGACTCTGTTTTCTTCTTTCTGAAGCTGTTTTGTGAGCAGGTGCAGATGGCTCTCCTGATCTGAGTGTGTCGAGACGCTTCAGCTTGCAGAGACTAAAGTTTTAGGAATGCAACCACCATGCTTTGCGCCGTACCTGTAAGGCAGCTGGAAAATGTTTTCCCTGTTTTATGATGAAATCTGCCACTTCTGTTTCTTTCTCTTAATGGCTTTGGTTTGTTTACAGCCTTAAGGAACTCTTGTCACTGAATCCACCCTCACCACTCCTCCAGTAGTTTTCAATCTGGTGATTTCACAACCAGACCCATTGCAAAACAAGGGTATGGGCACTTTAAAATCCCTGGAGAGTCTAAAGACTACAAATTATATTTCTTTCTTGTTCTTCAGTGTCCACAAGTAAACAGCTGGGGGGAGATTCAAAGTGTTAGGACTGCTCAACCCTTCCGTACGCAAAATATGAAATAAACTGCTTGGATTTTTAAAAATTAAAGAGAGAGAGAGAGAGAGAGAGAGAGAGAGAGAGAGAGAGAGAGAGAGAGAGAGAGAGGCAGGCACAGGCACATGCATGCCCCAGTATGTACAGAGAAGTCAGACAACTTTGTGGGGTAGATTCTCTTCTTTCACCTTCCAGGGATTGTACTCAGGTTTCCAAGCTTGCACCATCACCCCAGCCTGCTATAAACTGCTTTTGTTTAAAGTCTTAATATTTTAAATCAAGAAATAGAAAATGGAGAGCCCTGGTGTCCATGGCTCTCTGCTCTGATAATACCCACCCAGGCACCACTGCAAAGCCATAAACCAAGGGACCAAAACCAAAGCCAGAATACCACTAATCTGTCAAACACTGAACTGAACAAAACCCAAGTGTTAATACTATACCTGAACCAAACTATACCCAAAAATAGATCAAAGGAACTGGCTCAAACCAGCAGGATATTTGTGTATTTTTTAAAGTAATAGAACACAAAACTAGAATTTAAACAAATTCCACAAACCCATCCTAAAACCAACTAAGGGGCTCTACTGGTTTGATCCAATGACTTTTCTGAGATCCCAGCTGGACATAAAGGCTTTGGATCATGCTGCTCCATGGACCTTTCGTAGCAGTGACTATTTGAAGGACACTGACCCAGGCAGCCAGTGGCAATGGAATACCTGCCTTGATTTCTTCCCTTGACTGGGGACATTTTGGAGTAGGTAATTCTTGTGCGTATGATGTTTGTAGTATCTCTGATCTCTACCCACTAAGAACTAGCACGTTCTCTGCTCCAATAAGAGTCCTCAAACAATGTGTGCAAATGTCTCCTGAAGGGAAAGGGGTGAGATCACCCATGTTGGGAATCACTGCGGAGGGAGAATGGTCATCAGCCCCCCACACTGTTTCTAGGGTTTTCCAGTAGATGATGGAAAGGGAAGCTATACACTTATCTGCCGAGAAGGACCACCTAGTAGACAGTAAAATACAGTCTCTTTAAGTCAGCCTTTCAGAGTAGGTTGCTGTGCTAAAGCAAGACATCCTTTAGGTTGAACAAACAATGAATGGTACTTGTGGGCCACAGAACTGATGAAACTACTGTGAATATTTGAAACCATTTGGCAAATCTGTACTTCACAACAACCTTAAGTATTAAAGAGGAAAGATCCCAGATCTTTTGACCACACTACAGTCAGTGTTTACCTTCACAGTCTGGAAGATTTACCCCAATATCTCAACACATAGCGTCTAGCAGTGTTTCTAGTTCATTGCGTAAGCAGACACTGTTTGATTCAGGCTGCCTGCACACCCTACAGTGACTTATTATATATCAGTGTGCTATTTCAGGAGAATTAGACATCTTAATTATAACTTTTTCTAAGTTTGTGTGTATATAGTGTGTGCTCTTGAAATGGAATTTATACTTACTCTGAGATTTTTCATTTTTATATAATATAATAGTACCCTTTCATGGGCAGTTTTCATTTTGGGGAAGACTCATTTGTGCATCAGAGAATTGTTTGGAACAGTAGGCCTTGCCAAGATTGTAATGTGGTAATTGCACTTAAAATTGAGCTGTGCCAAAGTATTGCAAAAATAATACTAACTCCACTGAATATAACACTGACACAGGCATCTCATCAGCCTTCCCTGGTGCTGTGAAAAACAAAGCAAATCCGCCATCCTTGTGTGTCTGTGGAAAACCCGGGGAGAGGGTGCTCACAGCAGGAAACTCGCTGCACATTCGCCTTTCCAAAAGTTCCATTTCAATAGTGATTTAGCATTAAAGGTGCATACTCTCCAGTTTTGCTTGGTTTCTGTATTTGAGTGTAAATTATAAACCCAAGTGCGTTATAGCAATAAAGAAAGTTATTGGTTAAAATTCCCTCATAGACTGTGACCCATGAAGACAGCCGTGAAGTCTGGGAGGACAAACAGTCCTCTGATCTCAGCTGATCCCCACAACCACTGTTCAAAATCGACAGTTTACCTGCTTTACTGATGAAGGAAGCACAGCTCAAAGGCTCTGGGAGGGCTGTGCACTGGCGTAGCTCCTTGGGGGAGTGTGTGCACAGCACGTGTGTGGCTCTTGGGGTTCTATCCCTGCACTGCAGGACTTTGGGTGGAGAAGTGCAAACATATCTCTTTACCCCACATAGAAGACGTTGAGGACTAACCACAGAAAGCGTTCCACCAAGCCCTGCTTGGGTGACTCAGAAGCAGCTGCCTCTCTGAAAAGTCTACTCCAGTGTGTGCAATGACTCACAAGGGCTTCATTCTTGGTGCTCCTGCACAGCTTGCAGGCAGCTCCTCTGGAGAAGGTCTCCTCTTCTGGAGTGTTTGCTGTGTGTGTGCACGGGCGTGCGTGTGTGTGTGTGTGTGCATGTGTGTGTGTGTGCACACGTGCATGCATGCGTGTGTGTGCATGTGTGTGTGTGCGTGTGTGTGCACACGTGCGTGCATGTGTGTGTGTGTGTGTGTGTGTGTGTGTACTTCAGAGGAGAGGCCTCATGTCACTAAGCCTCTTTACCTTTGCAGCTTTTCTTGACCTCCTGAGCCTTACATGCTCTCAGGAGGGGCCATTTAGTTTTGAGGATGAAGCCACATGAAGAAAAGAAAAAGGGAAAAGTTAAGAAGACAGTCCACCCGGGCTGGAGGACAAGCCAGAGAGTGAGACACAGGAACATGTTGGCACTCACCGACAAACCGTCACTGCCCTCCTTTCTACTGCATAAGATGACTGTGTTCCTTCTGAGAGGTTGCTGATTTTATTCTTTCCCTCGTAGTAAAACACAGCCTCTACAGGGAAATGCAGAGTGGGCAGTTAGTAAACAGTAGCACTAAAATTTAGATCCAGGATTACTTTTTCCTCGTGCCCTGCAGCTTGAATTTAGAAACTTAAACTCAAGATACATTAATTTCCATTTGATAATACATAAACTACAAACCATGAAGAAGGATCATATTCCAGTCATACTTCATTAAGCTTTTAGGAAAACCTGAACTCTGAAAGTTCGATCCTGTGTCAGAAATCTTTCCGTCCTTTGAAATTGACCCAAATACCCATAGGTTTGCATCAGTCACTAGTAGCCTTCCTAAAGCAAGCGACCTCAGAGGAAAGATGATAACACCCCACAGCATTAACAATCTCCAACGGGACCTAAAAGCTTTTCTCTACCATGTCTTCCCGGAAATCACTCAGGAAGAGAATGTGCTACAGCCTGAGGTCCTTTCTGCCTCCTTCCAGGTAACAAACCATTTGATCCCAGTTTATCTGCCCGGCAGCTAACAAACCAGACAGCACTTAGTTTGTGGCAACCAAACGCATTAAGATGTGCCACACACACCATTGGGTCCAAGGATGGAAGAGGACGTGCCCAGTGGCTTGACTCCGTTCTAAATGCTAATGGGATTTGCATCTGGGTTGCCACTGCAGATGCTGCTCACCTTCACCTGTGAGTCTTCTCTTCTTTGGTCCAATCCTGGAGACAGTCTTGACATTTTTAACTAGAACTTTGACCAAAACAGATTTTCATTTTCTGTTTTCCCCCAACTCCTGAAGCCAACACAGCTACCTATTTAACTGGCTTAGATAATAACTCTCCAAAAGTTGCCCTTTAAAAATCCTTTCCCTTCAATTCTCTTTATTCAAAGTGATTCCCTCCACTGTATTCAGCCGATGACTCGATAGCACTTGCCTCATGGTGTGAACACATTCTTTGCCTGAACAGCCCTTCCTACCAGACACGTGTAAGTTCACACACTTGTCACCTAATTCTTCTAGCAACTTCCTGGCTTATGAATATTAACACACTCTCCTGTAGACATCAGACCTGTAACAGAGTTCTGTCTGCAGTAATCAGAGCCATAGAACCTTGGAGGGAAGGGTGGGAATCATGGGAAGTGGGAGAATCATGGGAAGTGGGGAATCATGGGAAGGGTGGGAATCATGGGAAATGGGGGAACCATGGGAGAGATGGGAATTATGGGAGGGGTGGCAACCACTGATCCAGGAGTTGAACTGAGCTTTCTTTGTGAGGGAGTTTGGAGTAGTGATAGTCACAGTGGTCATGGGAAAGCCACCATGAGGACAAAAGAGCTCTGACTTACAACAGAGTTTTCATTTGAAATTGAGTTCGTTTTCTCTGGTCTCATAAATTGTTTCCAGAGGTTAGCCACTTACAGAAAAAATAAATCTTACACTTGGAAGTAAAGAATGTGTTATTTGACTTCAACATAACAGCTCCATGGAGCTGTTCTGTGTCGGATGTCTGAATGTCATTCTACTCCTGCGTGTGAGCCTTGCACAGAGTTCAAATGTGAGGTGGATTAGCATGAGACATTTCAAACACAGCCTAGGAGGGTATCAGTACAGTTTCCTTGTCTTGTCCATATTAATGAGACCTCTGGCTAAGCTACTGTAGTTCTTTACTAATTGCATGTCCCCTGAGATTGGTGCCTGGGTTCTAACTCTCTTTAGAACATTTCTGGCATGATGCACACATAAGCCCTTGTGTTACTTTACCCACTAAGGCACCAACTTGGTGGCATGGAAAGCATCAGGCTGAGTCTTTATGAGCAGAACAAATTTTATCAATATAGTGAGTGAACTCAGTTGATGTCGCTAGTTACAACAGATATTTGAGTTCTTGGGTCACATTCCAACAAAATGTTTCTTGAAATAACCATTGGCTTAACAGATTTTTTTCACTGCTGGAACATTCTCAGTAGTGAACAAAGCATAAACTATGAAAATCTGTGAGCTGGGAAGAAACCATACATGCTGTAAAAGAGTATTTACTTTTCCAAATATATTGTGTGCATAGTCACACTCAACACATGATTGTTTTACCCATGAAATAATGAAGTGTCTCATCTTGTCATTGATTTGGTCTTTACTTGATCAAATAGGTAAATTTCACATTGTTATTAGAAGTAAATATGTGTGTGTTTCTTCTTGTTCATTTAAATCCCCTTTAAATACTTAGACATTCTGTCTTGCAAGTAATGTCTGAACCACTGTCTTTAATCTAGCTGTCTTTTTTTAAATTTCTCATTGGAAGGTTGAGGCTTTCCTTCTCTGTTGCTGTTCTAATTCATAGGTTTAATTTGTAGTCACCCATGACACAACTAACAAATGACCTTTGTGAAAGTCATATGGAAACTTCTATTGATTGAGAAAAAAAGGGGGAAATGGTGTTTACTATGCACCTAGGGAAGATGGCTCCATTCACAGGAAGCTGACACTTTAATTAGGGAGAGGAAACTAACTCATGTGAAATAATTATCAAAAAGAAGTGTATGTGTGGTGCGGGCTGTCAGAGCCAAGGATAATAAGGTGTTAATTGTCTGGGTTAGGTAGTGAGTCTCAAAGGACTTCAGGAAGGTAGAGATCAACAGCATCTGAGGTCATCCAGGAAGACTTTCCAAAAAAACCAATGGTTTTTATAAGCCCCTTCTATTCTCAAAGCATTTCAAAGGCTAGAGAGGAGTGGACCAGACATGGGACTGACAGGATGAGGAGAAGGCTGTCTAGCCAAGGAGAGAAGGTAAAGTCCTATAGAATGCAGACATTGGTGGGGAGGGGCCAGAGAGAGCCTCAGCTCAGGGGATCAGCTCACCTCTGCTGCTCTTCGCTGCAGATATGCCAGTCTATGTTGCTTGGAATCCACGTTGGCCCGTGCATATTGTGAAAAATGTTAGCATCCAGTTCAGAGGTATCAGAGAAGGAGGGACAGGAAGAAGGAAATGGTACTGTTCTTCGGGATCTGGGGAGATGATCAAGTAGAAATGATAGAGGGAACTTACTTATTTTTCTTGCAAGGAAAAACACACAAGTAAGAGCCGGGTTCCGACACATGCTAAAGAATGTGTGCTATGTGTAGAGGCATCCCTGTGTCCTGTAGGTGTTTATGGAGAAGAGGGTAACCAAGTTCAAAATGCTATCTGTCATCCGCAGGGTTACTTCTCTTTGGGTTTTGTAAAATATCTCAAGTGGCTCCGCTTGAGAGCCGCTTCGTTCTGTTTTGAAATACAATGTTTTCAAGTGGATAGCATCCATTGTGCCGTCTAAATTCCGCATATGCTTGTTTGCAATCCAAATCTCCTGCTATGGAAACTAAGAACCAATTCCTTTTGGTTCAGAGACTCAAAACATCCCCCAACACTCTTATTTATCAGGAAGAAAGAATGTGTAAGAGAAATGTTTATTTTAAAGATAATAGGACTTAAGGGTTTGAAATCATAACTATTATCATTGAGGTCTGGTGAATTTTCTGCCCCCTCAGTGATTTCGTTTTTAAGATAACATAACCTCTCATATCTTTTATTTTGTCAAGGCAGCAGCTAGAAAAGGATCCACAGGCTTTTGTTTGTGGGGATTTTGGAAGCAAGATTATTCTTGCTGTACTGACATTTCTTTCATCCAGGGTTATGCTAAGTGTCTAATGAAGGAATTGCACCATGAAGAATATGCCAATAGAACCCAAGAGTTTGACAGAAAGAAACCCCATTCCGACTAAGGCAAGGGAGTTTGGCCTCCATCAGGAACTCAAAAATACCCTTTGGGTGTAAGAACTCCTGCCACTTCTGGCGCCCCAGCACTGCAGATAGGACGGGCACTCTGCTCACTTATACAACACTACCAAGAAGAACATTCTTTTCTGGCAGAAGCAGGGTCAGAAATTTGTGGTAGGAAAGTGTGAACCAGATGTGTTCCTGATGTGCAGCAGATTTTCCTGCCATTGTGGTCTCTGCAGCACATCTGTGGCATGGCCATGATAGGTAACAAGGCAGGTTGCTTGGTTGTTGAATACTAAAAACGATTTGAAATGTTTCGGGGTAAGCTGGGCCTTTGTGGAAAGTTTCCTCTTTGAATTTATATGCATTCCTAGTTAAAAACAACTATGAATAAGGCTGCCATTCTCCTTAGAACACAGACATTTAGAAGGAATTGAACAAGGAGTAGGGGATCACTCGAGCCAACTTTAACTTTGCAAACAGGAAGTTAAGCTAAGGAAAGCAGCCTTTGTCTCAGGTCACACAGAATTTTACAGAGAGTGGAGCAGGTCTACCACCCCGATATCCTTATGTTATTCAGGAGTGAGTCTACAACTCCAATATCCTTACATTAGTCAGAAGGACAGAGGGAAGAAGGAAGTCCTTGTAGGCCGAGGGTCAGCAAACTTGTGTACAAAGAGCCAGGTTGTAAATAATGTTAGAAATTACATACATGTTATCAGGACGATTCAGGTCTGCCCTTAAAGCCACAGAACAGCCACAAATAATGTGTGAACAAAAGAATATGTCAGTGTCACAATAAAACTTTATTTATAAACCTGTTGATGGGCCAGGTTTGTGATGACCTTCCCTCCAGACCTAAAGGAGAAAACGAGTGAAGACATCGTGCGAAGCTTTATGAACCACCTTCCAAATTTTATCTGTCCTAGAGAATGCCAATTTCTCACAGCTCTGGAGGGGGCTGTTAGATAAATTGCTCTGACTCAGGCAAAACTGACTCTTTTTATAGCTTTCCCAAGGAAAGGTTGTTCGGGAGGAATTTTAGGTATTGAAGAGTCATTCTTCAGGGTTGTCTCCTGTCACTCTTGTTCTGAGTACATAGGGAAGAGTTATGTTTCCAGACACCTACAGGACACTGACATTCACTACAGAGATGTTCTATGACCACTGTTATTACTAACTGAGGTATGGCTTTAAAATCTGAAGATGGACCACAGTTTTCAGAAATGATTCAAGAACTTTGGGTCTGAACAGAAGTTAAGAAACAGAAACAAAGCAAAGATTTCCTAAATGTGTATTACTGTGTAAAATTGTTCATAGATCATAAAGAAAGTTTTAGTTTTTTTTTTCAAACATGCATGCAGGTGTCGGGGGGAGTATGTGAGTATGTGTGTGAGTGTGTGTGGTGTGGTATGTGAGTGTATGTGGTATGTGAGTATGTGTGTAAGGGGGTGTAAGTATGTGTGTGTGTGTGTGTGTGTGTGTGTGTGTGTGTGTGTGTGTGGTATGTGAGTATGTGTGTGTGAGTGTGTGTCTGTGTGTGTGACAGAGATAGAGGAAAAGAAAGACAGGGAAGAAGAGATAACTTTGGAAGGCAAGACAAAGGACATACCCCGTGGCAGTAGCTGCCCTAGGATGAAGAGCTTCCTGCCTATTATAGCTGCATGCTGGGATAGGTTTGGTACCCCAAGGGGTAGGAGTAAGAGCTGTGCGGTTTCACTGAGGTAAATCTACAGCACAGCAACCTATTCCTCCAAATGTGCCATTGTTTAAAAATGGCCCTTTAGGAACTGTATAATTTCTGCTGGTGTCAAACCAGAAACAAGAATAAATAAAGAAAGATGGTAGAAGGTGAAGACAGTGTTGACTGAGGCAAGGGATGGGGAAGTCAGAGAGCCAGCTTTGCATGCCCACCCACCATCACTGCGAGAGCATGCCTGCCTCCCCGCTTCTCTCTCTGTTGTCTCCTATGCCCTGCTCCTTCCTTCACTCTTGCTAATACTAGCCACCCCATGACAGGTGAGGAGACATTGTGATCAGCCTGGAAGAAAATGCTTAGCTCTTACCTCATTCCTGCTTCATGTCTCCTGTGCTGAGCTGTTATTAGACAGGGAAAGCCTGAGAACATTAACTTCCCCTCTAGTCAACACTGCTCTGTTGAAAACTGTTTGTCTGTCTGTGAAGATTTCTGGAGAGTATTTGAGTGAAAAGTTATTAAATAATTTCTGTACCTAGGAATTTGCCACTGCAAAGCGCCCCTCCGTACCATCTTGCTGTCTCCGGAACAAATTCAGTGTAACAGTCTTGTTAGTACTCAAGCTTGCATGCTTCAGGTAGCAAGTGCTGCTTTTCCTTCTCGGTTTGCCTTACAGACTTGTTTAAGTGTTTTCCCTGAAGAGATGGCAGCGTTCACTCGTCCTAAGAAGTAGATAATTAAAAGCTTACTACATGTCTCACACTAGGCACCTGGTTGTGCTGAGTTCTGTCAATACTAACAGTTTCAACTTCGGATAAGAAGGCTGATTTCTCCCTTGTTCTCATCAATGCCCAGGTGTTATTCTGAAGGGCATAAAACGCAGACGACTTGTTGATCTGATCTGTAATTCTGGTGTCCCAGTAGCATGAGGCAACATTCTGGCTTCCACATCTACAGACCCAGGCCCTTCCTTGATTTCTGCCCAGCTTTTCACCACACAGGAGCCAGGCCCTCCCATAGGACTACAGGCCGTTAGGAAGCTGCCCCCACCACAAGGCTCTTTTTCCTCTTGGAATTTCTGTAGTACTTTTAGTTTATGCCAAAAAATTCCTCACTTAATTATACGTTATCTTGGATCTCTCTCAAGTGGTTAAGAGCATAGTGTTAAGCACATGATCCACACAGCCTTTTGAAGAGAAGGCTCATGGGTCATGGCCAGTAAGCAATGTGATATTTAGAGAGGACCATGAGCACCCACAGGCAAGGAAGTGCTAAAGTCAAATTCTGGCCTTTAGAATCTCAAACACAATGGCCGGAGCATTGCTCCACCAAGCAGGATCACAAGGGTCCCACTCCATCAGTCCTCATTAGAAGATGTGGCTGTTCAGTGTCCGGAGACACCCATGCCCTCGGGCTACCACGTCGCATGTCTGCAGGTCAGTTTACATGCGGCCAGTTGCAGCCACCAGCACTTGGGCAGCCTTGAGTTAAGGTGGAAATCAAACAACGTGAGTATTCAGAAACTGAGGACCTAAGGATATACCTGCCACATCTCACTGAGGGAGGGAGTGGACTGTGAACACTACTTCCTAAAATGCATGTTCTCCTAGAGATGCTGCTGACAGTATAGGTTTGTCACTTTCTGTGATCTCGTGAATCACAACTTTCTTCTCAAGTGTCATAATTTTTACTTTGTATGTTTTAAATATAGTTGACTAGTTGCTGGTTTGGTCTTATTTTCAGTTGGTGTGTTTCTGTGTATGAGTACATGTGGCTGTGAGTGTATATGCACATGTACATGTGTGTGCCTGTGTGTGCAGGCCACAGGTCAATGCTGGATCTATATTGGGTGTCTTCTTCAATTGCTCTCCACTTTAATTTTTGAGACAATGTCTCTCACTAACTTGGAACACATTGTTTCTGCTAGAGCATCTAACCAGAGAACTCTAGAAATCAGCCTGTTTCTGCTTCACCAGATCTGGGGTTGCAGGCATGTCGCTCACTGTTCCTGGCCTGTTATGTGGGTGCTGAATATTTGAAGTCTGGTCTCATGCCATCTCCCTAGGCCTTCTCAGTTGATTTTCTTTTTTAAAATACCTGCTCTTGTATACCTTGTGCATCATCTCAAGTTTATCTTGCCTCAGGTTTTAGGGCACTTCTGGTGGTTACCTTCCCATGCCTCCTGTGATAGGTACCACTCAGTGTTGAGTGATAAATTACCCCTGCAGCCCTGGTGTAATGTAACACTCCATAATCATCTGTTTCATACTCCGGAAATCAACATATTTTGCATTGACCATGTTCCAGCATTATTAAAGCTAGGAACTGAAAGAAGAAGAAGAAAGTGTCCCTTTCCTTGGGAACTTTGTGTTTAAAAGGAAGGTGTTTCAAACAAGCACAATCAAGTGTTTTGGATGCTGTCATGGAGACAGACAGTGGGGCGCTAAAGGCAAAAGAAAAGACAGATTTGATCTGGGAGTCGGCAGGTTTTTCATGCAGAGAGATACATAATAGTTAAATTCCTAATATTTATATTGTTTGGCTTATATATTAAGTAACAGCTGAGATCGTTAAAATATTGGTTTCTTTTTCAACCATGTCTGCTGAGTTATTGAATCCGCATGCTCTGTCTGAGTTTAGAGTGACACATAACTCATTATTTCCTGACTTACTAAACATGGAGATGCAGTTCAGCGCTAAGCTCATGTGACCATGAGAACATTGGATGCAAGAACATTGGATAGAGAGAATGTGGTAGCCTATGGCGGGCACTGTGAGCACAGAGGTGGAGCGTTCACCAGCTGGACAGATGTAAATCTGTTGTGCCCATACTGCGCACATTCATGTCTTCCCTGTCTTTTGAGGATCACCCACAAAAAAAATGCACAGATGGAATCCCAGAACTGGAAGAGGCTGGCTGTAGGTTTCCTTTCAGCTAAAAAGGAATCAACATAATGTGATGTGGGCTATCCTTGGACATCAGGAAGATAGAGATGCCCCTATACACTAACCTATAAACCATTTGGCATCCCTACCTATTCAGGTATCCACTCTAGTCTCCATCTCTGCATAGAGGAAGCTATGAAGTTCATATACAAACCCACTCTTCCATGTTTCATTACTTCCTTTTCATAACTTGAAAGTAAGCATGTAAACCGTCGGAAAATAGGGCCAGCAAGATGGCTCGATGGGTAAAGGCACTTCCAAGCAAGCCTGATGACCTGATTTAATTCCTGGGACCCACATGGTAGAAGCAAGAATTCTACAACTTGATCTTTGACATCCACATGCATGTCCCCAACACACAAATGAGTAAATGGAATTTAAACATATTTTCAAGAAAGATAAAATAATATGTGCAGTTCCTTAAAAGACCATTGAATGAAGTATAGCATTTAAAGTGAGAAGCTATACAAATATTAGAAGAAAAAAATTTAAAAGCATAATAATGAATTTTAGTGTATTTATAAATCCAGAAATTTTGCATAGGTGTTAAAGTTAGATCCAAGTTCTATCTAAGTCGGGACAGACTATTCCAGACTAGTTGTCTATCCATAGTATCTTCATTCTGAGTAGCCTAGGATTTTCTTTCTAAAAATGAAACTAGGAATACTCATATTTTTTTTCATTAAACAGTCCACATTTAATTAAAATTCTTTTTTAAAAAGCTATTTCAATTTCCAGGTTATTCTATTGGGGATAACAATTCTGAAAATGTGTTAACTGCTGATAAAAATAACATCTGTATCCTCAACACGATACTTCTCTATTTAAGAAAAGATTTCTCTGGTTCTAGGGCATCAGAATTCTGCAAATAAATGTCTGTTTCTTGTATCTACACCCACCTTCCTGCCTCCGATATCCATCTGTGATTTTGCAAGGCAGAATATTAAGTGAAAGTAGACACCAAGCAACTAGCTTGTTCTGAAGCCAAGAGTCCATCAGTGGCTTCAAAAGATAAATAAGTACCTGCAAATTAATTGAGAAATTCTGATATGGAGGGCTGTGTTGTCGTTTCTGGTCCTGAGAAGAACTCATTCTGCTGTTTATACTCAGTCAGTTTGAAGAACACATGTGTAGACTGGCTAGTGAGTTAGCCAGTCTTCATGTCTGTAGTTAGGAGACTCACAGCCTAGCCTGGGAGGGACCAGCTCATTGCAGGAATGCTTGAAGACAAGACATACAGGTGGGACCTGATGCTCCTCCAGCCAGGCAGGTGGTGGGGACACCAAGGTCTCCTGGTAGCCCCTGAATGTGGAGGACTTCCTGGAGGAGAGTGAGACTAGTCTGCAGGAACTGACCTAAGCAACATTAAATAGGAAACAGCTGCATGCCTCAGTGATCCATGTAAGCCATGGCTCCAGGATGTTCCTTCAGGTGCATTCATCATGACCTGCCCCTCTCTGCCGTCTGGGATTTCCTGGTGCTTTGGATTGAAACAAATTTTCCTTCTCTCTTGACTTATCTGAAAAATTCTGGCACTAGCCAGGTTTGAGATGTTTGGTTCAGACATTCTTAACTTGTTTAGTAAAAAGTAAAGGCTTTGTGCATTTTATTTTTCTGCCGAGAAACTGCTTTTTCTTTTTGCTTCATTTAAACCCTGGGCTGACTAAAAAGGTCTTTATTTCTATAGCTTGTCCTTTGAAACTCCACCTTTGGAGTTATGAGAATAAAGAACGTGTATTTTTCAGCAGAAATCACCGGATTTTCAGAAAATAATTAATACATTTAAAAACTATCAAAGACAACTTTACAAGAGAATACACGAACACAGTTACATAAAAGAGAGCCTAGTTCCTGGTGTGCCCATATCAGCAGACTTCTAAACTGCTTGTGAATGGCTAGATCATGCCCCCACACCCCACTCCCAGCCCCAGCCCCAGCCAGCAGCCGCTTCACCACAATGGAATTCATGGTCACACTGTTAAGACTTGATGAACACGTGAGCATCTAGGAGCCAGGACCTTTATGAGAATTAGGCTTGTCTGGTCTAGTCTGATCTGGCCTGGTCTGGTCTGGTCTGGTCCAGATGACTAAGCAAGCCCTTGAAAGCCTTGCTTAGTGTGAGGGCTTTCTTAGTGGCCATGCTTGCTTGTCCACAAAGCTGAAATGTCCTATGGAGGCGCAGGAGTATGAGTGGTCATTCCCATTCTTACTGAACACTCTGCTAATTGGAGCAGGAAGTTATCCTGGGAAGGAAGTCAACGCTACAGGGCTGTTCTGGGAACAGCTTTGGAAGAGGAGGAAGCAGACAGGCTTTTTGTGCTCTTCTGGCCTGGTTGTCAGGGAAGCTGTCCGACCATGGGAATCCCGTGTTTGGCGAAGGAGAAGAGCAACATGCATTAAAGCCGCGCTAGCAGTTATCCAAGAAACCAAGAATTCAGCCTGAGGATGACGCCGGGAGTGGTTCAAGGAAGCTGATGCCCGTGGGAGGGGCCAAGACCAGGCTCTTCAGAAGCCAGGCGGGGTCAGATTCCATGCTACCTTCCTCTCCTGGTTGCCTGGACAAGAAAATAATTATAATAATTTGAGAACTGAGTTTTTAAAGAGTTCATTTGCTGAAGACGGAAGACGGTAATAGCAATGCACACTATGCCAGGTTAAAACTAATGCTAAACACAGCCATATGCATTTCTCACTTACGGCGAACTAATGCGGACATTTCTGCTTTATCTCCACTTTGCCATGAGGAAACAGAACATTCCAAGGATAAAAACGTATGTCAAAGGTCACACATTACTGATTCTGTGAGTATTTCTTGGTATATAATGATTTGTCATGTTTATCATATATCAGACCCACCAATTAAATTTAATTCTCTTTGGGTTTTCCAAATGAATGACATAAAGATAAACTCACTAGTTTCATGCAATTAAAATAAAAAGATTCACTTTATTTTTAAATTATGTATATGTGTGTCTATGTGTGGTGACCAAAGAGGCCAGAGGTGTTGGATCCCTTGGAGCTGGAGGTACAGGTGGTTTTGAACCACCCAACATGGGTCCTGGGAATCAAATTTGGGTCCTCTGAAAGAGCAGTATATGTATGCTCTTGATTGCTAAGCCATCTTTCCAGTCCCAATGTGATTTTACTGTTTGTTTTCTGCTGATTTTATCTGATTTTTACTGAGAGGGTTTATGAGAGCAAGGCCCGTATCTGTCACTGTATTGCATATAAGACTATGTGCAGGTCAGTACTTAAGCAAATGCATTATTATGATAAAGAAAAAGAAGGGAGGTAGATGTCAGTTCTGAAGATAGCAAGATTTAGTTGATTTTAGCCAATATACTTAATTAGAAATTGACATTGCCTGTAAAAGATCATATTTTAAATATATTATATGAGGTTGGTAATAGATTCATTTTTAATTCTTGTTCAGTGAAGCTTTTTAATATTCCTTGAAACTAAATGGAAAATTTTCCAAATTACTGCTTGGCAGTTTGGCGTGTGGGGAGAAAATCTCTTCCCTCTCAAGCCGCTTTTCCGGGGAACAGATTAGTGTTAATTAGGGGATGTTTTACTGATGGAATATTTTTCTTACCATTAATGTCACTGTCCTTCATCCTGAGGGTGGTGTTATTGACAGTGATTGCTTTCACAGGCAGACAGACCATTTCACAGAATTCTAGTCATCTCGCACCCCGAGACCCACTACATTCTACTTAAAAGCCTAAAACTGTCAGGCTTCATTGCTTGAGACCCTACCTGCTAAAACTGTAATTAACCTCAAGCCTTTGCCTAAGTTCCACTCAAATCCCTACTCCATTATAAAAATCAGTTTCTCACAGTAGGTATATCCCAAACTGGCCTGAGGCCTCAAGCTGTCCAGTGAGTACGATGGCAAAGGACACCAGGAGAGGAAGCGTTTGAAACATCACCTGCATCTTAGGGGTGGTAGAAGACTAACAAGCATTTGTTAAATACATTACTGACAGAATGAATGACAGTGGGCACTTCCGTCACATGGGGCTGGTTCCAGGTCACAGTTTCTTGGAGACTAGCTTGGGCTTGTCTTAATTTCAGAGATTAATGATCATGGATTCAAAACCATGACTGCCTACAGTGAGAACACTCACAACACACCGTGTACCTGTGTTAGTTCTGTTCTAGACAATGTTTAACCCTCAAGTTAGCAGCATGTGACAGTGCTCCTTACCGATCTGATTCCTGAGGTCTCAGAGAAGCTGTCTGCTGGGGTTGCTACCATAGGAAGGCTTGAGTGGCTGGAAGGTGTGCCTCCAAGTTTACTCAGGTGGCCACTGAGGATCCTGGCAAATGGCAGCTGAGTCACTGACAATCAGCAAGCCTGGAAAGATCCTTTATGTCCAAGTCTCCCTCCTGGCGAACCATCACCTGTTCCTGAACTGGGGGTCGGGGAGCAATGAGTTTCTCCCTTTTGGAAGGGAGGCAGCGAAAACTTTGTGGACATAAAAATCACTAGAATACATAAATATTGAAATTTGCTCAAGACATTTGCATAAATTGTCTCCTATTTTAAATGGCTCAGTATTTCACAGTGTTCAGTTTGTCAATAAGTGCTTTTAAACAAAGTACTTTTCCTGGAAATTAGCAAAATGTCTTCCGATATGCACGATGCCTTTTAAAAATGAGACAAAACCAAAGCATTTAGGATCATGAGAAAAAAAGAAAGAATTGCTAGTTTCTTAAGAAGCCATATAATGACCTGATTCTGTTTTTTTTATTTTATTTTTGTTTTTGCTCCTCTGAAGATGATTCAACAAATTTAAATTTAAAACAATTCACTGCATCTTCTTTGTACTATGTATTATGCCAAATGCAAATGTGTGTAGAGTTTAAAAAAAAAGACACTCCATCTATCCCAAAGAAGCAGACAGAGCGGAGGAGATGAGGACAGGCTCACAGAACTGGGTATCAGGGTCACACTTTGAGCTTTATAACAGAGTGACAGGGGTATGCTATGGGAACACACATGGAGAGGAAATGTCCTCTAAAGGTGGAGGTTGGGAAGACACCTTGGGGGAAGCATCTCAACAGGGATTTGTGTTTGTGACTGAAGACTACTCTTATGTAGCTCCCTAAGTGGATCATAGCCATCTAGTCATGATGGCGCACACCTTTAATCCCAGCGCTCAGGAGGCAGAGACATCTCCGAGTTCAAGGCCAGCCTGTTCTACAAAGTGAGTTCAAGGACAGCCAGGCTACACAGAGATCCCCTGCCTCGAAAACAAACGAACAAAAACAAAGAGGACGGGGGTTTCATAACCATCAACAGTTCATCTGTGCAATTGAAACAATATTGTTTGCTGTCCCCAGAGGAACGATGCTAAAGGTGGGGTCTCTAACTTCAGTAAAGCCTGGGCCTTGTAGTGTCACACTGTTTCCAGAATGACAGAGGGCGCAAAACAGATGGGTCACACTGAAGGACTGTCAAAATGGGGTTTGTCCACGAAGTCAGTGCAGGGGCAGAAGGAAAAGCCCAGAGCTGTCTCTGAGTCTTAATGGACGTGGATGATTTTCTAGTTATTAGTCAGCACAAAGCCAACAGGTGGAAACTGGGGAACATCTCATTCCTCAGGGCTCACAACAAAGTCAATTAACTGCCTTAAGTCCTGGTAATCAGACACTGCAAACTCCCCAGAAGGCCTTTAGTTTGTACCATCACCTCCAGAGCTGTGACCACTGTTGTGGTGAGTCATTATTTCTCACTGTGAATGTCTGCTTTGAAAAAGCCACTAGATTTTACTAAGGAGAAAAAAAACCCACAAAGATTCTGCATCTAAGGGCAAGGTCTCCTGGAAGTTCAGGAAATCCCTGCTGTCTACACACCTGTCCATTGATTGAGCCCACAGATATTCACCAAAGGCCGCTTATGAAGCCAGCACAAGGCCCCGATACAACCCTGCAGCCAGAGGTTTTGTGGTGTCATAAAAGAGCAAAGGGACAGTGCACAGTGCACGAGTTTCCTTCCACTTTTTGTGTAAGGGAACTCGAATTTAGTCTTTGAAAATAAACAGTGCAGAATGAAATGGGTGAACTTGATCCTTGCATTTTTATTAACATGTCCTGATATTAACAAAATCACAGTATTCCTTGGCAGCATGGCTTAGCTCCAAACTCATGCATACTCCTCCATGCCAGGAAACTGATCTTGTTTCTGTCTTGCATTTAAGACAAAGCTTGTCAGTGCAGCACTTAGCATTCGGAAAAAGCCTAAATCGTAGGCATGACTGCAGGTTGTAGTGAAGAGAATCCCACTTAGCTTTCAAGTTATGCAATATCCTCACTGATGACGGAGGAAAATAAAGAGGCAGCCAGCCTTCAATAAAGCAGGAAGTGTGTGGTGAGCTAGCATCCGTGTTCCATACCACTGAGAAGGAAGCAGAAATCTAAGGCATCACTTTCCTGCTTCTCACAGAATCCCAAACAGCCCAACGCGGTGCCTATATGTGTAGGTGTGAATGAGTGTGGAGGGAGAGAGAAGTGGCAGAATGACACTGTTCCTGTTGAGGGAAGCAAGGTCACTTAGATGTCCCTGGTGATGCTTTTCTCTGTGGGCTGCTGGAGACCTGGATCTTCCGCTGGTTCTCAGGCCTGTTCTGCAGTTGCTCCTGTACAGCCAACTGAACAGGAGGGGGGTGACAACAACAACAATAACAATATATATGACAATGATGGTTGTCACGATACATGCTGTATTAGTTACTTCCCTTCTCGCTGTTACAAAACACTGGACAAAGGAAACTCAAGGAAGAAAGGAAGGGCTGGTTTTGGCTCACACCTTTGGTGTACAGGCCATCCTGGTGGGGAAAGGCCGGCAAGGGCATGGCCTTGGGGGCATGAGGCGACTGCCTGCATTGCTTCTGACGCCAGGAACAGAGAGATCAATGCGGGTGTTCAGTTCGCTTTCCCCCTTTCACTTTTCAGTCAGCTGGACCCCTGACCACCCTGGGTGGTATATTCAAGGTGGCTCTTCCCGCCTGAGTCAAACCTGTTTGGAAACTTCTTGATAGACACTCCCACAGGAGCGTCTCCTGGGTGACTCGAAATCCATTCGAGTTGACAGTGAGAAGTAGCTATTGTGCAAGGTTATGCCAGCATTCATAGCAAAACTGACTAAGCCTGTCTGAGTCGGGACCGGAAGTGGGCTGAGAGGCAGCAAAGCTGCTGATACCAGAGTTGTTCTGACTCCAGGGCCATGCTGTCAGTGCTAGCCTCCTTCCTGTAGTTCCCCTTGGGAAAATTATGAAACGATTGCCAACTTCTGAGGAGATCAGGGAGGGCCCCTGCAAGCAGGTAGAATGGCAGGGTCTCTGAAGGATGTTGTATGTTAGGTGGACAGCAGAGGGATAGCTTTTATGACGTCTTATTTTCATCATCAGATTCATCTTGAATGGCACAGTGAACGTTAGTTTCCAACAAAAATCCATTGAGCATCCACTATGTGAAGAGTGTTGTTTGTGTTGCTTTAAATCTCTTCAACATCCTTTAGCAGAGGAGCTGGCTAATCTTCAGCATCTAGTTCTATTAGACCCTGAGCCAGATGGCTCCAGGCGCCCTGAGGGCAGCCCTGGGGACATCTCCGCTATATATACCCAAGGGAAGAATAGCCTGTAGTAACTGCACAGACCTACGATTTGGAGGCAATACAGTTCTGATCATCATTCAGCTGGGTTGTCCAGAGTAAGCAAGTAAGACAGAGGCTGTTGCTGGATTTCAGCTTCAGACAAGCACCAGTAAGTAATAGTTTAGTACAACTGTGCCCCAAATATTACATGAAATAAACTTATGGCTGAAAAAATTTCATTCTTTATCTGAAATTCAAGTTTAATTGGGTTCTTACCTATTGTGTGGCCACCCAACCCGGACAAGGATTGCAGGGAAACAGATTTGAATGTCTTTGGCATATGTAACCATTCTTCTGTTTAAGACATCGAGTCATTTAACTTCCATCCAATAGGAGGAAAGGTATCCCGTCTGTGGTCCACCCTCACATGGTCTGTCCCAACTCAAAATGAGGCAGGAAAAGTTAGATCACAAAAATCCTTTGAGAAACTGATAAAATAGGTTTTCTTTTAATGTCTTAAATACTCACTCAAGAAATTCTGACCATAAAATACTAGTCACATTTAATCCACATAAGTCACTTGCTTTACATTTTGATAAAAAAGTGTGTGTGCCATATATCCTGGGGGGTACCAACCAGTGCCCTGGAAACTGGACTGTGACGTAATTTCCCCATTAATGATGACAGTTAAGCGGGGTTCACCAAGGAGGCACAGGGCCTTAGGACTGAATCATAAGAGTGATGGGAGTCGGAGTCAAATGTCAGCCTTTAAACAGTCAAAGCCTGGGCCACAGCTGCCTCCTGTCACTGACACAGCAGGGCAAGAAAGTCCAAGGCACACTCCAGAGTCTTTCCTGATGCATTTTTTTCAAAGAACCCAGACTTAAACCAGGTTAAATCCCCAAAACAGAAAGCATATATATTCACCAACTTAATGTTTAGTTTCTCTGTAGTCTCTTAGGGAAAAAAATATTCTGAAGAGAAATGTTGCTTTGAAAAAAATGTAAACCTGAAATGTGAAGTGGGGGCTGCAAAAGGGGACAGCAAAAGGGGGCAGGGGGTACGTTAAATCACATTTAGACATAAATCCTCCAGGTCACGGGGGGCTCATAGATTATCAGCATCTGACAGACCTAGATGGTTTATAATCGCTAAAATTGTTTTAATCTTCCTGGGCAAGTTTTACTGAAATGCACTGAATTTCACTGGGTTAGTGGCTGTAGGAATGGGCAGTCGAGAAAATGATGCATAAATTAATGGAGGCCAGTAGCACATCCGAACCAGAGGGTGGCTATCAAAGCATTCCTCGTTCCGTCCAGAGTGACGGTCCCAGTGCTGTAATTACCTGGAAGGTTGCCAACTGTTCTCTGCCTTCACCGGCTCTTGCCAGTCTTCTCCGGGCTACCCTTGTTCTTCCCGATGCTCAGAAAAGAAACTCAAAGATTGCATGTGTGAAGTAGGGAGGAAGCCAGGATGCAAGAGTCCACGGGGAGTGGGGCAAGGAAGGTGCTGGAATACATTCCTGGTGAATGCTGTTCTCTGGAGAAGTATGGGATTTAACTGTGTAATTCCTGGGCATGTGTGAGTGTGTCTAGTGGGGACATTGTCTCATCACACCTGGGGCCGTCATCTTCACATCCTGTGGAGTTCCTGGCTCTTCAGATGAGCCATGCATTTGCATTGTTGAGAGACCTCAGTAAGTGCAGAAGAATGAGCATTCTGACCTTCCTTTAGAGCATCTCAGGGGCCAAGGGAAGTGTTAGTATGATGTGGATGCCCAGGTTAATGGATTATAAAATAGCTGAACAAATATTCATTGCAGCTTGATAGGAACAGCAATATAGCATCTAATAAACCCAGAGGAAAATGACTCCATCAGATTCCTGCATCCTTTACTCAGAATGTGTTGGCCTGAGTCTTCAGTTTACACCGCTGCCGTACTCAAGCGTCTTCTGACTTCCCTGTGTCCTTAGAATCTCAGCACTTTGCTTTGTGGCCCCTTAGAGTCTGTTTGCTTTTGCTGAGCCGCTGGGTCTGCTGGAATTCCCCAGAGGCTTTTGCCTCCACAGTAGGCCTTTGCTTTCCTTTAAAACTCAATTCAAAAATCCCACTGAGGAGGCGGCTCAGAGGGTAAGAGTGCTGTGCAAGCGTGAGGACCTGAGTTCCAATCCCCAAAACTCATGCAGAGAGCCAGGTGTGGACTCGGGTGCCAGCTCTGGGGAACAGGGAAGGAGCAGAGGCAGGCAGAGTCCTAGAACTCACGTGGCCGGGCAGCCTACTGGAAGGTGGGCTTCCAGCTTACTACAGAAATAGGGTAGAGAATGAGAGAGAGATATCTGACACCCTCCTTTGGAGTCGGCACGCACTGGCACAGGGGCCACCCCCACACACTCAGGTTCAGCCAACACACATGCACACCACAAGCAATACATTTTAAAAACATCACCCCGACCTCCATCCTGCGAACCTTCCGCCTAGATCGGGTGTCCTCCTCCACCCTGCAGCCCTGGTCCCACACCCACATGGAGCACTGGCTTCCATGGTTCCTCTTCTTCGCTTTCTCAGTGGGCTCCATGTATCTGGATAACAGACTGCGTCTTTTTCTGCTTTTCATTTTCATAACTGAGTGTAGTAAACACACAGGGGTGATCAAGCACAAAGAATGAGTGTTCTGGAGTGTGTCACCAAGCTACATTCTCTGTCAGGGTATAGAACACAGACAGGATACTAAAGACGAGACAGATGTGTACAGAACTTCAAAATTACAAAATGCAAAATTCAACAGCATCATCAAAGCTAAGAGCAGTGGCTTACCTGTAATCCAAGCACTCAGGAAACTGAGTCAGGAGGATTACCACAAGTTTGAGGACAACTTGGACTACATTGTTCCAGACCAATCTAGCCTATAGTATGAGACCCTGTCTCAAATAGAAGGGTACATACCACATACACACACAACACACACACATACACACACACACATACACACACACACACACATACACACACACACACACACACACACACACACACACACACACACACACAGTACCAGTAGTAAAAATTCCAACAGTTGAGAAAAGAAAAAGCACATTTCTGTAGCAAGATGGAGAGGCAAATGGATGTGGGTGGGCTGTGACAGTGGTATTAAGATCGGGAGTCTCTCTGGGAGGACCACCAGCCATCCGGACCCTAGGGTGCAGCTGGGAGATAGACTATAGAGAGAAGGCCACTAATGAGTGCAGGATAGGAGCTGAATGCAGGTGAAGCCCAGCTGGGTGCCTCCTTTGGTCCAAGCACCCCAAAGAAAATGCTGTCAGCAACCTTCCACATCTGTGCAGTCCTATGGACGGGCGCAATGACTCTGAAAAGAGGGGGTTAAACTTTAGCAAATTAAGGTACAACTCTGACTCAGAATGCACGTTAATTCCCTTATCCTAAAACAACTTGTTCTGTGTTCTCTATGTGTTACACATTAAAGGTGCCTATTTGTGAGAAGTGTTTGGTGTCCTTTGGGGCTAATCCTGGGAAGTCCACAAGGCATTCTCATTGCACCCTCATTACCACCCTGTGACCCTTCAGTTTCTGTACCTGAGTAAGCCCATTTGACTATAGAGAACAAGTGTCCATGGGAGAGCAGACAGCCACAGACTGTAAGGTGCAGAGTTGGGCTGGGCTGGCTGTGCTCAGTATGGGTGTGGAAAGGAAGGGACTTGGAAGCCACAGACAGGTGGTGGCCAAACTCTGGGAGCTTCCCTAGTGAAGCATGCACAGGACCATCTGACTCCACCTCACTTCACCACCCAGAACAAACCATTGACCATTTCTGGTCTTAGATCTACCCCCCCCCCCCCACATACACACATATACACACATGACAACGCATGTCTTCACAGGAACTACTGACTGGTGACTCATTCAGAAGCCACTTGGATAAATGCTGGTAAAGAAAAAAAGCAGGACGTGCAAGAGAGAGATGATGTTTTGGTCCAGAATGCGACGTGTAGTGTACTGGTGTCGAGGACATTGCTCCTTAAGGGGTGGTGGTATCAGGGGCTGGATCTCTGAACCTCTTCATTGGTTTAGGCATCTTGAGGAGTGTGGAGGCATCTCATTTGTTTCTGGATTGGAAACAGCCCCTTCCTTCCTCTTTAAACTTTGTACTAAGTGGTTCCTTCACTCTACAACACAGATGATTCATCGCCTCATGGTGGCAAGCAGGTGTGCAGCTTGCCCCCTTCCAAGCACACAAACAAAGGAACATAGAAAAAAATGCATCTCTTGGGAGCTATTAATTTTTTTCATTTGGGAAACAAACCAAAAAAGTGATGGAATTAGTAGAGGTAAACTCCCTTCTAAGAAGAAGCAATGGACAACTAGCCTCCAATAGTAAGCTCTCTCTCTCTCTCTCTCTCTCTCTCTCTCTCTCTCTCCTCCCCTCCCTCCTCCTTTGTCCACTTGCTGGTGTATGCATGTGTGTATATGTATATGTAGGCACACGAGGTCAAAGGTCTTACTCTATTTCTCTCCACCATTTTTTTTTTTGAGGCAGGGTCTCTACCTGACCTCACTGATTGGCTAGACTGTCGGGCCAGTAAGTCCCAGGAGCCCTCCTGTCTTTGCCTTCAGTGCACAGTGCTGGGGTTGCAGGTTCATACCTTGCCCAGCTTTGGTGTGGGTGTTGGGCTTCCTAACTGCATTCCTCATCTTTGTGCAGGGAACATTTTATCTGCTATTTCATCTCCCCAGCCCTGCATGCTTGTCCTAAATCTTCCACTGACACTTTCTAACTGAACCTGAGTTCAAAATGTCAGTTCCCATGAAAGGGCAAGGCACGCACATTCGGGCCACTTTTTTTTTTAAACAAATGGATGCAATTAAGAACTTTAAGAAGAAGAAAAGTTGGGTTTCCAGCTTTTAGCAGACTTCAGCTGTTTGACAGTTTCTGCTGAGACACAGCTGCCCACAAGACGGACGGCAGTATGGGTAGCCAGCTGCTGCTATGTGAGGTGGAAACTCTGGCCAAGAACCTGAAGGCAAGCGCACGGTGTACAGCGTGTTCCACACGACTGAGAGTGATTCTCATTGGGAAGACAACAGCGTCAACATGGAGTCGGCATGGTTAGTTAAATCTGCTTGGAACTGAGTTTGCCGTTGACCGACATCAGCAGAATTCCTATTTTGTTGTCTGCTTCACAAAAGGACAGGAAGCCATGGAGATGAATAGGAATTAATGATTCTAGACAGTCCATGCCCTTTGTCACATTCAACTCTTATAGTAACCCAGAAAAGTTAGTGGGGTTCCCTCCCTCCCTCCCTTTGCTTTCTTTCTTTTGTTTTGAGACAAGATTTCTCTGTGTAGCCCTGGCTGTCCTGAAACCTGCTCTATAGACCAGGCTGGCCTGAAACTCAGAGATCAGCCTGCCTCAGCCTCCCCAGTATTGGGATTAAAGATGGTATGTGTCACCACCATCTGTCTTCCCTCCATGTCTTAAGTGTGTGTGGTGTGTATGTGTGTGATGTGAATGTGTTTATGTGTGTGTGTGTATGTGTGTGGTGTGCGTGTGGGGGTATCTGAAGGTATTTGTGTGGTGTGTGTGTGTGTGGTATGTGTGTGTTGTGTGTGTATGTATATGTATTATGTATATGTGTGATATGTATGTGTGTGTGATGTGTATGTATGAATGTGTGTTATGTGTATGTGCAATATGTATGTGTGTGTATGTGCATGTGTTATATCCTGACACTCAGAGAAGTACCTTGTTTAAGATTTAGTGAGATACAAATGGAAGTGCTTGGGATTTGCATCTAAAAATTCTTGTTCTTGACTCAAAATGTACGTTTCGGGGCCAGTGGGCTACTCACCATGTTAAAGGCACTTGTTACCAAGCCTAGTGGTCAGAGTTCAGTCCCCGGAGCCCACATGGCAGGAGAGACCTGGCTCTTTCCAGTTGTCCTCTGATCACACGTGTACCACAGTACACATGCACACACATAATACATCAATCATGTTAGGAGCACGTGTTTCATCTAACCTCTCTGTTTACTGAATAACCTGGATACAGCTCCAATAGTTCCTATGTTGGAAACACTGTCTTCTAGTTTTAAGGAAGCATTCGGTCTTTATTTTCCAACTGCTCATACTACACATTACATGAAATTCTTAGCATTGCCAAGAAGATGAGATGCAAATACCTTCATTATGCACACACGTCCATTCTCTGACTCTGTCTCCCTCCCTTCCCTCTCTAAGTGTCTAATATACACAATATAATATTTTATATACGTATCTATTACAATTGTCTCTTTGTTACAAGTCAGGGAACGAATGGGAAGACTTAGAATTTGCAGTTGGGTATCTTTGTCACTTTGTCGGAGGTATCTTAGCAAAGCCCTTGAATGCATTATTAACCCATCTGATCCTGTCTGGAGACTTCAAAGTATTTCACGTCTTACCCCAGAGCCAACCAATTGTCTTAAGGAGAAGAGTGCATCCTTGACGGCCTTCCCTTAATTTAAAGGCCTGGAATACTGTTCCAGTTGCTGCTTTAAGCAAGAGAAGGGGCGGTGCTTCTGCAGAGAGTACTGGCGCTTCTTCTGTGAGGATGAGCAGCAGCAGAGAACTTCCTATATCCTTGGGATCTTCTAGAGTCCAGGCAATCCAACATCCTCTTGGGATGAGTAAATAACAGTCTGTTCCCAGGAAGATTAACTAGTCAGATGAAGGGGGAAGCAGCTACTTTCTAGAGGGCTGAACTTTAACTCCCGCCCACACTTCCTAGGGCAGCTTCTCAGATGATTTACTTAGGTGGCGTTGTAATTTCTGGAGAAAATAGATATTTTACTCAGTTTTAAAAGTAGCAGTAGTGTCTTTCTGAGACATTAATTTTGGTCACAAAGTTAATGTTTGCTAAAGTAGACCTTTAAAAGGCCATAAAGTAAAGTTGAATTAGGAAACTTGAACTCTGAGTTTCCTCAGGACCAGCCATGTGCTTATAAGCAAAGTCTAAATTTTCTCTCCTGTTGTGGAGGTGACAGGCACCAATCTCGGGCTTCCCTCATGGTCTTTTATTAGGAGAAGAATGAAATGGAGAATATGAAAGTGTCCTAGGCGCTAAAGAGATGGTTCAGTGGCTAAGAGCACGTACTGCTCCTCAGAAGACCCAGGTTGTTTTCCAGTATCCACATCAGGCAGCTCAGAACTCCAACTCCAGGAGTCCGGTTTCTCCGACCTCCATGGGTTCTTCTGTGCATGTTCATGTCAACTCATGCAGGTACATAGCAGACACATACATTTTAAAAATAAATTATATTTTTAAAGAACATTTGAGGGATCCCAGTGGGGGCTTCAGAACTAATAAAGCCACAACTCTGAAGCTTAGATCTGTGACTTGTCACCTATGTGGGTGAGTTTCTCAAGTGCCTGTCTCTCCTCTACAACCTCTGTGATGTGGACTGGAAATAACCCTACATCATTGGGTGCCTCTGAGGACCAACAAGATCCTGGCACACTGGGCTGCAAAGGTTCAAAAGATTGTTGTCACCCTTCCTCTGTGTCAAGTGTGGAAACTGAGGCCCCGGCTTGCCAGGCATCCTACTCCAGTTCATTCATCAACACATACTCCGGCATTCTACCAAGCAGTATGCCTGCAAGGATCCAAGCTACGTCGCTTGTATTATGCTGCCTCAACCGTTGGGAAGTTTTCTTTTCTTGGTTAGGTGATAGTTTTTTCCTCCTCTGAATTGGAAGGAAGGGTCATCTTGCTGACTCGTGGTTTCAGGATGGTGAGTCATTCATGAATTATCTACAGTCTCGTTCCTTTCTGCTTCCTGGCTTCTGCCGTCTCTGTCCCAGGGCATTGTCTTTCTGTCGCTGTTTGTAGTGGAGACTGTGAAAGTGGGGTGACAGAAGGCACCGTAAGGCTAAGGCTGTCACCAATGACCCCCTGCTTTGCCTCCCAAATTGACACGTGTCCCATTATGATTTCTTTGCCTCACCCCCTGGTCTAGAAAGCTGACCTTGGCTTGTCATTGGATTCTTCTTGCTCTCCAAAAATCGTGAGATAAACTCCTTTGTGACCAGGTACCATGTCACATGTAACTAATATGTCAGCAAAGTTTCTGGAGTTAGAGCCTACCTTCCTTCCCCTTCCTACTATGTAGTTGTGCATGTAAGTGTCTGAATGCCTGTGGGTGGCAGACATTGATCTTAGGTGTTGTTCCTCAGGAGCCATCCACCTTAAGTTTTGAGACAGGGTCTCTCACTGAACCTGTAGTTGACTAACTGTGCAGGGCTTTCTGCCCAGCAAGCCCCAGGGATCCTCTTTTCTTTGCCTCCCCAGCACTGGGATTACAGAATGCAACCCAACTTGGGTCCTTATTACTTGTATGGCAAGCATTTTGCCAACTGAGCCATCTCCCAGCCCTGACACTGACTCTTAATTCTGTCGTTTTAACTAGAAATTTCCCCTTAACCTCTTGGTGTCTCTGTGTCCCATGGGCACATCGAGTATATTGTGTTTACAAATGGTTTTATTAATCTCCTTTCTACACACACACACTCACATAAATACATGGAGAGAAAGAGAAGAGAGAGGGGGAGCGCTTTCCTCCTCTGCAGCTTTATTAATCAGGCTTTCTTCAGCCCTGCCCATGCTCCAGATCCATCTCTCATCTCCGTTTTATCTGCAGGATCACTTGTGTCTGGTCCTTTTCCTGTCACTGTTACAGGTGACTCAATCCGGCACCCATCTTTTTCCTTCTGTATTGTCACAGTAGCTCCCCAGCTTCCCCTGTGGCCTCTGCTGCACCAGCCTTACCACTCTCCATCAGCAGAGGAGATGGGAAAGTCTCTGGTGCTGCAGCTCCCACCGCCCTCTCTCCACTGAGCAGCCAGAGGCATCTGTGAGGCGTTTGCAGTGCCACTGGGCCCTGTCCTTCCTGAGACAGGTGACCTCCTCCTCAGTGGTCCAGCCATCTTCTCATCTTCACACGCTGAAAACCTGCCCAAGGCCTTCTCTAAGCTACCCTTAAAGAACCATTGTTTTGGGCTAGGTGCTACACACCTATTCTTTGTTCTGCATGTTCATGGCCCTTCACACGTAACTTTAATCACACTCTTTATACCCATCTCTCCCTAACTAACGCTTAGTCTATCACATTGAATAAGAGGCCAACAGAGTCTGCTGTTAAAACCATGTCGTGTTAGTCAATTAGTCCACGTCTTGGTACACAGAAGGAAGAAGTATTTGTTGAATGAGTGTACTATGACTTAAGACCCAAAGGATATGTCTCATTGTACTTTGATAGTTAATATTTGATTTTAGATACTCATTCCCTGAGTAACATACCTAATATCTCAAAAAGTAATAAAAAAAATACCCTCATAAACGCCTTTGATGTCACATCCAGGTGCTAAAAGTTTAGAATTAAGATTTCATAAAGCATTTTGTATCTCTACTTTCAATGATTTTCAGGCTTATCTGAGGTTTATTTAACTTTGATTAATTTAAATTCCTCTTTTAAAAAGTGGTCTTATTTAAGTTATTGTGTTCTCAAGTTTCTGACTATTGCGTAAGACCTGAAGTGTGGTGACAGCGCTAATCTGAACGTCTTAGGAAGGGTGGAGTGAGAAAAGTTGGTGTGCAGGCTAAGGGAGTGCTGCCTGCTGAAACTGTGGGAAGAAAGAGAGAAGAATTCCAAAGCTTTAGCTTTGGAATCGAGTGATTAAGCCAATCATTGACTTCATATGTATAATATAAAATGTTGCTAGATTTCAGGTCCCAGTTCCCATGTGAAAAGCTCATGTGGCCTCATGAGCCTGTGGCTCCCGTGCAGGGAGGAAATTGGAGGATTGCTGAGGCTTGCTGGCTACTAGCCTAGCCAAACAATGGGGAACTCAGTTCAGCGAGACACCCTGACTCCAGGGAATAAAGGCAGAGAGCAATAGAGAAGGACACCCAGTGTCTTCTTCTGGTCCCAGCACATACAAACACAGGTCTATGCATCCCCCAACATGTATACTACACACACAATAAATAATAATAAAAAACAAAAATAGTTGAGTAGCAATTATTTGACACTGTATGCTAGGAAGGATGCTTAGCATTTTCTCTGTACCGCTTATTCCTCCCAATCCCTAACGAGCATAATTCCCATTATTATTGCCACCTCACACATGCGCTGAAGGGTCTGTGGGAAGACACTCAGCTGACACGACATAGAGCTAATTGTTCTTTCTTGGTTAAATGAATGCATGCTTTTTAAATCATTTTGACATTTAATTAATTAGTGAATAATTGATAAATCATTGCATATATTTTATAAACTGTGTTCGACATATCAACATGATAAGCATAGACCGAAGTTATTATTGAGAAGAAAAGAAAAGAAAACAAATTGATTGATAGACACCAGAGGCGGGTAGTGTACACTGATGGTTGTCTTCATTCACACTTTCAGCTTCTTTATAAGTCTGCTTTTCTATCAAAATCTTGAACTTACTATTGTGTGTGCACTGTGTGTGTTTGTGTTCCCATGTGTGTGTGCATTGTGTGTATTTGTGTTTCTATGTGTGTACATTGTGTGTTTGTGTTTACCTGTGTGTGTATTATGTGTGCTTGTGTTTACCTGTGTGTGTGCATTGTGTGTTGGTGTTTATGTGTGTGTGCATTGTGTGTTTGTGTTTATGTGTGTGTGCATTGTGTGTTTGTGTTTATGTGTGTGTATTGTGTGTATTTGTGTTTCCGTGTGTGTACATTATGTGTGTTTGTGTTCCCTGTGTGTTTATGTGTACGCATTTTGTGTGTGTGTGTATCTGTGTGTGTGCATTATGTATGTTTGTGTTTCATGATGTTGAATCCCATCTTGGGTAGAAATTTAAGCAAAATTATTTCTTTAAAATTGGAAAATTGCCATATGCTTTAATTATTTTGCTTGTGTGTGTGTGTGTGTGTGTGTGTGCTTAAACAGATATGAACTAGTCTATGCATATGGGAGATGCTAAGACCCATTGCTTGATAAGAGAAGCAGTTTCTTACTGGAGAGTATTGATTTTAAAAGTAATCAACATTGACTTTTCTGTCACTATTTGAGTAAGCATATATTTGAAACTATCACAATTAAAAGACCCTGCAGATTTTAAAATACCTTCCTTGGGTCCAGTTACTTCAGGTTCACGCCCGCCAAAGTACACTGCAGGGTAAAGGTGATTCTTATTCTGCTTGTGATCTTTGAGCAGAGTGAGAGCTGCCTCCATTGTGAGATTCTAGAGACATTGAGAAAGTCTCTCATCTTAAAATTTCTTTGGTCTTGATGTTGTGGGCCTTAGCGATTCCGTATCTCCTTGTTTCATAGTAACAAAAGTCTGTAAGTGTGGTAACCACTCAGGTCTTTATCACTCTTTTGTTTTCCTGAGACAGGGTTTCTCTGTGTAGCCTTGGAGCCTGTCCTGGATCTCGCTCTGTAGACCAGGCTGGCCTCGAACTCACAGAGATCAGCCTGGCTCTGCCTCCTGAGCGCTGGGATTAAAGGCTTGCGTCACTGCCCGGCCCTTATCACACTCTTCAGTGATCAAATTGGGAGGTACTGAAAACCCATTTTTAGGCTCCTCTCTAGATTTCAGTTGCACGGGTCAAGGGAGGAGACCCCGTTAGGTGTACTAAGCCCCTTCACTACTCTGCTGTACGTGGCCCCCTGAAACACACTTTAAGAAACCTTGATGTACACGTTTTTCTTTTGTACCACCAACCAGCTCCCAAATCATGGTACAGATACGGAGACTTCTTATTGGTTATGAATGCTCAGCATAGCTTAGGCTCCTTTCTGGCTAGCTCCTTTAACTTAAATTAACCTGTTTCTCTTCATCTACACTTTGCCTTGGGGCTTTTTACCTTTCTTCCTTCTGTACATCTTACTTTCTCTGCTTCTCCTGGCTGGCTGGCAGCTGCCTGGCTCCTGGCCCCGAGAGTGTCCCTCTCTTTCTCTCTCGTTCTCTCCTCTCGTCTTTCTTGAGCCCAGATTTTTCCTCCTATTTATTCTCTCTGCTCACCAGCCCCTCCTATCCCTCCTCTGCCTAGCTGCTGGCCATTCAGTTTTTTATTAGACCAATCGTGTGCGGCAAGGTAAAACAGCAACACATCTTTTTGTAATTAAACAAATGCAGCATAAACAAATGTAACACACCTTTACACAGTTAAAGTATTATTCCACAGCATAAAAAAATGTAACACACCTTTATACAGTTAAAGTATTATTCCACAGCATAAACAAATGTAACACATCTTTACATGGTTAAATATTCCCCAACACTTTGATTTATGGATAACTGACACTTTGTGATGATTGGAGTAGTGTGACATACACAAAAGTACAAGGAGCAACTGGCAAGTGACCTTGTTCAAAACTACCTGCACCCGAGCCGCCGAGCTGCGGTCTTGAGCAGCTCTGCCTGGGTGTTCTGCTTCGATGCCTGAGACCTCCAGTGTCTCCAGGGGATGTAGAAACAGGAGCTCCATCCCAAACCTCTCAGAAAGCAAAGATTTGTTTCCAAATGTTTCTTTCTTTTTGTTTTTGTTTTGGTTTTTGGTTTTTGGTTTTTGAAGACAGGGTTTCTCTGTGTAGCTTTGTGCCTTTCCTGGATCTTGCTTTGTAGACCAGGCTGGCCTCGAACTCACAAAGATCCGCCTGCCTCTGCCTCCCAAGTGGCATGCGCCACCACCGCTCGGCCAAATGTTTCTTTCTTAATAGTCAAAGAAGTCAGTGTTAAATCCTTAGAACAGAATGTACAAAACCTTCCTGAACCATATTTCATTATCGGGTGCCAGACACATTGGGGCTGTATCACAAAACCCTGAAATAATAAAAAGCAGGTGCCCTGTCAAGTGGCTTTTGTAATTGGGGAACTAGGAGTTGATGTATTTTGCAAAGAAGGGTGGACAGACCCCAGCCGATGGGTCCAGTGTCCTACGAGGTACTGAATAAGCCACAGATTGGCAGGGGATGAAGTGTCTCTCCACATAAAGGATGAAAAGTTAGACAAGAGGGTTTCTATGAGTTTGGGAAAGTAAATCTTCTTTTCTAATTACTGCAGTGAAAACTGTGCCCGGATCCTGAGCCATGCTCCTTTGGTGGAGGACTCAGTTTGGAAGTTAGAACAACCTTTGGAGAGTGTCAGTATGGAGAAAACAGGAAGGCGGCTTCCTTTCTGAACATACACCATTTCCTGGAGAGGAAATGGGGGCTTAAAAAATGTCCTTTGTTGGCTCTGTAACAGAGAAGTGTCTTAGAGATAGCCATATACGTTTACTCAAGCTGGGACACCGACCTTTAGTAGAAGTCCTTGAAAGTGCCTTCCTCATGCAATGACGCCTTGTGATGTACACATGGTATTTGTTGTGTTCCGATGGGATCACTGATCCACTCTCGGCCACATACATGCTTGCCTGGACACTTGGTTAAGGGACAGGGTCTAATGGAACCCTGTAGAGTGGCTCTGAGCCCTGCTCTTCCCGAGGCATGAGCAGCAGGCAGAGTGGTGGGCACGAGCATCCCCTGCATGCGGCAACACAGCTCCCCACAGCAGCCATGTGGGCAGGCAGTGCAGATCAATGGGAGTTTAAGAGTTGTAAAGAGTCTCAAGCTGACTTTAGTTAATGATACAGTCATATCGTTACAGTGACCACAGTTTATCAACCAATTGGCAGGATTAGGGGCATAAACCACAAACCACCACAACCAAAGACAGAGACTGACGGTACCTGAGTCTGTGTGTGTGTGTGGAGGGGGGAAGGTGGGGGACTGGGGGGTACTGTGTGTGTATGTGTGGTGTGTGTGTGTGTGTGTGTGTGTGTGTGTGTGTGTGTGTGTGTGTGTGTTATGTGTGGGGGATGTGTGGTGTGTGTGGTGTGTGTGTGGTGTATATGTGTATGTGTGGTGTGTGTGGTATGTGTGTGGTGTGTATTGTGTGTGTGATATGTGTGCATGGTATGTGAGTATGTGTGTGTGTTTGCTGGGTATGTGTATTATGTGTGTGTGGTATATGTGGTTTGTGTGTGATGTGGTGTGTGGGTGATGTGTGTATGGTGTGGTATATGGTAAATGTGTGTGTGTGTGCATGTATAGTGTGTGGTGTGGGTATGTGTGTGGTGTGTGTGTGGTGTATGGTGTTTGTGTGTGGTAAATGCTTATTAGTGTGTTTATATGCACATGTGCATGTGATGTATGCACATGTATGTGAGCACATGTCATGTAGAGGCCAGAGGTCAATTTTGGTGTCTTTCCTGTATTTCCACATGTATTTTTCCAGTCTCTCACTGACCCTGAAGCTCATGGATTTAACTTGACTGGCTGGTTTGTGAGTTTCAGGGGTTCTCCCATCTCTTCAAAGAACTGACTGACAGGCATCCTCTGCCACACTTGGACCTTTACATAGATGCTGAGCGTCCAAATTGAGGTGCTCAAGCTTGCTGGGCAGACACCTGACTGGAGGAGCCCTCTGTCAGCTCAGTACCTGACTTTTAAATGGCAGTTTTAACATCACATTGAGTTCTCTGGCTGTAAACCTTTAAAGGGTTTGAGAGATAGGCTTGCAAATAATAGAAATGGTATTTTCACAGCCTAGTGTCATACAACAGAAAGAGAACACAACAGAAGCTCTGCTCAGAGCATGCACCCCAGCCGCAGATTTCCAGACCCAGAGAGAAGGGAGAGCTCCAGCGGGCACAGCCTCAAGAAAACACTGTCTTCTGCAGAGGGCAGGGTGAAGCTCCTCGTGACAATGAAGGGGTCATGACCCCACCCCCTTCCATCAATTGCCCTGGAAGACTGCTATGGTTCAAATTCACTGTGTGCTCCAGGAGGCTGGTGACACCTTCCCCTCCTTCTTAGGATCCTTCTAACACTTCATGGTCTACGTCATTTTTGTCCTTAGTTTTTTTTAAAAATGAGTATTTTTCAAAAGATTCATTTAAAACCGCTTGGCTCCTCATGTTTTTCCCCCAGAATTTTCTCCAAGTATTTCATCAATAACATTCTGGATTTTCAGAATTGCCCCCAAGTTCACACCCACGTGTCTCGATTTCTTACCTTTTGGCCTTTGTGTGTGGACTTTGCAGGCAAGAAGAGAAGCGCTGGCCTACACCTTCTGACTTGGTGGCCAGAGAGTGCAGTGTGGAGCGGCCACCGGTGCCCAGGCTCTCCGTGCCCTTCTGGCCACTTCGGCCTCTCGCGGAAGTAACTTCTCAGCAAAACTATTTGCTTTTCTCTTGTTTTACTTACACTCTGTCATCACAATTGCCCTTTTTTCTTCCTCTAAAGAAGCTCACTTTTAGTGCTGTGTGTGTAAGCCAAACAGATTTTCTATGTTCAGGAGCCATTTTGAAAAGATTAAGGAAGTTTGTATATAAAGACCTTTTTAGCTAAATCTGCTCAACAAAGAAAATTACTTCCATCAAAACCAGAAATCAAGATAGCATTTACAGCCAGAAAGTTCATGCCTAGGTTGGTGTTAGCAAGCCTTCAATTTCTTTTTGAGTGTGTGGGTCGACCTTATTTTCCTGAAAGTGCACAGAAGTCTGCTCACGAGGTTTTCATGGGCGATGTGCACATTGTACTCAAAAGTCTAAAAACACAAGTACATCCATCTCTTCTCTTCCAAGGATGGGTGGCACCTTGACATCAGCACTCTGTGCTCTAAGCCAGCAATGCTGGAGGTGGGAACGGGAGGGAAACACATTTCTGACCTCTGAGAGGGAAGAAGATTCCGGTGGTACATGTTCTGAGCCATCAACCTCTAAAAGAGAACAGCAGAAGCAGAGATATGCAGCCTGGTGTGAGCCCCTAGCCATGCATCAGCCAGAGCCTAAGCAACAGAGAGCACTCCATCACACTGGTTCTTGAGTTTGGAGAGGTCCATTTCCCAGTCTGGTGCACGGGAACCTGGTATTCATCAACTAAAATTGGCTGTACTCAATTAAACTCAACCTGAGTGTGTAAAGGGAACCGCTTCGTCTTCTTTAGACTTCTCCCCCAAGTGCACTGTGTCAAGTTTACTCCATCACACACACACACTGATTGGGAACAGAGGGCCCAAATTTTGGGAGGAATCTGAAGTGAACCAGGTATCATTTTGAGGCTAGGGCGTAGACCCTAGGAATTCATTCACAGGATTCTGGATTCAGCAGAATCAGGTGAAGCCCCTGCATGGAAGTGCTCAGATGGCTGTGACAGAACAGTGGGGGGCAGGTAGGCCACTGGAGTAACTTTCAAAGAAATAGATCCATTCAGTTATGTGGCAACCAGATGGCTTTGTGTTCCACCGCACTGATATCGTCCTGTAAAATTCACACGTTATAGGAAAAGAAATCACCCCAGAAAAGTACAGGTAGTAAAGAGAAGCTTGTGTCACTGAAATTTCCTACATGTACCAGGACCTGAGCATCTATGCTGGCAGAATTGTTGATGCCGTTTGGGGGACATGCTCTGATTGATAAGGGAAAATGAAAGATTGAAAGATGAGCTGCTGGGGCTGGAGAGTCGGCCCAGGGACTCAGAGTACTCGCTGCTCTTTCAAAGAAACACAGCTCAGGTCCTGGCACCCAGATCAGGTGTCATAACTCCAGTTTCTTGGGATGCAACACCCTCTTCTGGCCTCCATGGGCACTGTATACATGTGTGCACATACACACATGCAGGCATTCATACGTACACATAAATAAATTTAAGTACAGCTGCAATTATTCTAGAACATGCAAGGCCTCTGAGGTGCACCCTGATCAGAGCCAGCAGATCTGGGTTTCCTAGTCTCCATTCTCTCCCTCTCTCTCTGAGTTCATATCAGAGTTCCTCACTGAGCCGCTTCTGATATGGATTGTGACTTAGAAAGAAAAGTGCAAAGCATGTGAAGTCTTTGCCAAAACTTTTAATGCATATGCTTTTATCTACATAAATCCATCAATAAAATTACCAGCCCCAAATCCAGTGACCTCTTTATTATGGTGAATATAGTAGTGATTTCTCAGTCAAGAGCCTTTCAGAAGGGACCCCTCGCTCCTCTTGTTCTGCGTGTGCATTCTCATACATGTGCTGCAGGTGGTGCCTGAAGTCGTGTGCCTCGCTTACTCTGTTAGCATTTGTGTCTCCAGACAGTTTTTTTGGGGGGGGCACCTTGGGCTGGTCCTCCTTTGCTGTCCCTAGCTAGGCAGGCCCAGGCTGGCCCGGTAGGTTCGTGGGACAGACTGAACAACTGGCTTAGTGTTTCATCGGCTTGGTGCAGTGACGACACATGTCACCTCACTTCTGTTGTCCTTCCAAATGCACTTCCACCCTTGTGCACTTTCTCATCTTCTCTGTCTGGAAGCCTCTCAGCACCCACCACCACCCACCACCCCACCCCCACCCCCGCCGAGCCTGCTGTACAGTGCCGTCTCTTCCTCACTTCAGTGTCTCACCTCCCACTTCCATCCTGGCCCTTGAGGCCTAAAGGTGGTGACCGGCTCTGGAGTTAGCCCCATATCCTAAGATCCCCCTATACCTGGATAGTAAGCAAGTCCTTAACTCCTCCACAAATCATACAAATTCGAGTGTGACATCTATTTCCTGCCAGGATACTTATGAGTACAACGGAAGAATGGCAAATGACCTCCATTTAAAATGTGTTTTGCACTCAAATTGTCGACAATAACCATGCTGAATCTTCTGGTAAACAATTCAACAGATCCAGTCCTGTGTGGGCTAGCCCTTGTCTGTCATCTCCATGTGCCATGTTACGTATTCACCAAGTGGCCATACCATGTGTGCATTTGGGAGCTGGTGTCTATTTCTGTGTCCTTTTTGGTCCTTCGTATTTAGTAGGATTGTACGCTCACCACCCTCCTGCAGAGCAGTACGCAGTCTGCGGCTTCCTCCTTTCTCTTGATGTAGCGCTGGGAGCAGTTTGCCGGCTGATTGAAATCTAAGAAAATAAAATCTAGGTATTGATGAATTATAAATGCAGCCTAATCAGCGTGGAACTGTCTGATGAGGAAGGTTTTGCTCTGATCTGATAGGAGTTGTTACATTCTTCTCCAGAGCCAGCAGGAAGTGAAATAACTGTTCGACCAGTACAGCCATGGTGAAACTGTTTAAAGAATCATTAAAATGTCCATCCTTGAGGGACCATAAAACATTAATTGAGGTCTTTGTCATAAATGTGTAAAAACCATGGAGCCACGCGACTAAACCCCCGAGTTCCTAAAACACAGTGGAGCCTCTACCGAGCCTTCAGTAGGACTTGATGGACTGAACACTCCAGGGTCTGGTATGTTGCTGTCCTCTGTGTGTAAGGCTTGTGGTTCCTACACGGTTTTCTCTAAGTGACGAGAAAGGCAATACAGACTGACTCTTTCACGACTATGTATTGAATTTCTGTTGGGTTCGGAGTTCTCTGCTGGGTATCTGGAGAATGCACATCCTACAGGTAAGATCTCACTCTCTGAACACTCACTCAAAGGCAGCCTGCCTTCATCCGCCCAGTCTCTGGTTTTTACACTCTTTGAAGAACTATTGATGAAATTAGTACTTTACTAAGAAAATGTTGACTGTACGGTGCCCTTCTGTGCTTACTTGATGATGTTAAAAGGAAAAACAACGTTCTTCCACAACCTTGTAGCTCATCTGCAGTGGCAGAAGACAGTGTCTTCTGCTCCACTCTTTCCTAGTGTTAGGACTACATTGGACAGTTTTCCAGATCCTCCTCCTCCTCCTCCTCCTCCTCCTCCTCCTCCTCCTCCTCCTCCTCCTCCTCCTATCTCCCTCCCTTTATTCTTAGACACACATACATCTATTTCTCATTATAAGGATCAAGTTTACATGGCAGGAATGCTTTGCAGATCCATCAAGTAGGATCAAATGTTTATGACAAGAAGTTAAATGCAGCAACCAAACTATTTCTTTAAAGAATTAATCCATGAAAATCTATCCCATTGTACTTCAGAATTCAGGTAATAAATGAGGTTTTAACCTTATTTTCTGGTTTGTTTTTTTTTTTTTTTTTTAGAAAAGAAAAGAAAAATTAGTCCTTTGGGAGGATGGTGTAGCGTGTGTGTGTGTGTGTGTGTGTGTGTGTGTGTGTGTGTGTGTGTGTGTGTGTGTGTGCGTGCGTGCGCGTGCATGTGTGGACATGGAGGCAGAGGTTGATGTTGTGTAGCTTCATCAATCACTCTCTCCTTTTTGTTTTGTCTTGTTTTTTCTGAGGCAGGGTCTCTCACTGAACCTGGAGCTCAGCAGTCATCCATGCTGACTGGCCCTGGGTCTCAAGCACTGGATTACAGTTGCGTGGGGCCACAGAAGTGTTAGAAATCTGAACTCATGCTTCTTCAGCAAGGACTTCACTGACTGAACCATTGTTTCAGCCCCAAATCTTTTTTTAAACAAATAATAAATGTTATTGTAACCGTATGTAATTTGTGTTCAAATCTTAAAATCAAACAAGTTCAGAAGTACAATTAATCATCCTGGCTGTTTCTGTCATACATTGTTGAAGACAACGCTCCCCACCCACCTCCGCGGTGTGGCCTTGTCGTGTGAGGCACAGGTCATACGTGAGGAACTAAGTTGCAGGGTGGCTGTCCTGAGGTCACTAACTTAGGACATCTTTCTGTGATGAGATTGACAGACCTGGCACTTGCAAATGTGGGCGCTTTTGTACTCGCTTGACACTTAGCCACAGGATAAGTCCCAAGAGAGAGTCCGTCCATTCCTCATGGGGAAACAGACGACAGAGAAGGAGCTTGCAGTAGTCACTAGTTAGGGGGCTGTGCTCCCAGTGAGATCTTACTCCAGAAATGAACCAGAATCTCAGAAGAGACGTATCCATTTTTTTCAGGGGCCTATGCACATCTTGGTTGTGGGTTCCTTTGGCCATAGCAAAGTTACCCTTATCTAGACCAGTAAGTGTGCTAATGAGCATATGAGACTTATTACTGGCAGTCATCAAAAGAGTCATGTTTACATGTACATTGTAACAAATATTTCACCTGTTCGAACTAATGTTCTTTCTGCCTCGCAGACCAAAATAACCAGCTCTCTCAGGCTCCTGTGCACTGTTCATACTTTTCCTTTGCCCCAGCTGACTCCTAGCCATCCATGCTTTCTCTTTATCCCTCCAAATGCAGTTTTTAGTGATGCTTGCTGCATATTGATAAGTGAGTCCTTTTCCTATAGAACTAGGTGAGCGTGCTTAATAAAATGGCCGGTCCTCATTTTGGCATTAGTCCAAATTGGTGAAGCACAGAGGGGCTTTTGTATTCACTCCTTCATTCATCTTACACAGAAAGTGTGGTTTGGGCACTCTGCTTGTTAGTGTGCCACCATTTTCCCCGATGTGTGTTCGTGTGAGTCACCAGAAACCTGCTGGACTAAGCGGAGTGGACTAGCAAGATGGTGTGCATTGGGGTAGCCAGATGCAGGGACTCGGGTGGGGAAACCAGAAAAAAAGGAGGCGCTGGGCTCTCGGATATCAGCACTGACAAGTTCCTGGAGTGACAGTCACCACAGAGCCGTTTCCCTTCTCATTTCCTCAGAACAAAGCAGCACTATGAACAGGAAGTCCTCGGCTTTGTCCCCCTGTTCCTAGGTACACCGCCCGAAGGCTCTGCTGCCTGGGCCTCAGAGAGTGGCAAGCTCTCTGAGGAAGGGTGCCCAGCTCAAGGCTCCACAGCTCACTCATTTCTTGAACTGAGTCTTTCTGTGAAGATTTTAAACAAAGCATTCCAGAGGGGTATGCTTAATAGTAGCCCAAGGGGGAAAGGCTAAAAAGCACCTCTGTGGTGTATGTGTGTGTGTGTGTGTGTAAGAAGTATGTCAGTCAGAATTATGTCTGACAATAGGAACTGAAAAACAGAAGTAAGCTAAATGACAAATGCTGATTTTTCTCTTACATAAAAAGTACCGAGGTCAAGAAGAGAGAGACAGTACCCTGTCCTGTCCTCCTTGGGGTTGTGGGATATGGAACAAGATACAACTGGAGACTTAACCAGGGACGTGAGAATCAGCACCCTAAGCAGGAGCTATGCCCACCCCCGCCCCCCCTGCTTAGGACCTTTCCAGAAGTTATGCAGAGCACTTCCTTGTAAATCTTAGTCATGTGGTCCCCCTCAGTGCAGGAGACGATAGGAAATGTAGTTTTATTTGGGTAAATTTATGATCAGCCAAAAGTCAGGGTTGGTGTGACTCATGGATAGTGCTCTATCTTCAGGAAGTCTGACAGTGTCCTTCCCACTTTATGATAAGCTTCTGGTCTCTCTGCCGGAAGTGACATGCATCTCCTCAGTCTGTTCACAGCACACTTAAGACACAGGCTTCAATTCAGGAACTCAAAAAAAAAAAAAAAATAGATGAGGGTCCAACAATCCAGGGGAAAATTACAAGATGCCGTGAAGACTGGGTCTCCATGTGTCCCAGCACTGGTTAAAATGACTGAGTGGATCCTGTTATGTGAGGAACAGGGTAGAGCATCAGTGGCATTTTGCTGGAAATGTCCACTTTCCTTAGAAAACATGTGAAGTGTTAGGAGAACTCTTCTGGATGTTCCCAGCTGGTGGAAAAGAACTTCACTGTTCCCTCCTCCACCACATCCTCAGAGAAATTCCTAGGTCCAGTGACTCTCCCAGGGGAGGAAACTGAAGCAGGGCTGTAGACTCAGCTGGCAGCTGTGCACCAAGTCTCCCTCATTCTGGCTTTGCCATTTCCCCAGCCCTTCCTCCGTGCAGCCATCGGTGAACTTGAAAATGCAGAATGGCTTTTCAAATTTCCCAGACAAATCTTTTCAACAAAGGTCTCCCATTGCCTCCTGTCCTGGGGTTTGCTCACACCAGCTCCAGATGAAAGTCCCACTTCCTCCAATGTGTCAAGGTCCTTGTAGAGCTTTCCAGAGCATTCTCTTCCTTATCCACTATTACACAGCACCTATCTTTGTGTCCTATCTGAGGCCTTAGGTCCTAACCCCTCAGGAGGCAGATCCTTGTGACTTCTAACACTGCGTTCCCCTCGTTCCCCTCGGCAGTTGCTGCAGCTGCTTACCTGATGGCCTTCCCTTCTGGCTAGACAATGAGCTCCTGCAGGCAGGGGCTGGCACCCTCCCAGGACGAGTTTCTTAACTGATAGTAGAATAGGTTGGTATTTTAAATGATGTTCAAACATCAGCTAATAGAGGTGAGGGAGAGGCAGTGGACTGGAGAATGTAAGGCTGGAAAACAATCCTGGTCTATCCCTTTATGTTCTTTACACAGTGCCAGGACTCAGGTCTATGAAGGACTTGCTTCCCTCCTTGACTGGATTGCACTAGAGCCCCCAAGAGTCAAAGCGAATGATGGGGTAGAGTTGAAATACTAGCTGTGTTAATGGAGGCCAGGATTGCTCAGACTAAATTTATAGCTACATAAATTGACCCAGATTTACTTTCTATTATTCAAAATTAGTTATGTCAAAGCAAGAGGCTTCTTGGTATATACATTACTGCTAATGTGTCCCTGGACATAAATCTCATTTGGTTTTTATTATCTATTCTTGAGAATTGAAAGTGAATCTCAGACAGAGGGAAGCCTTTGCTTCATTACCACAGAAGGAACAGAATTTGCCTGAGAGCAGCTTTGGCCTCCGGGATGTACCTGGTGGGAGCTAGCCGCCCCTCTCAGCCTCTCATCCACCCTTCTTGGCCTTTACTTGGCATCCACATACTATCAGAAACATCATTGCATTGCCCTGACAGCATGGGGGCCCATACTTATGCAACCCCCCAAAACGGTCATCTTGAAAAGATTTTTTTAAATGGCATCATTTTCTGTTCTTATTTTTAGTTGCTTGTTTTAATGCTCAGTCTGTTTCTTTGTTATAGGTGTGTAGTGTGAATGGTACATTATAAAGGTCTGGAGGATCAGAAGGGCTGGGCTTTCCTGACCAATACAATGCCAGCAGTTCAGTTCTCTGAACAAAACCTGCTGGTACAATTAATCATTAACCTATTTACTTTGGGGATTAAGGGAGAGAGAGAACATTAACTCTTTGTGACCTATTGTACACCAGGCAGAGAGGAAGGGTGCAGAGCATGTGACTTTTGTTACATTTATAGAAGATTAGTAATCAGAATGTAATTTTGAAATGAACTCTGCAAGCTCATTTGCAGAGTGTTGGCGGGTTCAAGTCTGGCCTTTCCTTTGCTGAGCCTCTTGGAACTGGACAGGGCAAATGGCCCTGCGCTATGCACAGGTCCTGGATGTTTACTCAGCGTGACTTCTGCCTGCTTTCATTTGGCCCTTAGCAAGCCACACCTACCTCTTTTTTCTGACGTCTGCCTAGGAGTCTGGAAGGAATGATTAGCCAATGTTTTCTTGGGGAAGCCAATCCTCCAGAAGTCTGTTCTGGGAACTGAAGCTGCGAGACTGAAGACCACTCTGTGGGGCCCCAGGACGGCTCCATGAGGCTGTAGGCCCACCCTTTCGCTCTGACAGCTCATCCCTGTTGGCTTGATTTCTCACTCCAGCACCACAACACTGGAGATGACCTCCGCATCGCCGAGCAAAGCTAAAAACCCAGTGAGCAAACTTTGGGCATATTCTCCCTGTCCTTTATTTTCTTTAGTTTGAGGGGCTTCAGTCTAGGGTCTTGTGAGTGCTAGCTAAGTGCTCTGCCCTGAACTCCATGTCCCCAGCAAGAAGCACTGCTCTTCCTTTCTCATTTGGGTGCACAACTTGTGGTTCTAGCAGTCAGGTTCTTAGGAAGGACCAAGGCATCAAGAGAGCAAATGCTGCAGAAGAGCTGGATGCCTGGAGTTTGGTTTCGATGTCTACACTGCTGAAAACTTGTAGCTTTTCTAATTTTACTTGTCTGCACAGCGCCGTGCAGGAAGAAACAATTCCTCCAGGTCTGAGGATTTGAATCTGTTTTCCAAGTAAAAGTGCCACAGAGTTGTGGTGACTAGACATTTTCTATCCTTTTTCTGAGTGAGTCTGAACTCGCCCTGTCCATTTGTCAGCACAGCTCTCCATGTCAGAGGAAAGGGGGGATGGAGGCCAGAGGGGTGAGCTGAACCTGGGAAGATGGTCGGTGCTTCCTTCCAGAGAATAAGGGCGGAAAAGGAGCTGAGCAACTCCGTCCTTAAAGCAACACTTTCCCTGGGGAATTTCACATTTAGTTCTTGTGCCTTTGGCTAACACAGAAAAGGCACACAGTTTCTATGAACAACATTCTGAAAGCAATATTTCAAAATGTGATTTGGGGGAGCTTTTGCTTCTAGATTTTTATCTCAGCCAGCTCTGGTTGTCAAAGAAAGAGCTCAGATGACTTCGATCAGGCCAACTCTTCTCTCCTTGCTGTGCACCACTGTGCCTCAAGATGGCTTGTTGCATGCTATCATGGAGTGAAACATAAACGCAGCTGTTGGGGTTGAAACAGGGGAGAGAGCCAGATTACAGGCTGAGCCCCTTACCACTCCCTTCCCCAGCTCATCCAGAGGATTCCTTAAATTCACCTTCACTTTCACTACCCAGATTCAGACTTCAAGGAAGTAGAGAGTTTTATGGTGATGGTGGTGGTGGTGGTGGTGGTGGTGGTGGTGGTGGTGGTGGTGGTGGTGTGTGTGTGTAATGGACCTGCATATGTGTGCTCATGGAAGCAACAGGCCTTCTTCAGTCTCTCTCTGCCTTATGTTTTGAAGCAGGGTCTCTCTTGAATGTGAGCTTGCCTACTTGACTACACTGGCTGGCCCCAAGCCCTGGGGGTCTCCTGAACTCTGGAATTACAAGCAGGAGCCAGTATACCCAGTCTTTTAAAATCACAGTTCTGGGTACAGAACTCAAGTTCTCATGCTTGGATTGAACCAAGCCATTAATAAAACAGCACAGCTGGCCTAGTTAAATGCCCACGCAATGCCACCCCAGCCTCCAGTTCAGCATCTGCTGGATTTACTGTAGCAGGCACCTGGCTGCTTGCGCGGACTCCCTGCCTTTCCGTCCTTTCTCCTGCTACCATTCTGTTGTTTATTTCGAAGTCGGTTCGATATTGTTTGTCATCTTGATGGAAGAGCCTATGTTTGTCACTGGGCTCCATACAAACAAACAAGAATGAAGTTAAAAAAATAAAAACAGGGTACAGAATACAAGAAACCTGAAAACACCCACCGGGGTTTCTCACCCCTGTGTGCCCGTGATAGAGTCAGAAAGTCACGAAGAAGGGAGGGGAGGCAGGTGGCTCAGTCGGTAATGTGCTTGCTACGCAAGCATGAGGGCTTTGGATCCCCTGTATCCTTGCAAAAGCCAGATGTCTGAAAACCAGGTCCTGAGGAGGGAGTGGAGGTGGGAGGATCCCTGGAGCTCACTGACCAGCCAGTCCAATCCAGCTGAATTGTGAGCTCCAGGGAAAATGAGGTACCCTGTCTCAAGAAATAAGGTAAAGAAAAATTTGGGGATGATGCTTGATGCCTTCTTCTGGTCTCCACATGAGTTCAGACACAGGTGAATGTGCAGTGCATACACTACACACACACACACACACACACACACACACACACACACACACACACAGAGTCTTTCAGATGTTTTGTTCTTTCCCAAGGTGAAGTATACACAGACATTGAAAATGGGAAGAACAGCTAGTTTAAGTAAATGTGAAAGTCAAATCTGTGTCCTCAATTTCCTAAACAATAAGATAAAAAATACAAGAAAAATAAGGCATCTTGCTCTTCAAAGGGAAATTTCCATTTTGTTACGAGGGAGGCTGTGTATATTTGGGACTAGTGAATATATTGCTGTTTTGCACGTGGTTCTGAAAATAAACAATTGGCTGTTTTATGGCTGTTTCTCCTTTTTCCTGCAGCTGAACATGTTATACAAGTAGGATAGCCCACAAAGCAGTCTATGAGCACGGCTTTCACATGGCTCTCTGCCAAGACTGCAGCAGGGCTAGATCCGCAGTGTCGTCCAGCTGGGGAGGCGCCGTGCCCCAGGAACTCCATTCTTCTGAGATTGTTTTAATCCACAGGAGATGGGAAGAGACAGAGAATGAATAAAACAGTTCAGGAAACGCTCACCTGAGTATTAATGGTGCACATTAGATATGATTCCTGGAGTTCACATTCCTGTAAATTAGTCTAAGGCACACGCTCCTCCAGAATTTCTATTTTAAAATAACTCAATTTGGATGCACACAAAGGCAGGGTCAGATGGCCTGTGTGAAGCCAGCCAGCCAGGTCTTCGTGACTTACAGTCACCAGGTAATGTCCAGTTGCCTTTGATGAGTGCTGGCACACATCCCAAGCAAAGGTCATGCCGGGGTAGATGACCCACCTGCCCTTCACACAGCGCCTTTCTCTGCCTCCAGGTAACTTGAAGAATAACTGGAGCTGGAGTGATCTTCCACAGAAAAGCTGCCTAGTCTTTTGAAAGCAGTGTTCTCTGAACAGCTCAGCTCTGGTGGCTGGACTCTAGGTGGAAGGCCGGGGATATGATTATAAAGCACAGACTGGTCCATTCTCAGCCCTCCACTCCTCACACACCACACGTTCTTATGATTGGGAGCATCGTAGAAATCTTTGTACTTTCACTGAGTCTGTGTCCCTGGGACATTCACTCCTGGTCTAAGGCTTTTTATTTTGTACTATAACAACTCTGGTTCCTCCCCATGTGTGGAGGCATGCCCTCCAAATCCCTCTGAAGAAGGCAGTAAGTTGTGTGTGCAGTCTGACAAGAACATAGTAGTAGATGGGGCCATGCACATAAATGAAGCCTCAGATCACAGTAGTTTTGGCAGCTGCGTATGATTGGCTAGGCTTGATGCTGACGTTGAGTACACCATTGTCTCTTTAAAAACAGATCTTCACCACAGTATTGATTAGTTGAGCCCACTGAAATCCATTCACATATAACACCCCTCTAGACTGTTTTTCTCCAATCTGGTTCATTGTTTGTACAGTTGATATTTGATGTCTAAGTACAGGGACTTAACAAGTACATGCCACCATTTTATGGTCAGCTCAAAGTTCCAGCTTCATGAGATCATTTTGATTCTGACTCAGTTTCTCCAAATATTTTTCACTCATCCTAGTTCCATATCAATGATGAATTTATTAAGCTTACTTTTACATTTTTTTTACAAAGACATCCATGTAAATTATTTTGCAGGATGTGGACGTGATCAGCTCTGCAACATGGGGCTTGGTGGGCTGTCGTTTTTCCATTAATAGCTCTTGATAGAGATGTGTAACTCATGGAAAGTCCATCGAAACATGTGGTCAGATCATGGATGCAGTGATCAGGCAGATCTGGATCTTAAAGTTCACTGTTTCCTACAGTGATGGTCTAGCCTTGGACAAGTTCATTAAACATCCTCACAACAGACTCCTGTTTAGGGGTGGTTGAGTGGCTTTGTGAGGTAATGTTTATGATGTGTGCATCCAGATTTATGCCTACAACAAGCTTGTCTTTCTTCCCTCCCTCCCTCCCCGCCTCACATACAATGTCAAAGTCTTGTATGTCAGGACTTTACAGATTTTGATTCCTCACTGAATGAATGATGGTCAACAGTGATGTTCCATTAAAATAACTTCCTCTGAGGGCTGAGAAAATAAGCCATCTAGTGAAGCGCTTGCCACAAAGCCAAGAGGACTTGAGTTCAGATCCCAGCACCTGTATAAAAGCTGGACATGGAGGCACACAGCTGTAGTCCCAGCCTGAGACAGAGGGATGCCTGAAGCTATCTAAATATGAGAGATCCAGATCCAGGACAGACACTGTCACTCAAACAATAATGATGGTAATAATAGGAAGGATGATAAAGGAAGGCACGCAGCAGCAGCCAACGCGCACAGACACACACACACACACACACACACACACACACACACACACACACACACACACCACACACCACACACACACACACACACACACACACACACACACACACACACACCACCACACACACACACACACACACACACACACACCACACACACACACACACACACACACACACACACACACACACACACACACACACACACACACACACCCCTGTACATGAAAAATTCATTTATGTTTTCTTATTTCCTTTTAACAAATTCCCAATGGGAGTTCATTTCCTTGACAGAAGAGACGATAAAAATAAGAGTTAAAATGGCTTTTCTTTCTTACACCTTCTTAAAACTTGCGGCTTTAGCCCTTGTCGTAGGTAACCCAGCTTGCTGACCTTCAGTAGAAAATTCCTTTCCATCATCTTTCATATTTTTAAATAATGACAATGAAAACAAATGAAGACAGCTGAATAAGAGTATAAAGACCCTGATTCCAGTTTTCAAATCTATCTCCCCTGTGGTGGGCTCTTTTCTGAATGAAGAATTTGGTTCCCACAGATGTGAGGCGCCCTAAACAAGAGAAGCAGAGTAGCCAAAGAGGACAGGGGACACCAAAGTCCCGGAGCTGACATGCTGTGTCCGCAGGACGCCTGTGCAGAGACATGACAGGAATTAGTGGATCTATCAGAGGAAAGGGACTTATTGTCACATGCTCACAGTTGAATCCCAATTTCAAAGCTGTAGGTTTTCAATTATCTGAAATTAGTCACAGGGAGAAACCGCCACTTTTCTCTCTTGTCCACCCAACAATAATGTCCAAGCTCAGTTATGAGTTCAAGGGAGAATTTAAAACATCCATTTTAAATGAGCTTTTAAATGTCTGTTTTCTCCCAGGAGTAACCCGTGGTAAGTAAAAACACTAAAACAATATGTAAAGATCTTGTAGGTAGCAAATTATAAGCCCAAAACTTGTGCTACACAAAATGGCTGCTCATTCTGCTTTCAAAATAAAAAAATCTAACTCAATAAGAAGACTGGATTAGACCCTTTAATCGGATAATGGAAATCCATTTTATATGCATTACCAATCTCTCGTCAAACTGTACCGCAGGGCAGCAAGGGGACATCGCCTCGTGTATTAAACCAGATATGTCAGGAGAATAATGGTGTCTGGGTGCTCATTTCCATGAGTGGAACCAGATGTGGAAAACATCCAGCGCCTAGTGCTGAACCGGAATCTTCTCTGCTAATAGGATGTGACTGAATTCCAAGAATGTTTGTTCAGTTAAAAGAGTAGTAATTGTTTCTCATCAGGGGCTGTTGGAGTGTTTGAAAGCCTCTCCTTGTTGGTTTAGTGGGTTTTTAATGTTAAACACAGGCACGCCATCTCCATGCTGCTCTGTCCAGCCCTCGTAGAAGGCTGCCTCGTAACCTTTTCCCGTTACGCTTCCTCTTAAGACGTTTCACGTGTGCTTTTCCTTTCTACCCACACTCTGTGTTTGCCACCAAATTTCCATTGTCGGTCCCCGCCCACTCATGACTTCACTCGCTCCTGCACGCCTTCTGTCTTAGTTCACTCATATTTTCACTACGAGTTAGAAAGATAAGAAAAAAGAAGTTGACTTCCTCAAAAAAGGGCATAAAGCTCATGTAAAGGAGAACGTTTTTCTCTGTGAAGGCTCTTCAACCCTGTACATTGCACTTGCCATAATAAGAAATATGCCCGCCCCCAACTCTGCTGGTGGAATACTCCCCCTCCCAGGTCACCAGACCATTTGTGCCTGTTGACTGGTTTTCCCATCAGAAGTTCTTAATTATGAGTCAATAAAATAGCACTCTAAAGTCACGCCCCCAGGGAAGGGAAACATTGCCTAAGCATCTAGGTCATTGGGAGAAGAATGGAGGCGGGGCAAGATTTGTTGTCTTCCTATTTAGTATCGAGGCAAAATCAGATTTTAAAATATACATGGAAAAGCATACAGAAACTGCTAATATCAGACATTTATATTGGTGTTAGAAAAGTAAGGTTTTAAGCGTGTGCTTGCTTCTGAGCACACACTTGGGCATCTTCTCTCACACCTTTTCCTAAACCTAAGAGTTCTCAGAGCTGTGGGGGCCCATTTCCAGCAAAGATTAAGAAGCAGGCACTGTAGTAAGAACTCTGGTTACAAAGATCATATTTCCAAATCAGAAGCATCAGACAAACAACCCTGCTGAAACAGAGGCCAGGGAGAGCTTTATCCCATGAATGCCAGCTGAGTGCCAGTCAAGCTCAGCACATGAACCATGCTGCAGTCAAGACAAGCCTCACTCCACAGCCTGTGGGAACCCTCTCAGAAGCAAGAAGGGCAGTGGCAGGAGCCATTCCTACGCAAGACACTACTATTTGAAAAGTCTTAGGTCCAGGAGATGGCTCAGTGGGAAAAGAAGCTTGCTGCCAAGTCTGATGTCATGAGTTCAATCCCAGGACTCACCTAGTAGGAGAGAACTGCCTCCCTCCAGCTGTCTTCTGACTTCCACATGTACACACACACACACACACACACACACACACACACACACACACACACACACACACAAAGAGAAAGACAGAGACAGAAATGTAATTAACAATTTTAGGAACTTTGGTTATTGAAGTATGTACTTCCCAGGCACTATGTGTATATATATATAGATAGATAGATAGATAGATAGATAGATAGATAGATAGATAGATATAGATATAGTGTGTGTGTCCTTGTTCTTTCATTTATTCCATTATTCACTTAAACTATAAATATTTTTTAAGCATCTGTGACACATCAAGTCAATAAGAAATGGGCCTAGCCAATGGGTTCATTCAAGAGTCAGAGAAACATACCAACCTGGAATCTATATTTGATTGATAGTAACTAAAACAGCAGTCGCTTTTATTAACCAACTATTATATGCCACACTTGATATATTATCTCGGGCTATCACACTTACATAGAAAGGAAGAGAAGACAAGCAGTAGTGTGCAGGAGCATCAGGTTCGAAGAGACCTCAAACAATGCTTAAGATTGTTTCCTACCACGGAAGCTAGAGGCACAGACCACAGCTGTGTACAGGAAGGCCTCTGGCTGTATTTTTACTGCTGTTTGAGCCACAGTTTTGAATTCAGGACATCCAGTTTCTTCGAGTGTGCCAGCATTTATCCTGTGGTATTGAGCTTGTAATGTTTGTGCTTGTCGTGTTCTGTGACCTGCAGTAATCCAGCTCTGAAGCCAGGCACTGAGTTCACATGGCCACTCTGACCCCCAACAACTGTGTGTCCTTAAGTAAGTGACTCCAAGCTCTCTGCATCCACTCCTCAACTGTCAGATGGGGATAATGGCTGTTCTTACACAGTGGATTCATGGTTAGAAGAGGACTCATGTGACCTATTTAGCACGGCAGCTAACATCTGCAAAACAGCCCTCATCCCATCAGCTCCTTTCTCTGTTTCCAGTCACTTTTCTAATCCAGTTTTGTATATCTCATCTTTCCAGGGACCCCAAAAGGGGCCCTGGTTCTCCAGCAATTTGACAGGCAATTCGTAAAAGCTAATATATAATTCATTTAGGAGCAAAACTTAATTATGCTGTATTGTTGTATAATTTTCTCTGGTGCACATATCTACTGTCACTTATTAAAGTAAGAAAAGCCAACTTTGTCATCTCTCAGAAAGGAGGAGTTTGTGAACTCCACACATCTGGGCTTCTCAAACTATGTTGCACGCATGAGTGGTAGGACTTGTTAGAATGCAGATTCTGATCACATAGGTCTAGGCAGGGGCCAAGGGTCTGAACCTCTGAAATGACTTCAGGGGATGCCTGCTCTGGGGTACCTGGGCAATGAGACTGCACCTAGTGCACTTAAACTCTATCTGGGTGAAACCAAGAAAAACATCAAAACAAGGACAAGAAGAGGGGGCCGATGGGCACGGGAAGCAGCAAAACGTCTCCAGGGTTCTAAGGCCAAGTGCAGCCTGCACATGCTCATTCAAGTCAGAGGACAGTGGAGTACTAGCACGCAAATCACCTGAAAGCCTTGTTTAATCCGGCTTCTCATTCAGTGGGTTTGGAACTTGCCTCTCTGCATTTCTCACAGACTCCCAGGTGACTCCAGGGCTGTGCATCTGCAGCTCATATGTTGATTTTTACTTCAAACCAGTATCTGAGACTGGAGGGGAAAGCTGGCTTGGACATGCTGGCTGCCAGATGGCAACAAAGCCCTTGACAGCACCCTTTCCATGGAAGACCTAGGGCACGGGCATAAATGTAGGGAGCCTCTGCAAAGAACAGCGTCCTCCTCTGCAAGCACCTGTGTGCACAGGCTGGAAACAAGCTGCATGTAGTCTACAGTGTGACACCTGGCCAGGGCACAGTTGCTTGTCTGTGTGACAGCACCCTGGCGTTAATGCTTCACTGCCCCTTTACCCCACTATTTCCAAGTCCCATTGTTTCTGACAATTGCATGCAATTGGAAGTCCCCAAGAGATGAAGGGTGGCAGTTTTTCCTTAGACTTTGTACCTACCAGAAAGGGCAGTTTCCCTGAGAGAGGCCTGCTTTTGTGGACCACCTCGCACCTCTCATGTACCTCACCTCACGGTCTTCATTAAATCAGACACAAAGAATCTTCACATGGTAAAATTCAGGGTACCAGTGGTCCAATAATACAGATAAGGACACAGGATCAAGATTGTAGGTCTCAAATTTCTTTTCTTTTTTTCTTTAAAAGAATTTTTATTTAATGTGTGTGTGTGTGTGTGTGTGTGTCTGTGTGTATGTGTCTGTGTGTGTGTGTTTGTGGGTATGTCTGTGGGTGTGTCTTTGTGTGTATGTATGTGTATCTGTGTGTATGTCTGTATGTGTGTGTCTGTGTGTGTCTATGTTTGTCTGTGTGTGTCTGCATGTGTGTGTCTCTGTGTCTGTGTGTGTCTGCGTGTGTGTGTCTCTGTGTGTCTCTGTGTGTCTGTGTGTGTCTATGTGTGTCTGTGTGTCTGTATGTCTGTATGTCTATGTGTGTCTGTGTGTCTATGTCTGTGTGTGTGTGTGTGTGTGTGTGTGTGTGTGTGTGTGTGTGTGTGTGTGTGTATGATCTGGGACAAGGGAAAGGCATTCCATGTCGTGCATGGAGAGGACAAAGAACAGCTTTGTGGCATTTGTTATCTCCTCCTACCTTCCTGTGAGTTCCAGGATTGAGCTCAGAGAATCAGGCTGACACAGAAAGTGCTTCTGCCCACTGAAGCGTGTTTCCGGCCTTCATAATTTTTCTCAGCAGAGCTCTTTTTTTGGTCAGGGGAGGCAATAATCACCAACCTTTCTCAAATGATTTGGTGCCAAAAGAATATCCTGGGAAAAGTTCTTTTTTTAGGTTTTTTTGTTTTTCCTAGAATCATTATTGGACAAATATGGGAGCTATGACTCTATCTAGTGCTCCTTGTCTCCCTTGGATTACACACTTTCCCACTGTGTGTGGGTGTTTCCCTAATGTTGCTCCTTAGGGTCTTGCTAGACCTGGTCTGGTGACAAGCTGTGGTGCTGTCTCGATGACGAAGTGTATGGCCCATGTCTGCTCATCCATGCCCACATGCAAACTTCTACAGCCCTTATATAATTGAAGTTATATAATTGAATAGTTGGTTCTAAATCTATGGATCTAGGGTCAAGACTAATGTCTGAGATGAGTCCTGGACGTCCAGCCTGAGTGCTGGTGTGACAGGTAACATGATGTGACAGGAAGTGAGAGGGACAAGCTCAACTCTATTTCTCTTTGGATTTTCTCTAACCCTAAAATTACTGTAAGACATAAAAATCTATTCGTAAGAGTGCAAAGGTCAGCCATCCTGGAAAACGGAAACAGATGTTTTAATACGAAGCATCTTTCTAAGACTCACCGCAGCCAAAGTCTCCTGTTTTGTACTTCTGTGGCGTAACTAACCGGGGCAAGTTTTAAAATGTTTGCCTAGTGGAAGGTTCAAAGACTGGAAACCCATTCCTTCTCCATCAAGAGAAACTAGCTGGGGATAAGGACTGGGGGCTTGGATAGCAAACTTGATTCGTCATTGGAGTTGGCCCCTGGGTCTGGATCCCACATTTACTATCTCCCTCGCTCTGGCCTTAAACAGGCTACTTAGTGACTTTGACCTTGAGCACTGTCTATCAAGGGATAGTAATGACATTTGCTTAATGGAGTTGTGACAGGATGAAATGAAATGTTGTGCAGGAGAATACTAGCTACGGTCTGTGCTTAGAAAACATGGAAGTTAACCAACTTGTAGCCGCAACGCCATGCTTTCAGGTTTGGTTGTGCAAGGAGGAAAGTGTGTCAGTGCAAAAGGAGCTTAGCTCGTGAGGAAGGAAACCTAGTGAAAGAGGGAGCTTCCAGGCTGAGAGGCGCATGCATGACACACTAGGCCTTCCACAGACATCTGTTAAGTGAACAAGGCTTAGACTAGGAATCTGTAGACTTTCATATAGTTGGCTGTTTTTATTCTGATGTTTATGGACCATCATACTTAAGGAAGCATTTTAACAGGCATTAAATACATAGACAGGTAGCCAAGGCAGACCTCAGATTCTGCTTTGTTGAAACGAAAAATGGGGTGCATCGAAAAGCCAGAGAAACTAAAGAAAATGAGTGTAGGCGTGTGTAGGAAAAGGCCGAATTCCTGGGGTTAGTAAGGGGCAAGGGAACAAGAGTTAAAGAAATGAGGAAAGACGCTATCAGGTGAAGCCAAGGGCAAGCCAGCAGAAATAAGAAGGCTGAGGACCTCTCTGGAGTCTTTCCTCTCTTGTCCTGACTTTCTTCTCTCTCCTCTGGATTCTGGAACATCTATTCATATTCTTCTCTTTGGACATCTGAACTAATTTTCCCTTTAGATGGAAGGATAACAGTTGCTATGTCTAGTTATAATGAGCCCTGGTGAGCCAGACATTTTATTTTAAAGGTAAGGTCATTGTCACAACATGCAGTGCTCTGTTGCTGAGCAGAATAAAACGTTAGGCAAAATAGTATTGACGTGACAGACACACAGACTTAAGTACTTGGGGACAAAAGCAGACAATGCCTTTCTTAGGGTGCTGTCAAATCAAATCCAGGCACGTGTGGAGCCGGCAGGCCTACAAAGACGATCACTGCATTGGACGACAATTATTAAAAGTGGGTCCTTTGTTCAGAGGCGGGTCAAAGTTAGAATTCCGTGTGGCTTTATGGGTGTCTTTTTATAAGAGATTGTGTTGCCGAGCAATCCCCCTGGTCCTCCTGCTCTCCTTAAAAATCCTGTCTGTGTTCCAGTTCACAGCAAAACCAGGCACCACACACAGCCAGGGAAGCACAGGGACAATTGACACCTACCTCTCAGAACCCTGGTGGGACTGGAAGATGCCCTGCTGCAGCTGGGTGTGGCTTTGTGTTTCCCACAATAAGACTTGACTAAAGTTGGCTGAGGCAGCTCCTTGGATTCCTGGTGATGTGCAGATCTCCAGCCACTGGCTGCTGGCCTCCTCACAGGGATGTCAGTCCCGTAGCCATTTGCTGACACTCACCAGGGATTCTGGCATTTCTCAGGGGTTGCAGAGTAAGTTCATCCCTGAAGACTCACTGGGATAGATTTTCTTTTTCAGGTCAAACGTATTTATCCCAGCGCTGAGACTGCCTGCTAGCCAAAGTCAGGTGGCTTCGCAGAAGCGACCTTTTGCTTTGTCAGGTCACTTTCGCTTGATTCTGCTCCCCAGGCATGAGAAACACTGTACTGACAGGCAAGCTGCCCCCTCATGACAGCAGCCTCGGTGTACCAGCGAACCCAGCCCTGTATCTTGGATCCTCCGCTAACCCTGTCTGGGAGAGTTGCACAGGCCCACCGGTGTCTCCCATTGGCTTTCTAAGCACTTTAAATGTTTGCCAATAATTTCTGCAGGTCTTGATGTCTTAGCCTAGCCATGTCAGCAAAAAGAGGAGGAAAAGAAAACCTCCTATAAAAGAAGGCAATTTTAATAGTGCCACTTATTTATTTTTCTTTAATTGGAGCAATCACAATTTTGGATCACATCAGCATTTAAATTGCATACCAGATGAGGTTCTTATATCAACACAAAGAAATAGACACACACAGAGACACACCACACACAACAAAACACAGAGACACATACACATGTGCGCACAGGTAGATGCACACACATAGATGCACACACACAGAGATAAACACATACATGAACACACACATACATGTGAAACCAAGGTCTCAGGATATCTGGCTTTCCCCACGTACTTAAGAAAAAAATAATCCCTCAACACAGGGACAGTATTATTTCCAGGCAATGTTTCCTGTCTCAAATATTCTTTTGTCCTGCCCCCTCCTTCTACCTCCCATGTATATACTTTTGAAGAAATGGGCTTTGGGCTGCTGATAATTTCAGGATAAATGTTTTGCTCCAACACAAAGACATTGGAAGGCAACAGAAACAGGCTGGATGCCCTGGCAGCTCCTTTCCAAAGGAGGGTGTATTTCTAGGTCGATTTTATGGCCTAGGAAGTCTCAGGCCCAAATTAAAACCCATCTCCCCACATTGTCAGGATCTGGGGATTCAGCAGCGACACACCTTGTAGTTTTGGCAGTGACCTGTCACTTGGTGGTTGTCTTCAAATACTCCTAATGCTATTTCGGATAAAAAATGCCTCATTACCGTGAGAGCCGGGAGAAGAAATGAACTCACATATCACGGCATTTCCGCCTCTCTCCCCATGTCATCCTTCTCCTCTTGGGATGCAGTTCAGTTCCCAGGGGACTGTAATGCCCCTGAAAATTGACAGTCACATTCTATTATAACATATTTTCCCCATTTAATAACATGGCCTAGGTAATGATTCATAATCCTCAAAGGGCCTCCTGCCACTGACAGCTGAACTCAAGTAATTGAGAACACCATGCAATTTGGCGGTGACTACACTTTTATGGTTGGATCAAGAGCTAAAGCAACAGTATATCTGGAGAGACTTTCGGAAAAGTGACAGCCTCGTGATACCTTTCCACATCAGTTTTACATACGTAACTCTGCTGTTCTCAGGTCTGCATGGCCTGGAATAGGTTGTGAGTAGTGTATTGATTCTATTTCATTGTAAGTCCATTATAGACAGGGACATTTTCTTTTTTTCATCTCTGTAATTTTGGTGTCTGGATTATAGGATGTAACCTTGGCATACAGTGTGCTCAACCATCATTTTCTCTGCCTTGTCTGTTCCATGTTTCTTGGGAAAACAGTCTTTGCTGGGAACCCCACCTGTCACTATCACACCTATCGTATTCTCTAAGACCTGTGTGAGCCCTGGGCAGATGAACATGACAGATTCATCCCTGCAGCCTCAATGTCTACTTCTTCCTACTTCCTGCTGGCTTCAGTTAGGACTCCAGGGGGCATCTCCACAAATGCCAGCATGCATCCCTCTCAGAAGTGCAGCTCAGATACAACTGGAAACGGCCCCACTTTTGATTTTTCGTGGGCCTCCTCAGAGAACCACAGTTTGTCTGAGGCTCTCAGTAGACTTAGTGCTTTACCTAAAAGATTCCCTCCTAGTCACCATCAGCAGCACCTCAGACACAAATACAGCGTAGCATGTCAGCCCTTTTCATCTTCATGAAGTGCCATCTACATCACTGGTGTGTGTGTGTGTGTGTGTGTGTGTGTGTGTGTGTGTGTGTGTGTGTGTGTGTGTGAGAGCATGAGTGTGTTCGCAACAATGAGCATGCATGAACATGTGTGCTAATATGGGTGCATGTGCACACGCAGGGATACATATCAAGTGTCTTCCTCAGTCATTCTCCAGTTTGTTTTTTGAGACAAGGTTTGTCAACGACCCTGGACCTCACTAATTCTGCTGGTTGGCCTGCAAACTCCAGGGATCCTTGTGTCTTCCCTTCCCAGGTCTGGGATTACAGATATCTGCTGCCATTCCCAGATTTTCACATGTGTGCTGGGGATCGAGCTCAGGTCCTTGTGCTTACACGTGCTTACACAGCAAACACTACCCACTCAGTCATCTCCCCAGCCCTAAAGCCTAGTTTTTTCCTTGGCGTGTTTTTAGAATAGTATATAATAATATATGTAATTATACCACATGCCATCTCATATATTTCAGTGAACACTCAGTAATTAGTAGTATATTCATTCTTCTGAAATAAACTTTGGAATATGTAATTCCATAAATATGAGTTGTAGCAAGCATTAAGCTATCACCTGTCTGGAGTCAACATGGAGTCGAGCAAAGGTCAGCTTGCCAGGGAGTTGAGCCTGGCTTCAAGTCCAGGCTTTGACATTCGTTGTGTGATGGACTTTACTTGGGGAGAAGCAGCACACACAAATCTACTCACCCCAGGAATGGAGCCCAGAGTGCACCAGTATCCACACTGGCAAGCCAGTTAGTTTTTACTGTGGTCACCAACAGGAGCGTGGGTAAGGTCACTTGCAAGGATCAGGGACAACTTAAAAGCAGCTGTGTCAGCAGAAAGCCCACCCCACCATGGGTGACAGCTCCCTAAAACCGCAGCCCTGAAGTTCTCTACAGTTTGCAGACAGCTTCCCGGTCCCCACATCTCTCTTTCTGCGCTTTGGTGCTCAGAGTCTCCACCCCAGTGGCTGTTTTCTCCCTTCTGCACTGCTGGGAGGGGCCTGGAGAATTTTCCAAGCTCTCTTCTTCCCAGATAAGTGGCCTTTCCTGTACCTCTCATTTACCAGAGGCTCCTGATTCCCCTCCTTCCCAGGACAAATGTTTCAATTTGGAGAGAATGTTGGGAGTCATAGGAACACGCCACACAATAACATTGACTCCTCTGTGACTTTACGTAATGGTTCATCATATCAGAACCTCATTTCCATCCATGAATTTTAGTTTCCCCAAAGTTATCAAGATACCTTGAAGGATAGGAATAAAAACTAACGTTCATGACACCTGTGGTTGTACACTAAGACTATACTAGGGCTGGGTCTGTCTAAAGAACTTGCTGCACGGGTGTGAGGATATGAGTTCTGGTTTGATAGCAACAATTCATATCTGTAACCCCAGCACTCTACAGCAAGATGGGAAGAAGAAACAGGAGTGTCCCCAGGAGCTTGCAGGCCAGCCTGGCAGTCAAGAACAAGTGACACTAGACCAACACTGACTTCCACATGTGTCCCGACATGTACATGCCCACATTCACATACACAAGCATGCACAGACACACAAAATTCTACTCAGAGTGAGGCACCTCTTTTCTCCTATGCCCATTCTCTTATGAAAGGTGATATGAAGTGGGGCAGCCTGCATTTTATGTTTACAGTGGGTGACAAGCTGTGGGACTTGCATAGCCTAGGACACAAATCCCAGCCTGAGGAATTGACTTTCACTCCCCTCATGCACTGAGTGCCACTGTTGCTGAAGTGTGCAGATGAGTGGGTTCGACAGGTTTTCTTCCCCAGATTCTCTAAACTGCAGAGGAAGTCTGCACTCTGCTTTTTGCAGGCAGGGATGCTTCAGTGGTTTGTTTTGCATACCACCGAAGAGTGGTTCAACTAGAGCCAGAGAAATTTTTGTTGACTTGCGTTTGAGATATGTTTTTAACTTGCAGAACAAAGTTTAATTTGGATTCCATTTCCCCTGATGAGGAAGAACTTCCCCACTGTAGGAAAACCTGACACTCCTTTATTCTTGCAAGGATGGTAAAATTTTTTCTGGGTCACAAAACAAGCAGGGGAGGAAGAAATGAAGGTGCATACAAGACTCATAAAATAAGCATTCCCTTGTGGTAATTATTAGAGGGCTTGCATTAAGAAGATGTCAGCCCCAGGAGCTTGGGCCATCTTTCCCTCGCAATTTTCCTTGTCTCTTTGTTCGGGCTTGCTTGAATAACACTCCAGAAAGATCTGCTTTGCCCAGTGTTTTCCAAAGTGCTTGGAAGTGCTGATTAGCAATTATCAAACAGCACCATAGGGTTTGGGAACCCCACTAATAAACGTTACTCTATCCAAAGACCTAATCAAGGTGTTTCTTAAAACACATCCACTGTCAGAGGGAAAAGGCAGCAAGAGAGCTTGAATGGCCATGGGTGCCATGAGAGGCATCCAATCTAAGTTATCAGTTAGCATGCTCGTACCTGTGGGAATATCCTGTGAGTGTGTGATATGGTCCCTCTTCTCCAAGAAATTGTTTCATGGGGCATCAAATTGCTTAAATAAGAAAATGAGGGAAAAAAAAAACCTGATAGCTAAGTTGTTGACTGTAGATTCAGATGACCGAAATCACCGTGGACTGGAGTGTCCCAGGAAAGTATAGAATGTCAACTGGGATGAGCTTTCCAGGGCAGAAAAGGCACACATCCACTGTGTGGTACTCTCCTTTCATCAGCTTTTTGGATCCTGTATGATCCGTCCACAGCATCATGTGGACATCACTGGGATGAGGGGCCAGGCCACCTCTTCCTAAGGCCAGCACCTCTCCCCTGACAATGTCCTCCATTAAGCCCTCAGCACATACTGTCATGCCATGGGTACTATCAGTCTATCTCTTTCATGCCACGGGCATTATCAGTCTATCTCTTTCATGCCACAGGCATTATCAGTCTATCTCTTATCCTAGAGCCCCAGGTGGCAGAATAGCCACACTTCTGAAAGGTAGAAGGGCCACCCATACCAGGAATGTGTCCTCTGTCTCTCCCAGGAGAATCAGTTCTAATCAGAATGTCACAGGAGCTAGGAAAGAGGGTGGGTGAGCTGCGAAGTTGGGGGAGAAGCAAAAAAGACAAGTAGGCAGCCCTGTCCACGCCTTTCCATTGCTCCCCCATTTCTGAATCTGCCCTGCCCACCTCTTCTTCTTCCAGCAATCCTTCTTCCTCATTTTCCCCATCATCCCTCAGATGACGATACCTCACAAACTGGTCTCAGCCCTTCATTTCCCACCTCCCTCTCTCAGAAATTCCACCTCTGTACAGATGACTCTCAGTCCTTCTCTCTCCAAGCCAGACCGGGTTCTCAACTGAGCTCAAGCCTGTTCTCCAGGTTTTCACAGTCTGCTCAAACAACTCAAAAAATGTGACTGCATCTCAGTGGAAACCAGGCCCCTCCACTTTCTTATTTACAGGACCATGGTCAGCAGTAGCTCTCTTTCCGTATGCTTCCTGAGCATCCCAATACAAATATGAAACCCATTCTCCGCTCCAGCCTCTCCACCGGTGATGAAACAGTACTTCCAAGATGCTGAGGATGATGGTTGCAGTGTGTGCCTGGTGCTTTGAGGACCCATCTCTCCATCAGCCTCTGGGCTCCAGAGCCCCTCTGCTAAAAGGAAGGAGGAGGGGGCATGCTTGCATGTGTGAGAACCTGGCAAGAGATGGCTTGTAAATGCCAAAAATTGTTGTGCTGGGGTGAAAGGAGGAGGAAGGAAGTCAGGAAGGAAATAGAATCTTATTGTCCATGGTAACTGGCAGAAAGGATGTGCATTGGGAAGGCACTGTGGGTCTGTTCAGCCTGTGGTGTGCCATGTACTGAGAGGCTGGGAATCACATGAAAGGGACTCGTCCTGTTTCCGCATCTGTTCCCTGGTGTTAAATTCTTCTAAGAGTCACTCATTCCATTGGGTACACACAGGGAAATATTCCCACCACTCCTTTTAAAAGTATTATTATTAAAACCAGCAGAGTAAATCTGTAGCATGTTGTAGAAGACCGTGAAATGAAAACTCACATGTTCTCTGGGGCTGTAAGCGGCTTTAACATGTACTACTTCATGTCAACTTTATTCCATTACCATCACCGTGTTTTCATCTTAGTGTTCTCAAGGGGAACACTTAAGGGCAAGGATTCATGGCTTCTGGGGGACTTTCCTCTGGGTTTTAGAAAGTGGTAAGAGGCACAGACCCCCTTCCGTGGGAAGGGACAGGAGCAGAGGACGGCTGGAGAGACAGGCTGTCCTCTGACTCCTGTGTCTTAAGACAGTAGAAATGGAGCCTGTGTATTTTGTTTCAGAAATGATTAAAAAAAAAATTCCCAGCTAGATGGCTTTCAGAAAAGCTCCCAGCAGGTGTGTCTGGGGCCACCTTGCCAGGTGACAGTCCCAACACAACCAGGTTTATTGCTCTCGTCGGCTCCACCCATGAGCACCGAGCTACCTTGGAGAGGATTCATCAAAACTGTTCTTCACAAACATACTTACCTCTGGCCATGGAGAGATGGCTTATTTTGAGGTTTTTAACATTCCTTTAATCATTCAACAAATATTTATTGGGCACTGAGTATGTGGCAAGCATCAGGTCTAGTCTGAACTCTTTGAATACATCAATATGTATATCAGCAGTTCTCAACCTGTGGGTCAAGACCCCTTTGGGGGGTCAAATGACCTTTTCACAGGGGTCACCCAAGACTATCAGAAAACACAAATATTTACATTACAATTCACAACAGTAGCAAAATTACAGTTATGAAGTAGCAATGAAAATAATCTTATGGTTGGGGGTCACCATAACATGAGGAACTGTATTAAAGGGTTGTAGCATTAGGAACGTTAAGAACCACTGGTATACAAGAATAAAGATCTCAACCCTATTATCAAGAATTTTTGTGCTTTGTGTTTCAGTCAAATCTGCACTTAGTGCCCAACTATCTCTGTACAAGATGAGTGAATGATGATTTACTAAAGGCATGTTCAATTCTTCAAAGAACCAATAAAGCTGGAGTTGTCAGATTTAGATGTTGGTGTCCATCCTTTGTTCCAAGCAATGCTTCTTCTAGGGACATTGCTGAGGATGGAGTCAGCAAACAAGGACCATCACAGAGACACCTTCACTCCCATGATTTATCCTTCCTGTACCTTGACACCTTCCATTCACTGCTGGGTTTCTATCATCTCAAGGTCACGAGTTCGGATATCACTGTCTTTGCAGGATTTTAAGGCTTTATTTACACTCTACTTTTAATTATGGAGTACCTATTTTCTGTCTTACGGCTTCCATTCTTATATAGACCACCAGATGGTCTACCCTTTAGATGACATTCATTTATGTGTATTTTCATTAATTTGCTTTGAAAAACACTTAACACTAGGCAGGCATTGAGGTACCCTTATGAACTGCAGAGTCGAGTGGGAGGGTTGGGAAAAGGAACCAATAATTAGATGACATTATCTTTTAAAACTCTTTAAATTACCTTTATTTAGCTAGCGTGCTGTGGGGGTGCACACATGCCACAGTCTACATGTGGAAGTCAGAAGACAATTGCAAGAGTTAGCTCTCGCTTCCACCTTGTGGGTCGGTCCAGGGAACTGAACTCAGGTCATCAGGCTTGTGGCAAGTACCTTTACCCACTGAACCATCTCACTGGCCCTAACCACTGTACGGGCGCCAGCTACTGTAGCTACACAATGTGCCTTGACCCCAGGGGGAGAGAGATAGAGAAGGCGGAAGGAGGGAAGGAAGGAGAGACTCTGGCTCTGGGCTCATGTCCGTTCTCTGAAAAGCATACTGTCGGAACACAAGCCAAGTGTACTGTCCCTGTGGAGCACTTTCTTGGTATAATGCACAACCAAACCACTGGGGAATGAAAGATGCTGTTGTTGCCCATTCGGCAGTATTGAAAGAAGGTCTGACGTTATCTCTTTTTCATTCACCTTGTCCCATTGCTGGAAGCAGAGAAGCAAAAGTGGTGTGTGTGTGTGTGTGTGTGTGTGTGTGTGTAGAGGTCACATGACAACCCCAGGTGTCCTTCCTTCGATACTATCCATACTGTCAACCTTGTTTTTGGAGACAAGGTCTCTTAGTGGCCAGGTGATCACCAGGTAAGCTAGACTAGCTGGCTGGTTACCCCCCCCCCCCCCAGGACCTGCCTGCCTTGGCCTTCCCAGTGCTAAGGTTACAGGACCAGCTTTTGTTTTATGTGGATCCTGGGGATCTCATTCAGTCCTCATGCTTGCAAGGCAAGCACCTTTGCTGGCACCTTCAGAGTGGCTGCAAGGACATAACTCTGTTCAGGTGACCTGAGCCAAGGGCTTTAGGACGGAGTCATCGCACACCTCCCTCCTGGGGAAAGGGACAGTGCAGCCTGAGAAGGAGGTACTGGTTTCTGCAGGCTTGCTGTGGGCAGTGGGGAGGGCAGAGAATGGCCCTTTGTTTCCTTTGTGCTTCTTTTATTCCTATGACAGCTGAGTGCTGGCTCGGGGTACAAGGAGAACTGGCACTCTCTCCACACCTTTAAAATTCCAGGTGTGTTTCTATTGATTGACATTTGGAAGCTGATCCTGTGGTTAGTACAGAGTAAACCTCTCTTCTCTTTGAGAAAGACATAAACCCTTCAGACTTCCAGTGAGTGGTGTGCAGCTCCCTGGAAGGGCATGGCCTACTAGGTGTCACACATATAATTTATGACATATTCATAATAATATATTAAAGCAACATGACATTTATGGTGCAGCCTAAACCTGAATAGCAACACCAAGGGCTCCTAGACACTGTGGCTGTATCGCCTGTTCTTGGGAAATAGCCCAAGTGGGAACTGCTCACACATTCTTTTACTATTACCTTCATCTCCAGCGCAGCATTCTGCAGCTGATCTCCATGCCGTGGGTTTGAAGGGCTCCATTCCCCTCCCTCTCAGGGACGCTGGGCTGCCTGGTTCAAAAGAACCACTTCAGTGCCTTTGCTTGGAGACAATGTATAGTTATGGGGCCCTCAGCAGGCAAGGTATAGAAGATAGATCCCCAAGGCCTAGAATTTCTCTCTCCATGTACAAATACCATAGTAAAATTGCAGGATCTAAGATATATTCTAAAATTATTAAATCTTTAAGAGGTAAAAATATTAATTTGTTTTAGGCCCTCTAGGAGATCTGAAACCACACTTAAGAGACATTAACACACATTAAGAGACATGCTGCGAGGTTTCCTCTTTCTTACCATATAGTCTTTAACCAGGCAGATGATAGATAGGTAGATAGATAGATAGATAGATAGATAGATAGATAGATAGACAGATAGATAGACAGATAGATAGATGACAGATAGATGATAGATAGATAGATAGATAGATAGATAGATAGATAGATAGATGATAGATAGATAGACAGACAGGCAGGCAGGCAGACAGTGAGAGAGAGAGAGAGAGAGAGAGAGAGAGAGAGAGAGAGAGAGAGAGAGAGAGAGACAGATATATAAACATGTCTGAAAGAAGCATTGGTAAGATACATTTGAACAAATTCCCAGACTTGCACATGGTGGATGTACAGCAGTGCCCTTTATCATTTTCTATACTTTCCAAACTTTCTACAATGCTTATGGACTATTATATAATAAATAAAACGAGTTGCTTTAGGAATTCTTTCTGCGTTGAAGGTCTGGAAATTCAGATACTAAGGAAGCTCTTGCACAGGTTCTGAGGAGACACTGGGAAGGTGGATGCCTGCTGCACATCGTTTCTGTAAGAGGCTTACTACACTGAAGGAGAGCGTGTCCATTCTGTGCTTTGTGCCACACCATTTGTTTTTGTTTGTTTGTTTTTTGAAACAGGGTTTTTCTGTATAGCCTCAGCTGTCCTGGAATTTGCTCTGTAGACCAACCCGGAACTCAAAGATCCACCTGAGTGCTTTTCAAATACACGGGCCTCTCTCCTGCTCTGACACTAAAAACTATAGCAGGCTTTTTTTTTTTTTTTTTTTTTTTGACTGCCAACCAGCTCCCAAATCACCATACAGAGACTTATAAGTTATGCATGCTCGGCCTTATCTTATGCTTGTCCCACTAGCTCTTATAACTTAATTTAACCTATTTCTCTTCATCCACATTTTGCCTCAGGGCTTTCTACCTTTCTTTCATTCTGTATGTCCTATTCCAGGTCTATCTGTCTGGCAGCTGCCCGGTTGCCTGGCCCCAGGCATCTCCCTCTATTTTTCCCTTGTTCTCTCTCTCTCTTCCAAGCCCAGATTCCTCCTCCTCTCTGTCAGCCAGCCCTGCCTATCCCTCCTTTGCCTAGCTATTGGCTGCTCAGCTTTTTATTAGACCAATCAGGTGCCTTAGGCAGGCAAGGCAACACATCTTTACATCCTTAAACAAATGCAGTACAAACAAATGTAACACACCTTTACATAGTTAGCCAAGTGCAGCATAAACAAATGTAACACACTTTTAAACTGTTAAACAAATGCAGCATAAGCAAATGTAACATACATTATTAAAAAATTACAGTATAAACAAATGTAACACACCTTTACATTGTTAACCAAGTGCAGCATAAACAAATATAACACACCTTTACATAATTAAACAAATGCAGCATAAACAAATGGAACACACCCCTTACACAGTTAAGTAATAGTCCACAACAGAAAATCAACCTATGTGGTGCATTACTGATATTTGCAAAGTGCAATATCAAAGTGAAATATCACATTCAGGGCATTATCCATAACAGCACAACACAGAAATGAAAAATGGTCACTTTAGAAAATATAGAGTTGGGCCAGCAACATGGCTCAGAAGGTAAAGGTACTTGCTGCCAAGCCTGATGACCTGAGTTTGATCCCAGAACCTACATAGTAGAAGGAGAGAACAGATTCCAACAAGTTGCCTCTCATGTCCATACCAATGCCATGGTATGCATGTATGTGTGTACATACACACACATGAAATAAATCATATAATTTTAAATGAAATGAAAATGTAGATGATGGATTCAGAATGTAGGTCATGGGAGCTCTTAATTGGAATTCCTGTTTATGTGAGAAAACAGCAGTTTCCTTGTCAATTAAAAGACCTCACCTTGAACTTCAGCTGCTGCCATCTAAGAACATTTCTTCTCTCATTTGAAGTATTTCAGGATTGCTTTGCTTCTGAAAAATATGATTATATAAATATATATATATTATATTATATATGTATTACATATATTATTTATATTTATCTATGTAAATATAAATAAAGTTGATAATTGAAAGAAGGACAGTACCAACAAAGGCAATTGGCATACCAGTCATTCCAGGCAAAAAGTTCTGAGACTTTGTAACATGGGAAAGAACCTCATTGACTCTACAGTGGGCCTGCATCTGCTCTCTGTCTCTAGCTTTCCCTTGACAGGGAACGAGAAAGGAACACATATGTCGTCTGGGGCTGGCAATTGCCAATTTTTGCTTGGAATGAAGCATATACTTCAACTGCTGAAATGGCTCAGGTTTGGGGAGAGATTTCTATGCATCCCTTTAAACTACAGAAAGTTCACCACATGAACTCCACAGTGAAGGAAGCGAGCGAAGTTTGCTTGGCAGTGTGAGGACGTCTTGGCTGCAGCTAGCATTTCTAAAGCTGGAGCTCTGTAAACGATGTGCATCCCTAGGGATGATGGGGCACAGGAAGCCTGTATGCTGTAGATTACACCAGTCCAGGCAGAACAGTACACTGGTGTACATGCACATGGGCTCCTCATGCTGACTGAGAAGAACAGTTATGCCATTAAACAGTGCCAGACCTTGAGAGATCTGCATCTTAGACAGCCTGGAAGACAGCCTTTCCAGATTCTCTGTCTCCTGGTGCCTGGGTTCAACTAGAAGATCCCTGAAGACAGGGTCTTTATCTTCCAAAACCCAGTACCCAAAACAGTTACTGGAGCTCAGTGGGTGCCAGTGCTAGGCTCCAAACATTGCTGGGTATTTTATTAGCCCTATAAAATGCTAGCTTGTACCAAGTAGATTTGCCAAGACTTGCCTTTATGAGCCTCTTATAAAAGCAAGAAAATATAATAAAAAAGAAAGAGTCAAACTGATTTTATATGAATTAGATATGTTGGTCACAAAACAAAAAAAAAATCAAATTGATGACAAAGACCTCTACAGTAATCATGGACACACTCCTCTGTAGTACATTATGGACACACTCTTCTACAGTAGCCATGGACACACTCCTCTACAGTGTCATGGACACACTACTCTACAGTAGTCATGGACACACTCCTCTACAGTAGTCATGGACACACTCCTCTACAGTAGTCATGGATACACTCCTCTACAGTGTCATGGACACACTCCTCTACAGTGTCATGGACACACTCTTCTACAGGACAGTCATGGACACACTCCTCTACAATGCAGTCATGGGCACACTCCTCAAGTTTATTATTCTTCTCTTACCAAATGGAAAACTTGGGACCTAGAATGCCTTAAAAACAGAACTGGATGGGATGGTGGTGTAGTAGAATGGGGAGTGATATTTTGAGGGTCCTAAAGGTACATTTCAGACTACTGATTTGCTAACTCTCTTTATTTGCAAATGAAAAGCAAACATTGTAGTAACTGTGATTTAGAAGACAAGACAAGCTAGGAGACATAATTTGGAGGCTAAAATGTGAGACATTCTTGGGCATGCTGCATGAAGGATGAAGCAAACAGGAGCACCCTGTTTGTTGAACAGGACACAGGACAACTAACTGAACGAGGAACAACATGGTCTTAAACAAAATGTAGAATCAACTCTTTAATCATGTTTTTATTGTCTCAAATTCTTCTTTCAACAAGAAATGAAACAATTCCAGTAACTCTAAGTTATTTAGAAAGTCAGTTTCACAACCCCAAAGCGATTCCACTGTCAACCCGCTTACACACTGCCATCCCCAGATTCCAAGACTCCATCGTCCATCTCACAGACCCAAAAAGGAACCTATGAAGAGACTGAAAAAAAAAAGCTTCTGTTCAAGGAGCCACACCAGGAGGGAGTGAGATTTCTGAGATGAGGTAATAGAATACAAATAGAAAACATTCGAAAGAACTCTTCCCTCAGATGCTTATTTCCTCTGTGATTGATTTGTGTGGGGGAGGCTGATGAGGTTGAATTTCCTTGCCTTCCCCACCACATCCCTACTGTTTCAGGGTCTGAATGTTCCAGCTTGCAGTACACAGGCATCTTCTCTGAGACTGGTCCCCAGGGAAGCCGCTCACTCTGCTTAGCGACGAAGTTTCCAGAGACTTCTCTCAGTGGCGTTCTTACTTCCCATGGACCCAAGACATTATATTATGGAAGATTTATCCCCCCCAGCAGACATTGGGGTCACTGGTGTTGAGTAAATGGTACTGTGCATCTCAAGTTACCCCACACCTACTTGTCAAAACTTGAAAGTGATGAATGAGAGAGTGTTCACATTCTGGTTGCTATTAGGAGTTGTGAACCCTGAGTCAAACCACACTGTGCTGTTACCCATGTTTGATTTTATGTGGGGACCTACTGTGTAGAAAGTATAGAGCTACACAGCTAGTCATTGTTTCTCTGAGTCTTCTAAAAAAGTCTCTAATACACGAAATGCTAGTTCCTACCTTAGAAGTGGGAGAGCAGAAACGCAGGTCAACCCACATGTACCCAACTATCACGGTTGTGATTAAATACAGGAATTGGACATAGAGTCTTATTGACAAACAGATTTTAAAACTGTCTTTAAGGCTGGGGATGTTGTTAAGTTGAGAGAGGGTTTGCCTAACATGATGAAGGCCTGAGTTTTATTCTCAGAATTTCATAAACCAAGCATGGTGGTGCACACTGGGAAACCCATTCCAGAACTTGGGAGGATCAGAAATGCAAGGTCATCCTCATGTACATAGTGAGTTCAAGGCCTACCTGAGATGCGTGAGACTCTGTCTTAAAATATATGTGTTTGGTATGGGACTGGAGAGGAAGGAGAGGAGGGAAATGGCAGTCTGAAGGGTGGTTAAAGAAGAAGTCAGGGGCCGAACCCCTGCCTTGATGTGATAGCACTGTGTAGTCCTCCAAACACAAGCATCCCAGGGACTTTGTAGGCTCTGAAGGCCCTGGTGCTCTGTCTGCCTTCCTGCTGACTCAACATGCAAGCACTCATCGATTTCTTCCAATAGGGAAAAAGTGCTGGGGCAGGCAAAAGCGATGTGAAGCTTATTAAAACATACATCTTTATCGAATTCAAAGCAACAAACACTACAGGCCATGCAATTAATTATAATGCACCCAGAATATGATATGGTTTCAAATAAAGAGCGTCTGGTGGAGAAGAGAGACTGGAGGAACTGAGCTCCAGGCTTACAGCCTCGGCACCACTACTACTGAGAACTCAGAAGCAATTCAGGTTTTGAGTTTCACTGTAGAGACAGGGCTAGCCCAGGGCTTTGCCCAGCCCTTCCTGTAGGTAAGATGCTCCCTGAATCGTGAGACACACAGGTGAAGGCATGGCTAGGAACTGAGTGAATTAGTCTGGGAAGGTTATTTGGAGCTGAAGACTTAACAATGGCATCTTGCTGTGGAGGCCTCTTCCTACGGTGGATGGCGGGGTTCACGGCTAAGGAGAACCCAATTGGCAGTGACTGGGGAACTTAAAGGCAATGCAGTACAAACACAAGCTCTGGCCACAGGTTTCACCTCCTGCTCATGCTTATGCTGTTCTTTCCATTCTGGTTTCTATGACAACAGGTTCTGATACAACTTGTATTTATGAAAATCACATTTATTTCACTAGAGCCTCAGGGATTCCACGTAAATCAATATTTTCCAAATCGGTGGGTCATAAGAAGCAGGGAGCAGGCTTTCTACCTCTTTTTTTGTTTGTTTGTTTTGTTTTGTTTTGTTTTTCGAGACAGGGTTTCTCTGTGTAGCTTTGTGTCTTTCCTGGAACTCACTTGGTAGCCCAGGCTGGCCTCGAACTCACAGAGATCCGCCTGCCTCTGCCTCCCGAGTGCTGGGATTAAAGGCGTGCGCCACCACCGCCCGGCTGGGCTTTCTACCTCTTATAAACAGAAAAGAAAGGGGCACTTTGCTCCTAAGGCGACTGACTGGGAAGGTCAGAGGCACACCTTCAGGGACCCTCACACTTCCTTCCACTGTTGCTCACCAGTTCTCATAGAGCAGGCTTCATTCTCCTGACAAGCCAAACCTTGTTTCCATTCCTGAAAGGGAAGTCTGGGAGAACAAAGTTGCACTCCTGTCTGTCTCTTTGTACCTGCTGCTTTGGGGCATCCCACAGCTCTTGTAAGGAAAGAGGAGCAGACGAGGAGCGGAGCTCCAGGCAGCACGCCTCTGTCTCCCTCCTCACTGCTCTCTCCGGAGTCTGGTGACAGCTTCACTGTGAAAATGAAAATAAACTCTGGGGCAGGGGCAATGATAGCTCAAGCAGAAACAATCTTGCAAGAGTAGTCAGAAGTACCAGAACCCATGTAAGAAAAAAGCTCCGTATCTAGCATGTGCTTGTAATCCCAGCACTGGTGAGGCACAGGCAGGTGGATGCTTGGAGTTTGCTGGCAATTTGAGGCCAGTGAGGAATAATATCTAAAAGCTGTTGTCTAGCCTCCACACACAGACACAAGCACATACATGTGCACGCACACACATGCATACATGCTAAATAAATAAATAAAATAAACTTCATAATTAGGACTCTCCTCCAGGTAACCAAAGGACATTTGCTGTGATGTCGGGAACAGTCTCTCCTGCCCACTGCCGGTTTCCAGAGGCATCAGGAGGAGAGATTGAGTAGGCTCTGGAGTCTCCCTAGCAGCTTCTCCATGAACTGAACTCTGAGAGCATTCATGATTGTTCTGGAATTCCTTAGTGCCACACTGGGAAACACGGACATATGGCCCAACCTGGGGCAGCCTTATGCTGGCAGAGTCTATCTGTACGTTGGTCCAGTCACCCAAGAATGAACAAAACCAATCTGGAGAAAGAGAGCTGGACCATCCACTGTGTTAGGGAAACCAATTCATACCAGCAAGACTAAGAATCAGGCCCATTTTCTCTGTAATAAACCGATTTTTTTCACCAACCCACAGTATGTCTCTCTGCACCCCCACTTTGTGTAATCCATTTTAGGTGATTGTCATGTTCTCTCAGGCAAACACTTTCTGTTTAGGCTGTCTCCCCCCACAGACCTTGGACACCTTGAAAACAGGAAATGCAATTTATACTTCTTTTGAAAACCCAAACCACAGCCTTGGAAACACAATAGGTAATTCTCCTTGAACTGAATTGAAGAGGGATGGGACAAGAACTAGGGACCACCCTCCCTGAAGCTGAAAACAAGGAAGTTTGGGGCAAATGGCAGGGGGAAGGAGAGAAGGAGGAAGACACACGTGACCTTAACTTAGCAGGCTCTGAGTTTGTGGAAACTGTTCAACACGAAGGCTACAAACAACAGGTGTGCAGCCTCTCCGGGTCGGGAGTCCGTCTGGTCACTGTAATCTTTGGTGAGCCATATTCCCCACAAGTCATGTCTGGCTCTACCTAATCTATGCAAAAAACTGATATACCTAATGTTGATATAGAAGCAGGGTGGGGTAGAGATGAATGAAGAAATACTATTGGAGGGGCTGGGGAGATGGCTCAGGAGTTAAGGGCACTGTCTGCTCATCCAGAGTACCCAGGTTCAATTCCCAGCACCCATAGAGCAGCTCATAACTCCAGTTCCAGGGGATCTGATACCTTCATGTTAATACATATAAAATAAAGTTAAATAAGTTATTAAAGTATATATAAATGAAAGAAATACCATTGCTTCCAGGAATCAAATTTTGTATTACCAGATCCTTTGAAAGTAGCTGTTTCTAGAGATTTCGGTACATTCTGGATACATATGTTGTTCTTTCCCATTGACAGGAAAGCAGATGAGAAGAGACAGCTCACTGTGTCTTAGCAAAGCTGGAAGGTTTGTCATGAAAGTTCACATCACTTACTGTACCTCCACCCCAGTAGTGGTGGCCGTGGGGTGATAACCAAAACTGTGTGTGTGTGTGTGCGCGCGCGCGCGCGCACGCGCGCGCGTGTGTGTGTGTGTGTGTGTGTGTGTGTGTGTGTGTGTGTGTGTGTGTGTGTGAGGGGGCGATCATGTGAGGATGCTAGGAAAATGCTTGCAGTTCTCGCTTTGAATATCAGCTCAGGGTAAGACAGGCAGCCCCTCGCTGCTCTCCAGGTGGCACTCCTTCTCTCTGTGGCTCTGAACCACCCACTCGTAGAGTTCTGAAACTTCACTGGATTCTCCAAACACCAGCTTCAAAAAACCTGCACGACGGACGGAGCGTGTGTCAGTCTCTTGTAGGGTCCGTCTTTCTAGTGCTGTCTTCCTCAGCTGAATCACAGAAGCACTGATGGGAAGCAAGTCCTGACCCCACTGCTGGCTCTTCACTCGTCCTGTGCTGCTCTCCGCCTTGACTGCCGGTGGAGACTTTTACAACCAACCCCCGTAATTACAGAGTCCACCCACCACTATAAGCCGGACCCGGGGCCAAAAGAACAGCAAGTTTCGGAGTCTGCTGTGTTTTGTTTGTATTGCCTCATAATACTGAAGTTCCAGCCCGGAGATGAAGCATGGTATAAAGGGAACGGGCTTGAGTCCACTGATAATTTGCTTTTTGGTTCCAACAAACTAGGTAGAGCTGCTTTGTGATTTGATCTTGGTTTTTCTGGGTGAGCAGTAACCACCCTTCCCCTCCTCTGGCTAAACTTTTAAGGTGGTTTTCTCAAAGTGGTTAATACGTCCTCAAATCACCCCTGTGAGGAAACTGAGTATCTTTGTTTTTCAAGCTGGAAAAAGTGAAACACAGCAAGCTTAGGCAATTGCCCGCTCTGTTGGGATGGAAGCCTTGCTTGTCACGGGGAGCTAAGCTCCCCAGTGATGGCTTGGAGGGCATTCTTGCCTCCTACTTCTTTGGGGCAGTGACGTGCAGCCACTCAGGGGATGTCCTCAGAGGTGCCTTTTCCCTGGCTGACAGTTATAGCAAGTGACCTTCAGCTAAGCTGTGGAAAGTCAAGTGACTAATTTAATGAACCTTCTTCGGTGTGTGACAGGAGGAGGCCTGGGCAGCGGGGCAGTGCCAGCCGTGTCTGAGCCTTGCGGGGGTTCTGAGGGTGAGAAGAGCGCCCAAGAGGTTAGAGGGAAATGGGCACCTCTGTGTGGTCAGGGAAGAGCCTGAGCATGTGGACATATGGAAACCCTGTGTGACAGAATCGAAGCATGTCAGCCAAGGAGGAGCATTTCCTGTCGCAGACAGGCAGGGTGCCAATTCTTCAAGGAGCTGGAAATAGGCAGCAGTGGGGGGGCGGTCAGCACAACCCTGTTCCTCTGCAGGTTTTACAAATCAGTGAAGGTGCTTGTTATATCGGATCCTCCAAGCTTATTTATGTGCTGCAGTTTCTCAACACACAGGGGCCACGTTGCTATGATGGCCCCGACAGACACACAGCAGCCCCACCTCCCTTTGCAATCCTTCTGCCTAGCAGTGTGGCTAGAAATGTTGAGACGAGATGTACATGGAGAGTGCTGCAGAGAGAGCAGGGGGAGGTAGAGATCGTGTGATTCTTTCACTCGCTGGCTTGGCTCATAGAAGCCATTACCTGCTGGTAAGCATTTGTCACTGAGCAGCTGAATCTGCACAGAACGTGCTTAGCGGCATGGAAGGGCAACAACCGCACTTACTGGACCAGGATGATCTAGCTAGTCGGAGTTCCTGTCAAGTGTCTTTTTACTAGACTTTGAAGGGGTAAAGCAAGTGGTACCATTTAGAGAAGAATGGAGGGTGGGAAGCGCTGGGAGGACCACGAGGTCAGTGAAGTCCTTGTCGCACAGCATGAAAATCTGAGCCCAACCCTGTACCTGTAACCCAGTGCTGAGGATCCCTGAGGTTTGCTGGCCAGTCAGCCTAGCATAATTCGGGAGCCCTGTGTTTGGCGAGAGACCCTGTCACAAAAAACTAAAGGGGAGAGTAATTGAGGAAGATGACCGATGTCAACCTCTGACCTCCCCACCGTATGGAGGTGTGCATGTTCACACACACACAAGAAAACAAGAATGGGCTCTAAGAAATGCATGAGGCCTGAGAGTAGAAAATGCTTCAAGGGAACAACTAGAAGGCAGTTCTAGATCCTGTGGGTAGTTCCAGAAGCATTTCCTTTGCCGGAGTCTAGTGCCACCATCTGACTGTCCTCCCGGCCTCCATCTGCTTGTTTCCACCCTCACCAGGAGGACCACTCTATGTTACAGTTTGTAAGGGAGCATAATTAAGACTTCTCCAACCATGTCATTCATAAAATAAAGATCTAAGATGGCGGATACATCCTGGAAACAGGAGTCCCAACTGAGGTGAGCAGGGTCCCCTCCCCCAGGCATTAGTGTAAAGAGTCCCCAGTGAGAAAGGGAGGGTCAGGATCCAGCACACTTCTGGCAGGATAAATCTAGGAGCCCAAAGGTCACAGGGTCACCACTGTAGGGCTTCAGGGAGACTAGCAGTAAGCCTCAGGAGTGAAGAAAACTCATTTCACCTCCTGTTTTCCCAAAAGCATTTTTTCTCCAAGGAAGCTTGGAGCCTGCCAACTAGATTAAAGCATCCTCTGTGCAGCTCAGCATTCTCTCCTGGTTCTTGTGTTGTCGCATGTAATCTTGAATTACTACTAAATGTCTGTGTACCGTTCTTCACCGAAGGACCACAGAGTGGCTGTCCTGGGTCCTCTACCCACATACCCAGGGTCAGGCAGGCATTGTGAGTGCTCCTGTACTGAACTAAGCTGAGATCCTTTACTTCCTCACCAAACACTACTGGAGAGAAATGTCGGCTGTGGCAGAGACCTCTGCACTGTAGGCCTAGGTATTCAGTTACAGAGTCAGGGCAGGCAATGAGACAAGCCCTAGAGAAAAGCCTGGCGTGCAGATGAAGAGCAGCGGAGGGGCTGGTAGCTGACTGTGCTTCTCAGAGTGAACCGTGCAGTGGAGTCTGGGGATGTTTGTATCAACAGCTGTGTTGCCAGCAGGTCTATGTGCTGAGGAGTTAGCACACAAGTGTTACTGGCTGTAACTCCAAGGCATGATCAGGAGCCATCCAATTATCTTCTCTGTGGGGTACATGGGAGCTTGTTAGAAATGCAAATGTTCAAGCCTTCCCCCAGTCCTATGAGTTGGGACTTCCGGGGGGCATAGGTCTAGGACTCTGTTTGCCCTAGGTAATGCTTCACTGAAGTCATTAAAGTGGGGTCGGCTCACTGTGTTACACTTTGCCTTTGCTAGTGTGGGAAGACCAGATGTGCAGAGTCAAGGAAGTGCCGGGCTGAGCTCGTGTGTTGCAAGGCGTTGTTCTAAAAGCTGTGAGGGAGTTGTCCCCTTATTCCTTGAGGCAATCCAGCAATATGGTCACTATTTTTAGCTTTCTTTTATAGATGAAGAAACTAAAACACAAAGCTAGTTACCTCACTTGCCTCTGGTGAGAAATTTTAGTGGGTTCCAAAAAGTTCTTTAATATTCAATGTAACACTTCTAAAAATTAGAAGTAGTGCTAACAAACCCATGGTGCTCCAAAACATCAAATGTGAGAGAGAGAGAATACCATATAGGCGGCTTTGCCATAACAGGGTGCCAGGTGATGCAGTTAGCAAGAGGCAGAGATGAAGACTCAAATCCAGTCCACAGACCTTGGGCTGCACAGTACGTTCTAAACCTTCCACTAGTTAACACTGCTGCTTGTACTTCTAGGGAATGGGAACCATAGGCCCGGATGGAAGCACCGTTTGAGGCTAAGCGATGCCTTTGTTGTTCTAAACTCGTTGTGAACTCACGAAAAATAAAAATCTAAAAACAGAAGCAGAAAGTCCAGAAAGAGCCTAAACATCACAGGAAACTTTCCAAGGATGCCTCCAATTTTTCTGTATCCTGCTGAAGGAACCAGTGCCTGAAACTCCCCTGCGTGCTGGTGTACGGAAGAGGCAGGCAGACTTCAGTCCTCCTTGGTTTCTGCACCTTTGGAGAGGACATGATTCCCTTGATTGTGTCCAACCTGAGATACCGGCAGACAGGCAGAGAGAGGCAGACACAGAGAGGCAGACACACACACACACACACAGAGAGAGAGAGAGAGAGAGAGAGAGAGAGAGAGAGAGAGAGAGAGAGAGAGAGAGAGAAGGGGGGAGACGCAGGCAGAGAGAGAGAGGGGGCAGACACACGGAGAGAAACGGGCAGGCAAGCTGCTTGTCTGGAGGGCTTGTCGTTAAGTGCTGGTCACCTAGAATGCCCTGACATGTTGAGACTGCATTGCTAAGCTGCATTGGTATTCCCCCAGCAAAGCTCCTTCCTCTCTGGACCCAATCAGCATGCTGTGAACACGAGCTTTCCTTGTCTGAAAACATTGCAGGTTCCTGCTGCAGCCATCAGGATTCTTCCTTGTTTTACACTAAGTGACTTCACAAAATATTTCTGGCTAGCATGCTCGTGTGTCAGGAAACTGAAATGAATTCTATAGCACACAGCAAGGAGAAGATGGACAGGTTTATGGCTAACCCCACATTGCCTCTGTTTAGCAGCAAGAGGGGAGAGAATGTGTTTGTTTACCTGGAATGTTTGCAGGCAATGTGCTATGTGCTGTTTACGGTAAGTGGGGACTGTAAAGCTTAAGTCACAGACATTTGGACAGAAGTTGGGTTGGCTAGTTGGTTTCCTATTGTATATGTTTAGGAAGCTGAAGGATTTTTTGCTGAAACTGTTTCTTAGATTCATCATAAAAAGCCAACGGGAGTAATTTGTTAGATATTACCAAGGAAATGTAGACTGAGTCTACAAGTGTGTGTGTGTGTGTGTGTGTGTGTATGTGTGTGTGTAGAGAGAGAGAGAGAGACATATATAGACATGTGTGTGTATGTGTATATAGGTATATCAAGTCCAAAAGGAACTCAGGTCAAATGTCTCTCGGTGGTGATTATTAGCATATCAAAGCGCATGTTGGCATCCTGGCTCTTCTCACCCTGCCCCCTTCCCTAAATGTCCACAGCTTTGCACTCCTGTATAACTCTGCCATTTCGTCATGTACTCGCTCTCTTTGCTCTCTTTGCGCTCTCTCTCTCTCTCTCTCTCTCTCTCTCTCTCTCTCTCTCTCTCTCTCTAATATGTATATATATATATATATATATACATATACACACACATATATATATCCCTATCTCTCTCTTGTCTTCCGCTTCTCTCTTCCTCTCTCACTCTTCACCCACCCTTCTTTCATGACCCTGTTCATTCTGCTGGCCATGTTTAGTCTACTACTTTCTCTCCCTGCTTGGGACTCTTCCAGATGCCTCTGACTGTGTTCTCCCTTATATCTACAATAAAATCTTCCCCTCAGCCATACCTTAGAGTACTTAGAGTGGTCATGCCCTCACTTTATACATCTGATGCCAATAGACAGAGTCTGGCCTGGAACTTGCTGTGTAGAGCATGCTGGCCTTGAACTCACAGAGATCCATGTGTGTCTGAGTGCTGGGATAAGAGGTGTGTGTCACTATGCCCAGCTTCTTCCACTACTGATAACAATGCACAGGTTTTTTCCCCCTCTACCTATTAGATACAAACATCTTTCTTTCAATAATTGATTGTAGAGGTATGAATGGAGCCGCTACTGGCTGAAAGTATGAAGGATGATCATATGAGTTAGCTACTCTGCCCTTCTGGGGCTTTCACAGCCTTAGCAGGAAAGGTAGCTGATAACTCTGCTGTGCAATATGATGGACTAAGATGAAGTTGTGGGCATATTTAAGAGTCTCCAAAAGAGGATAGATACATTTCTGCATTTCAGCCCAGCCTAGGAGATCGCTAAGATAAAGGCAAACTGAGCCAGTGCCCCAGGAAGGGCAAAGCCAGGGAGTCAAGCATGCTGTGGGAAAGAGAAGTGTCCTGTTAGGCTGGAAAGAACGGCAATTTAATGAGGGAATTTTGGCATCTAGTCAGTGGGTACCAAAGAGCCAGTGGCAGCTTGGTGTTTCGCACAGATGGGGCAAAAGTAGAGCTCAGCTTTAAACCACGAGTTTCAGGGTTTTGTCTGAACTCAGATCACCAAAGGTTTGTAAAATCCAGGCACAGATTCAATGATTGTCAGTCAGCATTCTGTTACTGTAGCAAACGCCTGAGCTCACATTTCACAGAGAAAGGGTGTCTGCTCAGACTCTCTCAAGTTCTGCTTCCCACTACTTTGGGCTAGTGTCAGAACACTGTTACAGCAACCTGTAAGGGAGAGAAAGATGGCCAGGAAGTAAAAGAGCATGAAAAAGAAAGAGTAGAGACAGGGTCCCATGGAGTTCTCCAAGGCCGCATCCCCAGGGACCCAAAGACTTCCCACTAGGTACACCTTTTACTACCTTCTAGTAGTGCTGAGGGCTAACAACTAGGCCTTTGACACGGGCCCTTTGGGGACACTCAATCCAAAGTATAGCATTCAGCCCCTGGTCCTTAAGGTTTCATATCTGTCTTACCATGCAAACTGTGTACAGTCTATTCCTAAGAGTCCCCAGAGTCTTAATTGTGTCAACATCGCTCAAAACTCCAGCAGGCAGGGTACCAGAATGGACAGGCATAGGGTGTCCAATGCAGGCATCACAAAAGGATGAGGAAGCAGGGCAGATAGTATAGCCTAGTGCTCCATTCCTGCATCCAGTGCCCACTGAGGCAGATGTGGGCTCCAGGGACAGACCTACCTTTTATCTTTGTTAGTTGCCACCCACACAGGCTATTCGTGGGTGGGCTCCACATGCTGCTTGCGGCTCTTCCTGACAGATTCTCTTCCATGTTGACATTAGTAACTTCCCAAGGTCCCCATTCTAGCTTTGACTCACCCTCACAGCTCCATGTGCTATCCTGTCAGAGGTTGCTTATTGAGACTTTGATCCCATAACACACTATCTGATCTCCGAGGCCTTCCCTTTGAAATCTTGGTAAAAACTTCCCTAACCCCATGACTCCTGCATTCTGCATGACTGTGAAAAACAGTATCATGTGTATGATGCCAAGGTCTGCCACCAGCCTAAGCAATAACTGGGCACATGTGAATCACTGACCTCTGCCTGCCTTATCAGCTAAGTGGGTGAATAGGATACCCAAGAACTCTCTACTTTTCCTTTGGTTTTTGTTTGCTTGCTTGCTTGCTTTGTTTTGCTGTTATGTTTGTTTGTTTTGTGAAACAGAGTCTTACTATGGAGTCCTGGCTGTCCTGGAACCAGCTATATGGACCAGGATGGTCTCAAACTGCCTCCCCAGTGTTGGGAATAAAGTTTGCACCACCATGTCTGGGCAGAACTCTTTCCTTGGATCTCAGTGTTTGAAAGAAATTTGTGTTTCTACACCTATGAACCTTTGACAGGTCAGGGGGCTTTCCTTTACTGCCTTGTGACTGTGACTGCAACAGCACCATTCTTGGCTGGAACTCTATGCAAGCTCCTTTTCTAGCCAAAACACGGGGTTTTTCAGACCTTTCTGAGCTAGTTCCTTCAGCTCCAGATTCTCACTGTAAACTTGGCTGGAAGCTGCGAGCGATGCCCATGCCACATCTGAGTGCTTCTCTGTCTCGAACTGCTCTTCATCAGATAAACTCATCCATCTCTAAAGCTCAGCCTCTCACAAAGCCTCGGCATGAGGACAAAAATCCACTCAGACTTTGTTGTGGTGTAACACGCATAGGTTCTAGTGATAAGAGTTTTCATAAAAGTGTAGGCGGATCTAAAGGTTGGTTCCAACTCTTTCAGCCTTTGTTTTCCAAACCACTTCACAAAATAATCTATCATGTCTCACAGTATCATGTCACATACACATAGACAGACAGACAGACTGACAGAAACACATACACACAGAGACACACACAGTTTTCTACCTTTTTCTGCCTGGTAGCCTGTGGTGTATATTTTCAGAATTGTAAGACTTCTCAGACAAGGTCACTTTTCTACTTCACATCTGACCCCTGGATCATTGAGAACAGTATGTTTAACAGAAAGAAATATTCAAGTTTAGTCTTGTGCACATCCTTGATTCATAGTAGGAGTTGGCACCTGTGAGACCTTCAAAATTAAGGATGGCATTAGACATTGATGCCTTGTTGCCCTATGCATCCTGTTAACAGGCTCCTATTGAACTTTCTACTTTTACTTCACTTAGAAGATAATGTTTTGCCCCAAAATACTGTTAGAAAATTTCAGAGCTGCATTCCTAACAAAACCAACACCCCTGTTTCACCTGTAACAACCCCCCCAAAGAAAATCATTGATATGAATGAACAGAACAATTCTTTATGTCCACAGGAGACAGACAGACGGGCCAAGCCAAGTGAGACAGAGGGAAAAAAGTAACAGGGACATGATTTGTTCTTCATAATTACATATTCAGGGGAGAAAGGAGCAGGAGAAGAAAGTTCCTTTTAACGTGCCTGGGCATGACAGATGAGGTGTGCTCATCACAGCTGTGCCTGAGAGATGATTGTGCTGCAGCCTTGTGAGAAGCGATGTTTCTCTCTGGAATGCTGGAGATAAACACCCAGCGTTTTACTCCCCATTTTCGTTGTGCTGAGAGCCCTTCACAGTTTTCTGTGAGTGGCAGGTGATATGAGGAGAGCACAAGAGGCCCTTCTTTTCTGGGTCCTGCAACAAAAGCAGTCCTTCCTTCAAGACAAGATATGAATACCTCAGACACATTTCACTCCTAGCCAACAATGCCTCCGGAATATGTGCATGCTAGAGTAAGAACAGAGACTAGAGTGCAATAAATAACCTACATCATCTCCAAGCTCACCTTCTCCTCCTTGTAACCAGTTTACTTAAGCACAATGTTTACTCAAAGAAGTTTAAGCAAAGCCCAAGGAGCAGGAGACCGAAGCTCAGCTGGCTTTATCTCTTCTCTGATGTGGAAAAGATAAACAATTTTTTAACCTAAAACAGTCTTTGCTAATGGAGAAGTTGAATCCAAAAGATTCTTACTTGAACTATGGAAGACATAAATCCTGTCTGTGATTTTCCTTTTAACATGAATCTATCGGGGCTGAGGCAATGGCTCAGCAGCCCAAAGCACACACTGCTCTTGCAGGGGCCCTGTGGTGCGTTCCCAGCATTCATGTCAGCGGCTCACAACCTTCTGTAACTCCATCTCCAGGGATCTGATGCCCTCTTTCAGCATCCAAGGTCACTCATTTATACCCGTATACACACAGACACACACATATGCACATAACTAAAAAGAAAATAAATCATTGTTTTAAAGAAACCAACGATATAGTTTATACAAACCCGATTGAAAAAGGAGCCAGTGCATTCACAAATCATTTCCTAAAGCCATTATGAATCTGAGGATAGAGAACAGAATAACTGTTAAATGTAAGAATTCTAAAATATATAAATAAGGCCGTGCCATCCACTTTTATTTCTCCACATTACTGTCCTGTGAGGCCCTTGCTTATATCTTCTGTCGTGTAAGATAAATCTATAAATGGACATTCTGAGATTTGAGAGTACCTAGAGATAATAATTTTATAGGACAGAAAGCACTAAAAAGATAGGTTAGCTCTGTAGTATGAATTCTGTTTTTTCTTTGGTTGTTCATGTAAATACTTACTGCAATTACCTTTGGTTTTTGTACTTACAATGAGCCACACACTGTGAGTTTGAATTAAATGACACTATAATGAATTTGATACTAAATCTTAAGTGAACATTCTACAAATGCATTTTTTTGAGACAGGGTCTCACTCTACAGCTCAGGTTGACCTAAAACATATAGCCTCAAACTTGAGCCAATCCCTCTGCCTCAGATGGTGGTAGAATTCCTACCATGCCTAGACTTATATCAGTCAGACTCTAGTACATGCAAATATTTCCCTCACAGTTACATTAAGAGAATGGAGTGAAAACTGAATCTTAGTGATTAAACAGTGTAGCACCATGTCTGTGTGTGAGAAACTGCTCACTCCAATAGCAATCTTCCCCATTTCCATGGAAGTGTACAGTTTAAAGGCCTTACACATCATGATTTTATCATGCTAGCCCCATTTATTTGCTAAGACTACGTATTTGAGGATTGAGCGCAACAAGAGACAGGTTATGCAGGTGACAAATGGAAGAGACACAAGCAGAGCCCACATGTCCTGACGCACCGAGAAGTGTTCTTTCCACCGTGCCAGGCTGTTGAAAATTCCCAGCCTTATCGTATGCTTCTCATCTTTTTCCTTATTAAAAAAAGAGAAGAAAATCACAAGACAGCATGATGCTATCTGGCCCGTCACTGTCAATATCTCCATGTGTGAATGAGGAGGAGTAAGAGAGAGAAAAATGTTCCTGTAGAGATTTTTGCAGAGATAAGATAGTACTTGGTTCCCATCCAAAGATCTTGAGCAATTAATGAGACTATTGTCCACAAGTTGGTGCAGGGTTTAACAGTGAGATGGTAGCTCTTTGGCTTCTCCTGGTCCCACTCAAGGTCTCCAGGGACAAAACAGGAAACAGGGCCTTGTTCTGGCCAAAGCTGGATTCCTGTCCTGGCCCTGGACAAGACATGTCATCTCGAAGCCACCACAGCAGCATGCTGAGAACGAGGGCAATACTCATCATGCCCCAGTTCTCAGAGCTACTTTAAGGGTCCAGGGAGGGAATATATGCTCAAGTTTCTTGAAAATCATTCGTATCAGAAGCCACAGGAATGTCAAGGACTGTTATTAATATGGTTAGTAGGGCACTGAGAAATGATGGAATTAAAGGAATGCCTTGTACCAAAAGTTGGCCAGGGGGCATTTGTATGCTCATTCTTTGAGTCTAAAAAGCACAAAACTTATACAAGGAAGTAATGATTGGAGAGGTGTGTGTGTGTGTGTGTGTTTGTGTGTGTGTGTGTGTGTGTGTGTGTGTGTGTGTGTGTGTGTGTGTGTGTGTGTGATGATAAGTGTCTTTCGCAGTCACTTCTCCTTCTTTTTGAGCAGGGTCTCTCACTGAGGCTGGCCAGTGAACCCTAGGGATCCTCCTGTGCCTGACTCCCCAGCTCTGAGATTACAGGTCCACACTGGTACCGCAGGCTTTTTACCCGGGTGCTGGGGATCTGAACTCAGATCTCTACCCTCACAGTGCAAGCACTGGCCGACTAAGCCACCTCCTCAGCCCCCGAACATTAGAATTTCGAGCAGTAGCCTTCCCGACTTCTTTGTCTTTGAACAGGGTCAAATTAGAACAGTGAAGGCAGGTTACTGACCCCCACAGAAACCTGCAAACCAACTGGAGAAGCAAGTACTGACTCCAAAGTTACCAGATAAAAGTGGGAAATCCCTGCAGCTTTAGAGACCTCACATCACTATAAATGTTCTCACAGTCTCAACAATCATAGTGGAGTTTCAGCAGAGTGAGGTGACCAAGGACTGACATGGTTTTCTGTTTCTCGTTTGAAGACTGATCATTCGAGTCTCCTCTGAGTCGTGGACTTCTTGATTGCCCAGGAAGGTTTTTGCAATTAGTCATATTTAGCTGAACCATATTATCTGGCTACAGGAAGAATCCCATTTGTCAGCAGTTTTAAACTTTGCCAAATAAAGGCTTATTGGCAAATGGCGGTGAACACTCTGCTAATGACCCAACTTAGGCAACACACACCCTGCTGAGCTGTATTCAAGCCATGGTTCTATTGAAATAAAAGAGAGCGACGATGCCTGCTTTCAAACACTAGAAACCCTTTGCATTCTAATAAAAGTTTAAATTAACGTTTTAAAAGGTTATTGCTGTTTTTTCCCATTTCGCTGCCATCATTTATGAGTCGTATTGAGACAAGGCCCTACGCTATTTTGCTATTTCTTTCTGCACAAAAACTCGTGTTTGATTACATTAGATCATCAGTGTCTGGCTTTCATTAGACAAACTGAAATACCCTATTATTAAGATTAAACAAAAAAAATAGTTGCTTTCTTATTTGAAACCTATTATTTTGAGGCTACTCTGACCAGAAGAAGAGAAGTTTGTACAAAACCTGACCTAAAGATGCTCTGAGAGGCGCACCACAATGCTTCTGCGCAGACAGGGACTGCTCTTTTCTAGGACCATGGACAAGCGGTGGCCCTTCACGTCTTTGACAAGTGCAGTTCCTGCTTTGTTCTGAAAGGGCTTTGAAGGGGGAAAGCACCTTCTGCTTTATAATGCCAGCAACACGGTGAGGCATCCCCGAAGCTGGAATAGAGTAGCACTTGGACCTGAGAGTTCCAGGGTCTGACAACTCCCTGTCACACTGCTTGTCACACTTTCTGTCACTTAGGCTTAACTTGGTGTCTTCTCAGTGTACTTTTCAAACCAAAGCAGGAGCAAGTAATGGACACTGCTCTAGTCACATGGGCAAATGGGCAGCAGAGCATGGAGATGACTTTCATAGATCAGGGCTCCCCTTATGGTCTCACCATACTTGTGGTCACTCCAGCCTCCTCAGATTTCTCCCAGGGGTACTAGAAATTCTCTAGGGGATGGGATGGAGAGATGGCTCAGCAGTTAAGAGCACTTGTTGCTCTTGCAGAAGACCTGGCTTTGATTACCTGCTCCTACATGGCAGCTCACAGTCCTCTCTAACTCCAGTCCCAAGGAATCCTAGGCCTTCTTCTGGCCTCTGCAGGCACCAGGCACATATGTAATACACAGACATACACACAGACAAAACAACATAAATACGTATAAAATAGATTAATTTATTAATTAAAAGAAGAAATTATCTAGGGACACTTCATATGTGATGGCTAGCATTTTCAACGTGACACAACCCAGAATCTCTTGGAAGAAGTCCCGGCGAGGGACTGTCTACATTGGCTTGGTTGTGGGCTTGTGTGTGGGCAGAGGCTCTTGAGAGGTTTGAGCTGCTCACGAGGGAGGGAGGGAGGGAGCGAGCATGCATGCATTCATCTCTCCTCTCCTTGACTGTGCATGTGATGGGACCAGCTGACCTAAGCTGCTGATGCTGTGACTTCTCAGTTGATGGCCTGCTTGTTGCCAGAGAAACGTAACAGCGAGAAAAATGAAACTAGGGAAGGCTTGACCTCTGAGTTATCTTAAGGGTCCTTTGCAGCTTAGAAGTCATCGCTCCAAGAAACCTACCCCACCTTACCAAAGACAAGGCAGGTACCCATCCTGTGTGCGGGACACCTCAGTTTTAGCACACTGATTACATATTTGTCGGTTTCCCATGTAGACCATGAGATATACAATGTCAGGTTGTCAGTTGCGTCTTTTTACTGCAGCACTTGCCAGGCCCACAGTACATGCCAACGTGGTAGGTCTTGAGTACATGTTTATTAAGTGACTATCTCATTAGGCTAGCTGTCTCAATTTTCCCATCATGTTGGCTAGCTTCCTCGCACCCTGCCGGAGGCTGATGAGATGGTGGCACCAGCCTGCACCTGCAGAGGCAGCCCTGTCAGTGATACTATGTGCCCACTAATGTCAAGAGGTTCCCCAGGCTCCCTGCTGAAGCCCCGATGCTTCATGGCTGTGTCTGTCTGCTTATTTTATCCCTTGTGATCTTGGGCCGTCACTCCTAATACAGGAATCGAGCACGGCCCTTAGACAGTGGGAAGAAAGACAGAAGGAAGGCCAAGGTCACTGTGTTCTCCTTTCTCTACCACAGTGGCTCAGACTCTATCCTGGCCCTCTTCTCAAGACACAAAATGCTTCTTGGAATGTTGTTTGCCTCTCCTCTTTCAGTGGGTTGCCATGGGGTTCCTCTGGCCCATCTGGTTTATTTAAGTCAGCCCCATTCTGAGGGTAAGCACAATCAGAGCTCTGCCAAGAGCTTCTCATGTAGGATGAAGGGGGTGGGGCTTTCTGCTCATCGACAAATGTATTCCCTTGTGCTTCCAGGGAGATGCTTAGTCTCCCGGCATGATGGTCAGATAAAACCAGGGCACGCCATTAAACTTGATTTGTTTTTGTTCGTGTGTGAATATCCCAAATACTTCATGGTACATACTTGCATTTTAAAAAAGTATCACATATTAATCCAAAACTAAGTACCCACCAGGTGATAATGTTGTTGCTGTTACCCCATATTCCTACATATTAGCATTAGTTTCAACTCTTCAGTAACTAGCCCTAAAATACGAATCATCAATAGTATGGTAAAATGGGGGCAAATGTTGCGTGATTCATTTCTTTGAAATTCAAATTTTGCTGGGCACTGTGTATTTTCATCTGTTGCATCTGTAAGTACTAGTTCTGAGTCAGAAGTCCTGAACAGTGTGTCCCTACAGTTATTATCCCTAGGGTGGTCAGTCAAGTTAATCTGACCTCTTTAGCCAGGTTTGGCCAGTCCTGGCTGTCACAGTGTTAGCAGGTTCTGGACTCTGCATATGACCATGTTCTGGAAGCACAAGGGAATACATTTGGATCTTGGAATACAAGGGATCTTGAGTAGTGAGAGTGATCAGCCACCAGAGAGGAAGTGTAACTCCTGTAGCATCGCTCTAGCACCATCGGCCCGGTGCAGGAGGGGTGCAGGTTCAGGCCAGATGGCCACGTAGTAAAAGAGACTTTGTCTCAAAAAAAAATCAAACTACAAAATGTCAAGAAAATTCCAGGAAAACCCAAAGTCTTGTCTTCTGCTGGCTGTTCTCTCATAACTACTGACTTAGATTCATCTCAGCCTGCTCCTCATCAGAAGTGGTAATCGTGGTTTCCCAGCATCATTTGCTTCTCATTTACCTGGACTGGTTTTAAGCTTTCTGAGGATTGAATAACTAAGAAGAAATATAATTTCTCAACAGTGGTAAAATTAGCCCACTGCAAGAATCTAGAAATTAATTGTCATGAGCAGGGCAGACTCTTCCTTTTTTCTCTTCATCCTGGCTTTTTAGTTTACCAGGAGTCTAATGGAGGCCCAGATAAACCATGCCAATGCCCAGGCACTTGTAACAAAACCAAAGGAAATAGAGGGGGATGAAGTCATCCATGGAATCAGGAAGCAATTAAGCACATAAAGAAAATGAAGTATCACCCATGATAGGCTTCAGAGCAACTGACTGTGGTCCAGGAACTTGTTGTTCCCAAGGTTTTTCAGTAAGCTTTTTTAGCTTTCTACAGCTTCCTTATTTCAATAGGTTTTCATTTTAAAATTATAGAATCATGCCGTCATTACCTGCCCACATCCCCAGGTCTTTACTGCATCATTGAGTGTCTGTGGGTGGAAAGAGTGGGGACAGGCAACAGAGAAGAGATTTCAAAGGCCTTCCTGCATGTTTGCTTCTGCTTGAGCAGTTGGTATTAGTTTAGTCTCTACCATCATCTGGTGTGGCTCTGAGAAATCCATCTTCTGGGCTCTCTTCTACTATAAATAAAACAATAAATGATAATGTGGTGATAAGAGGAAGAAGTATCAGGAGAAGTTGGATTCCCAGATGTCAAGTCCCTTCTTTATGAAAATTAAATAAACTCTTGCAGTTCTTGACAGAGCATCATGTGGTTGGAGAGTTTCCTTAATCTTCCTCATATACCCAAGAGAAAGGAAATACTTTGAGCCTAATATTTACAGGAGTGATAACTGTTAGATAAATTATCTGAACACATGTGGTCTGATAAATATGGTATCTGTATAAAGTTAGGTTGTTGATAACAAATGTCCATATTGTCTTGGTTAGTTTTAACTGTCACACCCTAGAGCAGTGGCTCTCAACCTTCTTAATGCTACGACTCTTTAATACAACTCCTCATATTGTGGTGACCCCCAATCATAAAATTATTTCATTGCCACTTCATAACTGCAATTTTGATACTGTTATGAATCATAATGTAAATATCTGATCTGCAGGATATCTGATATTTTACCCCTGTGAATGGTTCGTTTGACCGCCCCCCAAAAGGGTTGGGACCCTCAGGTTGAAAACCACTGGCCTAGAGCAATCTGAGAGGACCTGTGTAGACTGTGAATTTGTCTGTGTGGAGGAGGTTGTCTTGATTATCAACTAATGTAAGAGGGCCGAGCCCATTCTGGGTGATGGCATGCCTAGACCGATTGTTCTGAGCAGTATAAGAGAGCTACCTGAGTATAAACTGGTCTTCCAGCAAGCTAGCAAAAATTCTTCATGGTTCCTGTTGTATTTCTTTGGCTGTGAATAAGTTCCTTGTTTGGAGGTAATACTGTGTGGAACAGTAAACAGGCCTGCCTTCAAATTCCTGCCTTGACGTCCTTCAGTCCAATTCCTGCCTTGACGTCCTTCAGTCCAATTCCTGCCTTGATGTCCTTCAGTCCAATTCCTGCCTTGACGTCCTTCAGCTTCCTGACAGCTGAACTGGAACCTATGATGTTCAATGAAGCCTTTCTTCCCCTAGGCTCCTTTGAGTCAGAGGGTTTTATTAAAGCAGCAGAAAGGAAGCTAGATCACATGTGGAGAGTAGTTTTACTAGCACAAAGGTTTGGCATGCATTCCTTGTAAGCGATTAAGCATCAAGTAACAACCTAGATTCATAAAGTTGCAAAAATTTTGAAGAACTGTTCTCAAGAATATTGGAATTCACTGTATGAAAAGGTGTAACTGTCACATGGTTCGAAGACTGAAGACAGTTTTATTTTAGACTGCGTTGTCACCTCTACTGCTAGCAGCATTCTGTTTAGAGGATGGTATTCTTCTGACCTCATGGTTGTGGAGAACAGGCCTATGTAAAGGTAAGGGACACAGTCAGACAATCGGAGCACTAAAGCTAGGATGAAGATTCTAGTAGGGCTGGAAAGACAGCTCAGCAGTCAAGAGACTTGCTGCTCTTGCCAAAGACCCGGGTTTGGTTCCCAGTGTCTACATCCATGGCTCACAACCACCTATAATTCCAGGTCCAGGAAATGCTATGTCTTCTTCTGCCTCTGTGGACACCTGAATGCGAGTAGTACATATACACAGGACACTCAGGCTCACATACACATAACATAAATAAGTAAATAAATTTAAACATTTTAAGTAGAATCATGGTTGAGGGGTTCATACAATTTGCTGGTCTCTAGAGGGAAACCTTTTTTGAGGTCCTTCTTGGACTGTGGTCCAGAGGTTATTTGGCTCATGTATTTCCAAGTCAGGGTATGTTATAAACCCAAGCTCTGGTGGGTCACCTAGAAAACACTATTCACCAGTCCCCAATCCTCACCTTCCCCTGGATACTGGCTGCCCACTTAGTGGTAGGGCAATCAAGAAGAGAGCAATCACATCTCACATTAGCAACCATTAAGAGCTGAGCGCGCTCTGTGATGGATTTTTCATAAATTCCCTGAGCAGCCTGATTGAACACAAGAGAAAGAGCAGCTGTTGTGTGCTGCTTTACAGACCCATAGATAACTGCCTCGACCACAGCCCGTCAACAGCAACACAACAAGATCCAGTGCAGGGGCCCTAACTCAGCTCAGACGGCTGCATGGAGATCAGCGCTTGGACAGGTTGACAGAGAAACGTTTCCAGGGACCTGGGAAACACAGATATCCCTGGT